>NC_090446.1:167002078-167304500 GCF_031143425.1 Pleurodeles waltl | reverse complement strand
AAATAGTTAGGGTAATATGGGGAAGTTCACAGGCAAGTGGATATGGTTTATCAAGACTAGAATTTGGGTGAGCTATGTGTAGGAAAGTACCCTCTTTTGGCATGGTTATCCCTACTTTTTGCCTGCTGTCATTATGCTTTGACTGTTATCACTGGGATTCTGCTAACCAAACCCCAGTGATTGTGCTCTCTCCCCCTAAATTTGGTTGCTTAGGACTTTGCACACACCACAATTAGCATACTGGTGCCCCCACATAAGACACTAGTATGTGGTACTTATGTACCCAGGGCATTGGGGTACCAGGGTTTCCCCATGGGCTGTAGCATGTATTGTGTCACCCATGGGAGCCCATGCAAAATGTGTCTGCAGGCCTGCCTTTGCAGCCTGCGTGAAAAGGTACATGCACCCTTTCACTACAGGCCACTGCCCTAGGTCACTGTAAGTTACCCCTATGGTAGGCCGCCTACCCCAGAGGGTAGGGTGCGGGTACCTGTGTGTGAGGGCACCCCTGCATTAGCAGTGGTGCCCCTACGAACTCCAGCTCCATTGCACGGACTTCGTAAGTGCGGGGAAGCCATTTTAACTGTGTACTGGACACAGATCACTAACTGAGTCCAGCTACATAATGGTAACTCCGAATCTGGGCATGTTTGTGTATCAAACATGTCGGAATCATACCCCAATACTGTTGCCAGTATTGGTTGTATGATTCCATGCACTCGGGGGTCCTTAGAGGACCCCCAGTATTGCTCCTACCAGTTTTTCAGAGTTTTGAGAGCAGCCCGCGCTTCTGTCACCCTCCAGAGGGGTTTCTGTCCTCCTGCTGCTTGACCAGCTCAAGCAGGGGAAGGCAGAACAAAGGATTTTCTGTGGGAGAGGGAGGCAACACACTCTCCCCTTGGGAAAAGGAGTGACATGGCTTGGGAGAGGTATCCTCCCCAAGCCACTGGTATGCTTTGAAGGGCCTCCTTGCATAAACTGATTTGCACCAGTCCAGGGACCCTGGGTCCCTGCTTTGGCGCGAAATTGGACAAAGGAAACAGGAGTGACCACTCCCCTGTCCGTCACCACCATGGGGTTGTGCCCTGAGCTCCTTCAGGCGGCCACTTGATTCTGCCATCTTGAATCCAAGGTGGGCAGAGGCCCCGGGAGCATCTGTGTGACCAGGTCAGGTAGGTGACGTCAAAGCCCCCTCCTGATAGGTGATCACTCTACTAAATGACCAATCCCCTTTCCTGGGCTATTTAGGGTCTCCCTCTTGTGTGGGTTCTCAGATTCAACGTGAAAGATTCCAACAGGACTCCTCTGCATCGTTTATTTCACCTACTGGCCACTGCGAGTACAACTGGACCCTCTAGGAACTGACAATCTGCAACTACAGCAGCGACTCCGCTCTGCAACATTGTTTCTCCGGCTCCTTCCAGCAACTACAACATTTCCCCGGCTGTGCATCCTCTGAGGGTGGTGAGTCTTTAGCCTGCACAAGAAGTAATAAGAAGGAATGTCCCTTGGAGTGAAGGAGTCACTCCCCTGCATCCGCAGGCACCAACTGCAACAATGACAAATATTAGAGGAGGTTAGGGCAGATATATATCAAAAAGCATTCTAAATTATGTCAGACAAGAAGGAAAAGTATCTTGCTGGAAGAGGACTTAGGATGTACAGCCTATCTTATCCTTTGCACCTATGCTCTGAAGGTGATTTATAAAGTCTAGTGTAGCTGTTGTATACAAGGAAGTCAAGGACAAGGGGGGCATCTTTCATAACAATACAGCAGATGAGTGGTAACTGGGACTGATGTTGGAATTTTGCCTGAAGCAAGTAGTTGAATTGGTCTTTCACTGCTATCTGTGCTCTGTTATCTTGGAAGCTGTCCAAGCAGTTTGGGATCTGCAGTGGTCACTAGGAGCATATTGAGCATTTAGTTGAATTAGGGAATGGCGATTTGGCTGTGACCCACAAGAAGACAGCAGTGAAATCCGACTATTTTTTATAAATAGTGTGGATCTTCTCTCCTCCGGAACCGTGTGGATCCTGCATGACAGGTGGTCTGCAGTGGTCCCCTTGGTCCTCTCTACCAGCTGTCCAACTTGGGAGACGGTAAGCCCTTGCCTCTCTTTGCAGCTCTTGCAGCTACCACGGCTTGTTTGCTCTTCCTCCAGGGAATTTTCTGGCTCCGGGTAGCCCCAGCCCCCAGCACTCCTTCCTCCAAAGCACAGTATCCTGCTTGCTGCTCCAGCGATGTAGGTCTCCTCTTCATGTGTGCTAAGTGGGCCTCACTGTGACTCCTGGGCCTGCTGCCAGTGGGTTGCTTGTGGGGGCTGCCTCCTTTGCTTGAAACTCTCCCAGCTGCTGAGGGTCACCCCGGACTCCCCTCCTTCGGTTGAGTCCTCTGAACTTTGCTGGTCCTCTTCAGCCTTGCAAACCTTCTTCTTCGTCTCTTCTTTTGCCAAGGCTAGTTGGTGGTTATCCAGCACCACTAGCCGACTGCATCTTGACCGCTGTTCTCCCTATTCTTGTGTTTGTCCCACTATAAGCACTTTGGTCTCACATTGCTATGTTTAGTTAACTTATATATCCGTCACCTTCTGATGTTGTTTACATTAGAATTTATTTTTAATTTTATTTTCAGCACACCATTGGCTTGTATGCATTTGTTTGCTTTTTCCCTGTGTGCTGCTCTCCCCCACCTAATCCCTCTCTGCCCTATAAAGCTTGAATAATGCTTCCCCCACCTCTCCCAACATTTATTCTATTGCTGAATAAACTAAACATTAATGGTGGAAAATACTTTTTCATTAAAAAAAACCTAGATGGACAACTTCCACAATAGAGGCTCAACCTCAGAAAAGGTTGCACCTATCAGAGAAGATGCTGGAATTAGGAATTTAGGAAAATAAAATACATTCACACAAGATTCTCTGTTCTGGTCTGGTGGCTCCAAAGAATTCTTCATCAGAAGAAATATGAAGAGTTATAGATGAGTCCCCTGCTTTTATGGTATTGTTTTTATATTTCCATATGTACGTATCCATACTTAGTTTTTCTTTATGTATTTATCTTTATCTGTATTTATTTGGGGTTTTGTGGAAACAACAAAGCTACAACTTGAATACCTACATATTTATTTAACCAAAGAATGTACATTCATACTGAGTGCCTGAAGAGTTTTCTTGATATAAGTCCCTATACATGACACTTCAGTACACCCGCATGAAAACAGAAACATTATAATACACACATATGCACACCAATAGCTGCTACAGCTTTATTAGAAACCTTCTCCCCCTTCTTTCAGTCAGTTTTGTGCCAGTCTGCTGAGCTATTTGCCTTACAGCCTTGCCAGGCATTACAGAGAACGTTAGCTTTTCAAAAGAGGGGCATAAAGTGACGACACAACTGAATTCAAGTGGAAGGGGGGGCTGAACCCTAAAGCATCAAGACCCATCTGAAACAAAGAACTGGATAACACATTCTAAGAACCTCCCATTAGAAATCATGGAATCTCTTGTGGGGATGGAAGTGAAGCCCAGCACTAAAGTTGTCAAATCAGTGCATGTCATACTACCTCTCTTGGAGAAAATTTGACAAGACATAGGATAGAGATCCTCCTGAGAAACTGACATAACTGATATATTTTCCTAGTTTTAGAAAGTAGAAACTAGAAATAGTCCATAGTTTTCTAGCAGATTACAGATTAGGGGAGTTGGAATCGGAAATAGCTAGAGGTAACTTTAATAACTGATTTCCAGCTCATTTTACAGGTCGGCAGTGGGAATCTGTGGTTTTAGGAGATTGTACATTAATTGAAGGCTTTTAATATCATAAACAGAAATCCCTCTAAATGCAAGTACCATGTGTTTATGCCTGCGTGATAGTTGCACTTTAGCTCTCAGACACCCCAAAGGATGTTTAGTATTAGTGATTCGTATACATGGTTTTCACTATATTTTAGACACTATGGTGGTCATTCTAACCCTGGCGGTAAAAACCGCCAGGGCGAATGACCGCGGTAGCACCGCCAACAGGCTGGCGGTGCACCGCTGGGCATTCTGACCGTGGCGGTTCTGCCGCGGTCAGAAGCGGGAAACCGGCGGTCTCCCGCCGGTTTCCCGCTGCCCTGCAGAATCCCCCATGGCGGCGGAGCGCGCTCCGCCGCCATGGGGATTCTGACACCCCCTACCGCCATCCTGTTCCTGGCGGGTCTCCCGCCAGGAACAGGATGGCGGTAGGGGGTGCCGCGGGGCCCCTGGGGGCCCCTGCAGTGCCCATGCCAATGGCATGGGCACTGCAGGGGCCCCCGTAAGAGGGCCCCAAAAAGAATTTCAGTGTCTGCCTAGCAGACACTGAAATTCGCGACGGGTGCTACTGCACCCGTCGCACTCCAGCAACTCCGCCGGCTCCATTCGGAGCCGGCTTCATCGTTGCTGGGTCTTTCCCGCTGTGCTGGCGGGCGGCCTTTTGGCGGTCGCCCGCCAGCACAGCGGGAAAGCCAGAATGGCCGCCGCGGTCTTGTGACCGCGGTGCGGTCATTTGACGGTAACCGCATGGCGGGCGGCGACTGCCGCCCGCCGCGGTTATAATCAGGCCCTATGTCTAATTTTTTTAATGGATTTTGTAGTTTACTGTAATTCTTCAGTTTTATGTCTGCTTGGATACTTTCTTTTTTCTTTTTTTAGAATTATTGCACCTCGGTGTCTTCCTCTCTTTGTCTCACTTTTTTTTACACATTTGCACTGATATTTGATTAGTGGTTACATTATCATAGGTGTGGCATAAGAGTCCTATGTGGGACTTTAGTTTAATATTTTCTTTTGTCCTAAAATGTAGGTGTGCATAATTTGCTTTTGTGTTACTGCAGAAAATGCCATGAAAATTATGCAAAATTCCATGTAATTACAACATGTAAAATGCAAATCCTGCATTTAGTGCTATATTTTAGAACGAAATTTGTTATTGCGCCCATGTTGGATGTGAAGATGGATTTTGCACTACAAAAATAGTGTGAAAACGCAAGTGTCACAAACAACTGCTGTTCGTCTCTTGGACGCTCAGGGGCTTTAATTTTTATATGAATGCAGTATAGTTACATGGCATTTCGTAATGCCATAATTTGTGGAATTATGTGTAACACGAGGTACCCAATATTACGACATTTACACCAGAATAAATTAAATTTTGCCTGTCTACTAAAATACTAAAATACCTGTAACACATTTTACCAGTCATTCCGAGTACTCCACAGTAGTTTCATATAATGTCAGAGAGACATATGTTATTGTTCTTCATTGAAAAATTCCGAAACATACTTTTCAAAAATTGGTAATTTGAAGCACAATTTTCCTCCTCACAATCATCCTCAAGTATATCTGAGAGTGAGATCAAATGAAAGCTTTAAGCAGCTTTAAGAGTCCGTTGTACTTTCCCATAGGAGCATGAGCTGTTCGCCCCAGCTACAGTGCCACCCTTTAAGACTGCAAATGGAAGATTTCAGGCGCAACAAGGCTGTATGCATCCTCTGCTAATGAGAAGAAGGGGAGGCGCTAATTGCTGTCTCAGCTGGAAAGCCCCGGGCCTGAATTATAATGACTTCTAAACTCACTTTAACCCTCATTATTTCTAAACCTTTGCTGCAAAAACTAAAGGAACTGTTTGATCCTGTCTTCAGAAGGACAGAAAACTGTGGGATCAGTGACCTGAAAGATGTCTACGTGCGCCCGCCATTTTCTTACGCCCTCGAGGAACAGGCGGACATTTTCTTTTTACCTACTGTTCCTACAGTTGATATGGACAGGGACTTGAGGTATTGACTTTCACTTGTTTGATTTGTGAATCCTAAACTACACTTTTTCCCTCTTGGGTGAGTCAAGTGGCTCATGTCACCAAACCATATTTATGTGTGTACTTTTTCGTGGAAAAAAGGGAAACTCTGTACACTGTATCGAACCTTAGTCACAATAACAGATTTGACTTATTTTAGCCCAGAGATTCCAGTTATGAGTGTGGAAATTCCACAAAGGTCCTCCTCATAAGTACTCTAGCTTTAGGTCCAGGAATGCTGGAGGGACAGGAACCTTTTATTCTGGCCAGTATCTCCTCACCTAAATCAACTGATTACATGTTATTTCCGGCAGAATGGGGAATAACATGACGACTTAGCAATTCCTGGTCCAGTTCTGCAAGCATTTTCCTGCTCATTATTAATGGGCCCAAATATGCATATATTTACCACCTGCTTTCGGCAGGGCTGCGATGAAGGCGACAAGCAACCACCTACACCCCTCATGCTGCATTTAGATCACGGGAGGGACTGGACACAGCAACTACCTGCAGCCCCAATGCCCCCATACAATGGTGTGGGACTAGTGTCTTCATGCCCGGATTGATCAATTCTGAAGCTTCCAGACCCTGTTGATCCGGACCGAGGGTCATTGGGACACTCAGAATGGCTCACAGTGGTATTTCTCTTTGGATACCACTTAGGGCCACTGAAAACGAGGGCCCAAGTATGCAACAGTTTCCAGTCATTAGCAACATGGTGAATGTATGCCTAGGAAACAATAATCTATGCAAATCAGGTAGTGACACAGAGAACCTTAATCTAAAATGTGTGCAAGTATAATACATTAGGAAGCAGTACACATCTAGTAATACAAATTTAGATTAAGAAACATGCAGACATTAAATGTGGGCGTCTTTCTATTTATTTTCCTCATTTTAAAGCAAGAGCTAACCACAGGTAGTGTCTTGCATTGGTTATTAAATCACCTAATGCCACCACCAAACTGTTTACATCATGGCAGAACACATGGGAAGTAATTTGTGGTCACAATAGTGTGTGGCCTTTTCTCGGAGTAGTTGTGGAAGAAAATCCCCATAAGGCAGTACCTGTGATTCCCTTAATTTAACAAAGGTGTCCCGTGGCCTCAGATATTACTTCCCTTCATTTGGCTAACCAACTACTCTCTTTGTATTCTTGACTTTTCAACTTAGAGAAAGTGGATCAATCAAAGCTTTCTCCAAAAAATGGGTCGGATTGGAACTCAGGCACTGCCTTATAGGAGAACCACACACACTAAAAGCAATGTACGGTCCAACTGTAAAGGGTAAGCCTTTATTTACAGGTAGGCAAAATAGAGAAGTTGAAGTATGTTCACCAAACACTAAAGAAACAGAGAAAGTCTTAGCACATTGCGGAGATCAGATAGAACCTCAAAAATGTTTTCAGCATTTAAGGCACAAGCTTGAAAATGCGAGAAGTAATGTAAGATTCTTCACTCAATTTAACACTATTAAGTGAAGGCCTTCCATATTTCAATATTCTATACTGTGCTGACCATGGAGAGTACACCAGCCTTGACAGCCTGCACGCAGTAACTGGATTATTGCAATGTAACCCGTGTGCTATGATACTGCGTCTCACTTCCTTCAGCATCTCTAAATTCAAATGGGATAGCTCAGTGAGCCTGAGCCAATGTATCAGGGTTCGTGCCCAGAAACCAAAAGTCACCTTAAAAAGGTGCACGGAGCCGAAAGCCACAGGCTTATGGGTGTTTCTCGTTGGCACAAAGTAAAGTGCACAATGTCTTTAGTTCTTTAACTGGGCCAATGAGAATTCAGTGTATGATGAAGGAGGGAACTGGAAGCAGACCAGAAGGGACCACCTACAAAGGAAAGTGGTCAAACGTAGTTTGCAAGGAACCAGTTGCACTGGTAGATGGATAAGCACTTACAATCAGGCTCCCTATGGGTACCAACCTTTAGGGGCTCATACCACAAGAAGCGTTGATCGGGCTGTACCACTCTGATGCTGGGAACATGAAAGGGTCTGAGTGCACCCTCTGTTTTAGATGGCTCAATATGGAACTGAAAAGCGGAACTAGTACGGGGTTAAGATTTTCTATAACATACAATTTCAATATCTGTGGAACCATAAAGCGTAGGACCGTGATTCAAACAATTCTGAAATCAAATTGATCACCCTCTATAAGGAAACACTTAGACTTACAGAATTATACTATGCGCTGGCACAAACCTTGACGACGGTCAAAGGGGCCATGGAGTGCCATTAAGAGCCACAGTTCTTCTGTGGTCCCCAGACATCATCAAGGTGATGAAAATGACGTTCAGTACAAGTATACTCAGCTGGGCTGCAGATAGTGGTCATGGAACAGGCTGTCTTCTTAAAGCCATTCGCAACATGTGTATCAGTCAGCTCAACCTTGTGCAGTTTCTCCATACTGGGCAACACTTCTTGTTGGAGGGAGTTCAGCAGCCCACAACCCAGGCACAGTGATAAATAGGGCTTCTCTAATGTTCCAGACTTTAACTTAGGTTTGCTGCATGATTATTTTGACTTCTTCAAGTGTCTCTCCCAGCAGGTGCCTCAGAGTCCCGTTACACGTCCAAATAACTATAAACTGCAAGCTGTGGTAAATGGAAACACCGGCCTGCTAAGAAGCCAGGAAATTGAAAATGTGGGCCAGGTTCAAAATAGCTTTTCCAGCCTTTCAGTGCAGGACAGGTCAAATGTTACTGAAAATTCCCACCCTGCAGAGTTGGTGTGTCATACACCAAATAATCGAAAGATTTTGTTTGATAGAGGCGTAATACAGACTTCCTGAAAAAATCTGTCCTGTTGCTAGGACGTTCTCAGCACAACACAAAGCGGGACGTCACAGATGGTCAGAAAGTGTACTGGGGCAGATACATCCCTCACAACTCAGATATGAAGACAGGACTGCCTCTGCAGCCAAAATGGCTTCTGTCATTTCACATATACCACGCCTTGAATGTGAATGTGTGTTCTCACAACCCTGCCAGGTTGGCTACATGGGTTCACAAGAGAAAACTATATGTTGGTTGTCACATCCACCAGGATGAACACAACCAGAAGGGCAATCTCTGTCTTCTACTGCAGTTACCGTGATCTCACAGAGAGCACTGTTCACGCAGAACCTGAACCCCCCACAAGGTACATTCATGCCTCTTACACACCACAATCCACCACCAGCAATATAATTGTATGGATTTTGCACGAATCAGTCGTTAGTTCCTCGTTCAAGGGTACCACACTATGGCTGCAGAATACACTCAGCCACCACCAACCATCAGTGTCTCTTTAGGGTACTGAGAGCAGTGGCCATTCTTCAATATGGGATGAAGTTTGCTTTGGGTGTGTTCCCTCTCCAGCAACGCCAGATGTTGTGGCGGTGGAGCGAACTAAAAACACGAAGCCCCTCAATGGACTCAATGATCTGAAGACACCGTGAGAAAAGCTACAGAGCATCCCAAACAAGCAGAATGTGGGGTCTGCCATCCCTACACAATATTACTGCAAATGTGTTCCATGTGTTGATGACCACCAACGTTTTGCTAGTGATAAATAACTGCTCAGCTGTGCAGTAATTGTATCGCAGCAGAGAACCAGCAAAAGTTGGAGCATCATCAGATAATTACTGCACTGCTTACCAGTATGTTGCTGAACTGCTGCATTGTTATTGAGGTGTTAACTAGTCTGTTCATCAGTTTGGAGGTTGTGATGTCACTAAATCATTTTAAAAAGCAGGCCCTTCATTCCCTACATTCGTGCGAGTTCTCTTGTGATGTAATGCAAATCACGTGGGTCTTAAATATAGACAGAAATCGATGCTATCGTTTGGCCACGCTGTGCCACGTGACTAGAACGCTTTAATACACGATGATCCAAATATGTTGCCTACACTCACCGTATTTCTGCTGTAGTTGTCCCGTTTGAACTGAGAATTACCGAGGATGTTCAGCAAATGTAACTTTGTGTAAGATGGAGTTTGCTCTTTAAACCTGGCAGTCAAAATCAGTAATTAAAATGCTAATTAACCAGCCTAGAGCGAGAGCTCCATTGGTAGGCAATTTGAAACTTGCAATCCTTAAACGGTGGGTGAGTAGCTTGAGGGGTTAAAGTAACTAAGCGATCATTCCCAGCAGTCACTCTTAGCTATACAGATTTGTAGATGCCGCTTAAGGTGCTGAAGGTGCATGCACTGGAGTGAGAGGGAGAAAAAGCACAGAAAAAGTATATAAGGAACCAGCAGAAAGAACGTTATCAGCTGCAAGTATCGATCAGTACCAACTCATTACACAAACTTTCAAGATGTGCACAGCTAGTTGATCCTGTGGGTTAATTCTAGTATTAAAATGTATCATAAATATGTTTTTAAATGTAGGCAAGTCTCAAGAAACAAAAAAGTTAGGAAGTTTAGAAAGCTTTTTAAATTATACATTAATAATGTTATAAGACAGCGACAGGTTTATATAATGCCATAATTCTTGGATAAAATGTATAATTTGGATATATAGCCAAGGGGAATATAACAAAGGTATACCTCAAACTATAGTGGAGTGAAGTTATTGCCACCTCACCAATCCCTGTGGAGAATGAGATTAATTTGCAAAGACCTTGTAGTAAGGGGCACAGCTCCCTTGTCCTTTTCCACTGGGAGAAAAATCTACTCTGCTCCTCTATGTCAGGAAGGTTCGGTTCTCCCTTATTGAGATTCTTCACTTCCTTCTTCACGCATGCAGTGATATTGCGTGTTATACATGATAGGGTGCCCCTGTGTTGTGCGCTCAGTGTGGTGAGGATGATGGCACTGCAGCGCAAGAGGAAGGCAACTCTCCATGTTGACTTTTGATGTGACATTCCTTATTGAGGTTCCTGTCGAGTGCAGCCAGATGGGTGAGACAGTCCAATACATATGCTGCATGTGATGGTAGAACACATGCTAGGGCCACTGAAGGACCCCATCTAGTGATGAGCAGAGAATGTATCATCTTGTTTCCACCCTCAGAAATGCACTAGTAGTTTCTATTTTATCTTAGGTCTTAAAGAGGTGTTCTATTGCCCTCGATTGGTCACCATGGCTCCAGTATCATTGAGCCATCTCTCTATACTTTACCAGTGTTCCCCAACCCCCGGGCCGCGGACCGGTGCCGGTCCGTGGATCAATCGGCACCGGGCCGCCCGAGGAACTTCAACTTCATTTCACTGTGGCGGGCGGCCGAGGCGCAGAGCATTGCGCCCTCCCAAGCGGGCCACGGAAAAATTATCCAACATTTACCGGTCCGCGGCGATAAAAAGGTTGGACAACACTGCTTTACACCATGAGAGATATGGTCTTTTAAAGGCGTGACACCCAATCTCCAGTTACCCAGTTGCTAGTGGGAGGCACTGGGTCCCTAGTGTGCTCCATGGCCTCTGAGTACCCTTTTACCACAGCCCGACGTTCAAGAGATAAGGGACAGGAGGTTTGGTATCCCTGGGACCTTCTCCGCTCTGACTTGAACAATGATTTTGGGGCAAGTAGGAGATATAACTGGCCTATCATGAACAGTGTCCCGCACCCCCTTTTCATCGACCTCTGGAATAATGAAGGTGTCCATTATTTAGCTAAAAGGAGCACCATTTCTAGGTTGATAAACTGTTCTCTTATCAGTTAATGGGGTTTCAGCAATTGTAAAGCATTTTTTTAGCAATTTTACATAGAGCGAACTCCACCAAGGTATTGGATCGCTTTACATGAGCACCAGTTACATCACACAAGGTCACATGCTGAGAATCACATGATGTTGCGCTTATGCCGAGTCTCGAAACTGGATGCCCAGTTCCAAAGCCGACAGCTCTGGCCGTTACCCCAGATCCCCTCTCATTGTCATACTTATCGGCCACCTGAGTTCAGACCTTATGCGCTGCGCCGCCTTGGACATCCTCCTTGTGCCTCAGCCACCTGCGCTCAGACCTACTGAGGTGTACCTCTTTGCACACAGCCTCACTGAGAAACTAGAGGGCAGACATATCCTACGTGCTTGATACATTTGTTTCTATGTGACACCTTAGCACATGCAGGAACACTTCCTTAGAATTAGAACTGGGATCTGACAGTTTCAGAAGATAGCCGAGTACCCGAAATGCTCTCTGCATAGGTTCATAATGTCATTCGACGCCGATTTTCATCTGTAGGCCCTAACTGCATAAATGTGTTACAACATCCTGCCTTGTTTCCCCCTTCCCTTGATATGCGAATTTTATTGCAGATTTGCTGAATTTCTGTCCGTGATGTAGGGCACTGTAGGCTATGACATCATGTGTTCTGGACTTGCATAACGCTCCGTGAGAACCTATTTGCATTTGTTGCACACTACAGCATATAATAAAGCTAAAATTAAAATGTTTCCGTATATTTCGAGCTACATATTTTCTAACCTATTTTAATATTGTAGTATAGTATATATAGATGATATTATATCTTATATTATTATATCATATTATATCGGCTGCTTTTAAATATATTTTTTATACTTCACATATTTTTCTCTGAGTATGATAATTTGAATTCTGAACCAATTTTTTAGTTTGTCATTGTAAAATAATGTATTTGTTGATCTCACACAATAACCTTTTTTAATACGTAGTGTTTAATACCAGTTTTTCCATTTGAAAGCTGCGTTTATAGGTGTTACTTTCACCCGATAAAATGGAACCTGGTTTATCGACTTCAGAAATATGAAAGTGAGGGGACACTCGATTGAGATTCACCTATGTGAACTGTAGGTCACCTGCAGATGTCAGCAGCGATCACTTTACCCACTGAGCCACCTTGACTGCCTTGGCATTGCTATTTCTCATGTAACCCGTTCCCTTTAGCACTGATGCGGTTATATATTTGAGTAGTTTCAACTAATGGAGTGACATCTCTTTGAGTGCCAGGAGACAAGTCACTGTGTACTTCACCTATGCTCTAAAACAGAAGTGTGTGTCATATTTATAGTGTTTGGCGGGATCTAATTGAATCTCTGGACGCATGCGTCACCGTAGATGACTTGCCGGCCTTTTCCAGTTTGCCATTATTAAAAATGTATGTGCCTATCACCACTGAACTCCTAAAAGTGCCGGAAAAGCAGCTGACATTCGCAAAAATATCTTACTGTCCTCCCTGGGGGCAGTATTCAATTTTCTTCACTTAAATCAAACAAAATGCGGTGTGAGGAAAAGAGGAGCACAAGGGCTACGTCACATTTATGCCCGAGTGCACAATTGAGCTTTAACTCACTTGGAAGCCACGTGAAGGACTTCGGCATCCCTAGTGAAAACATTTTAATTAAACCAGCACTGATGTCATAAAAAAACTCAACGATTTCTAAATTGTTCAGTTGATGCTATTAGCTAATAAGCTTTTAAGCTAATTCACAAACATTTTGAAATATATAATATGAGGATGTTAGGCAACACGAACTCCCCCGCAAACTTTTGCTAATTATATCAAACGTGTCATTATCAACAGGGCGAACAGAGCTTTAAAACTAAAAAGCGGGGCATTCCATAAAAATAGAAGAAGGACTACAACTTTGCAGTGGTTTGTGAGAGTACCATATTGCAGCGTTTATATGGGGCTAGCTATCCCTATACGGGATGCTGAAGCGCTTGCTACACCATGTAGGGTGTGGGTTTTGAAAAATATTGGGCATCAACCAAGGAGCACAGAATAACTCAATTGATGATGGTCACAAACAGAATGCACAAACAATAAGGCACCAAGGTGAATCAAATGTAACTTTTTACTCCAAGTACCCTCTATGTTTATTAAATTGCTTTCTGCTAGTGTCTGTTGAGTAATTGCACACTGGAAGGCAAAAAACTTGCCTCCCACTAGGTTCACTGTCCCTTCCTGAAAACTGAGACATCAGGGACACCTGATCTTCCTATCAATGAGGGACAAGACTGAAACACGTTCTTTGACATCACCACATTAGTCAATATGAGCATGATTGATGAAATCATTGATCTCAAGCCATGTATTGATTGATATGTATTGATCATGGATAACATCGTTAAGGCACAGAGGCAAGCTGACATCATATTGATAATTACACAGAGCAAACAGCACCATGAGGTGATATTCTATGAGGTAGGTCTGCAAAAAGGACATTTAAAATGCTTGTAGAGAACCAATTATTAGCCATTCCAGGAGAGATGAAAAGTCTATCATAAAAGATTTGACTTTGATGATAGCCTCCAAGTACTAGCTAGATAGCCAAGGGACAGCAGCTCCATTAGACAAATCGGGTGCAAGCGCAGTCAGGGTAGTTAGGGTAACATCTAAACTATACAGAGTGGTTATGGTAGGCATTATTCTTCAAAGAATACAGTTTAGTAAGAACATAAGTACATAGGCTACCTATTCCTTGACATCTAATACGAATTAGCAGAAATGTACTTACATTATTTCGCACAATAATCGCGAAGTCAACTTTAACAGAAACATATTTAAGTCTCCCATAATCAGTGCTTAATTTGAGCCGCGGTTGTCAGTGGGGGTGGGGCACCAGCACTTGTTTTTGGGGACTGGCACTTATTTCTGCTCACCATACATTTCCCAATAAAAATAGAAGTAAAAACAAACTAAACGGAAAGACTGGGGAATAGAAAACAGAAAATAAGTCTTCAAGAGAGAAAGCATAAACCTGTAAGCATGACAGCAAGGGGCAGGGAGTGCCTGACAGCGAATTAAAGAGGCCCGAGGTGGCTTCAGGAATGCTTACCCTTGGTAATCTGCAAATTGACATTTTATAGCACCAGTCGCGGGTGGCTAAACAGCACTTTGGGCATCTGCACTAATTAATATACAAATAAAGCACTACCCATTATCCTGGAAATGTACAATGACGTGTAACACCTCCTAAGTACACTGTTTAAGTTGAATAACTATGTGATTTGACAGTGGCAAGGACAAGATGTTCCATGACTCCATGTCACTCCTTTTTAGGATTATCTTTTTCCATGATTTAATTATTGCTCCTGAATTATATTTCTCGCTAGGCTCTATGTGCAGCTTGCTACGTCAAACGAAACTGGACTACAGAAAACAATTGAATAAATAAATAAGCAGAGGTAAAAAGTGCTCATAATTCAACGTACTTGTAATAAATGTATGCAAGACAATGCTAGGCTTCTTTCTGTACCACTTGTCACATAGGTAAAATGGTATATTATATTCTGTCATGGACTATCCCAGGCTTCTCCAGAGTGGCTACAGAGAGAGTTGATGTTTGCAACCCTGAGCTGGGGTGGTCACATCTAGACAACAGGACTCAGGAAGTTGCTTTGCCCCCCTTCTTCTCTGAATCCAGAGCCTTTGCCAGAGAGTTTATACTTGAGTCCTACACAGTTTAAAGCACGTTGCCCGCTCAGCAGTGCTTTTTTGCTCTTTTAGGTTTCTATAATATGTTTACTTCAATGACTCACAGATGGCGGTTCATTTGGACAACAAATGAGTAACTGCGTTATTCTTGCCCCCTTGCAGTCTCTGACTGGATGTCCCATAATTCTCAAAAGTTAAACTCAGAGAAAACTGAGGAGCTTCCTTGGGACATCTCTTTATGTACTGACCACAGCATGGTTGCCCAGTGAAATTGCTCACTTTTCCATTCCTGCTACTAAAGGATTATTTTTGACGCTACTTTATCGTTTGGCCCCTAAATCATTAAGGTTGCATGATATATTTCCTTCTTCTCAAAGTTTTGCACAGAACACCCCCACCTTCCTACATATGAGCACCATTCGTTCTTAGCCAGGTTTTGATAAATATATGCCATGACTACAGCACACTTGATCTGATGACTCCTAATAGATCTAGTCAACAGACTTAAAATCATACACAGCTTGGCTGGCCATCTTGTCCTTGACTTGAGGAGATGTGATTCGATTTTATCCCATCTTGCCAGACTCCACTGGCTCCCAGTGGAAAAATGCATTAAGGTCAAGGCACTGCATGATGCACCAGGTGGTCAACACTTAGGGACGTATTTACCACCAGAGTAAATTTAGACATAAAAGCCCTGTACCTGCTCTAACATTTCCCTCTTTGACTCTTATCCATTCCTCAGATACAACGTGCCCAGCGAGGAGACTGTACCTTCCGTCTTTGATTCAAGGAGCCATACTTTGGAATTTACTTTGTGTTACTGTCTGAAATGTTAACAATCACCTTACCTTTCATAAACCTTGCAAACCCCATATCTAATATTGATAACTGTATCTTCTGGATTCCAATTCCTCTTTTGGAATCTAGTGCTAGGACACCTTTTAGTAACCATGTGCTTTACAACCCCAAAAATCAATAAATCTCAAAAATCTTTCTTTCACTAAAAAGGTGAATTTACCTAAAGGTTAATATGTTCCCCACAGCACATGTCCAGGGGACTATCTGCTAATCAAACCTCAAATATTACAGGAGATCCTTACAGTACTTGATGTTGTTAATTACTCACAGATTGGATGTCATTAAGCTTAATCTATTAATTTATTTTAGGTTCCAAGTTCAAGCTAGCCTAGCCGATAAGGGATGATACCCCAAAACCAGTTCCTGGATGCTTGTTTCTGGTCCAGGGAGGACCCCACTTTGCAGTTCAAGCTGGGCTGTTCCCATGGGGGGGCAGAATCTAGAACGATTTGCATTTGGCAGGGTTCAAACTAGGGTTGCATGGTGGGCAAAAAACAGTGGATTAAACCCAGATCTCTGTGACTGCGGACTAATGTTTGCATTGTTCAATATTCCGTCCATCAACTGTTCTTTTTGCTTTGTCACCCTAAGTGGGAAGGGTATGCCCAGATGTTGGCCCTGTGCTCACTGCACTACTGTATTCAAGCTAGCCTGGCTGATGAGGGATGATACCCCGAAATCGGTCCCAGGATGCTTGTTTCCAGTCCCGGGAGGACTTGGGTTGGCGGTTAGTGCTGGACTGTTCCCATGGGGAGCAGGATCAAGACTTATTTGCATATGGCTGGATTCAAACTGAGGTGGCGTGTTGGGCAAAAAACCATGGATTAAACCCCGATCTCTGCAACTGAGGGTGAATGTTTGCATTGTTCAGCATTCCCTCCATCAACTGTTCTTTTTGCTTACATTTTGGAAGCGTAAACCTATGTGTCTATTTGCTTATTTCCTGAAAATCACAAATAGAATAATTTCTCCTAGAGATGCTGTACATAGTTATGATACTGGTACATGACACCATAGGAAGAAATACTTTAGTATATGGTTGTTAATTATAGCTCAGAGGGCTGGATTTGTGGCAGATTCTTAAATGATTTACATTTTGAGTCATTGCAAATAAATGCTTGTGATATGTATGTACTGAAAATATTGCATGAATCTCACCAAGACCAGAAAGCTATAATGTTTAGTATCCAGGACTTTAATTTAGACTGAAAGACTAGACTGCTTGTAGACCTTTGTCTCATGGGCTGGCAGGAATTGTGAGCATTTGGTGTGTGAGACTGGAGGGATGTACCAGATTGCATAAGAATTTCCTTGATTGATACAGATGCAAATTTCCCAGTAATGCATATGTGTGATGTGCAGCTTATGTGAGCAAATATATTGTACAGTTTTTTCATTTATATACCCCTTACTACCCCTGACTAGGCATTGAAGTGCTTTGCAGTGCTAGCACAGTACACTGGAACGCATGGTTAATGGTTAACCCAGTTGTTAGGGCAGAGGGCCGTGTCTGGTGCCTTTATCACTTTTCTCAGCTCCCTGAGTTTAACTGCAGCAAGCATGCGGAGGTTTCAAGTGAGAGAGAATGAAAAGGAGGGAGGGGAAAGGTAGAGAGAAACCGATTAATGGGGGAGAAGAGAGAAAAGGAAGGAGAGAGTGGATGGATGGAAACAGAAAGATTGCACCAGGAGATGAAGAGAGCGAAGCTGGTATGACCTTTTTGCCAGGCCTCTTTGGGTACCCAGTCTGGCCTTGTCTAGTGCACTCAAGGAAACCATTCCTCACATGTCATCAAGTTTCTTTGAGGTAGAATACATTTATAGGAGTTATGTGTGATTATTAGCGGGGGATATGTGAGTTATTTCATGACAACATAGGCTAAAGGAGACTAGGTATTGTTAGGATGCAGGGATATGGTTTCAAAGGAGTGGTTGTTACATATGAAATGACCTCTGAGCAATTTGCAGTGATAAAGTAATAGAGATTTTGGGAGATAGGCATGAAAAATAGGGGAGGCTGCACTCAAAGTGATGAGGCATGCAGAGGATGGAAAGTAAGGTGAGATTAATTTTACAGAGAGGGCAACAAACAATACTTTTCAGTCAAGGTCATTTTAGGAATATAGCAGAAGAAGGCTTCTTAAAATAGCTACAATCTGAGGATGCAAACCAGTACAAAGAAACAACATTATTTGCTTGCGAGATAGTTTATTGTAGCATTTGTATAGCGCTTGCTACCCCTATGGAGGATACTGAAGCATTTATCCATGTAGCTAGCATGTTACATCATGTGGGACTGTGACTGGATTGTGCGTTTTTGCTTTGAGCCTTTGTGAAACATGTTTCCATGTCATGCCTGATGAGCGCCAGGGTCCAGGTATTCTGCTGGATATGAAGCTTGGTAGTGTGATGAATGAGGAAGTGAGGGTTCTAGTTTGTGGCATGCTGGGGTTAGCTCTGCACATCCCTCAATTGTGCCTGTGATTTTTTGTTTCTGTGCGCAATCCTAATTCCTATAATGTTTGTGGCAGGAAACGTCCCTTCTGTGACCCCATGGATCTGGGAGAGGTAAAACGTGTGGAGAATAAGTGAATTGGGGTCAGAGATCTGCTAGGATGGACTGCATTAGCCCTCCCTTAAATGACTGCCATTATGAACCGTGAATTAATTGCTGTTGGAAGCCATAATAGTCAGTTAATTGCATATTTAGTCGTTGCTATAACAAACCCAGAAGATGGAATTCCAGGTCTAAGATTTGTTTTCACGGGCCGATATGGTTAGTTACACATAGTTTCACTTCCTGGATTTAGAAACAACATTTAAAAGGATAACTGTGTGCAGTGAGAGCCTCTTCTGTTTGGAACACTGCCCTCATACACATGATAGACTTAAGAGAAATTATTTAACTTAGAATAGTAATGAGAATAGGACTTTTTACAATGAATGACTATGAACCACACTTTTTTGTATTGTGTAGTTGATAACTCAGCAATGATTCCAAGAAAGTGCAAAAGTCACCTTTTGGGGGACTGTTTTAGAGAAGCAAACGTATACCGCCTGCCTATCATGTGATCACTATACTCTGAGGTTATGAAGACTTTGGCTTACCCTTTAGCAAGATCAGTCAAGGCACTAAACTCCAAGATGGAAAGAGGAGGCATCAAACCAAATGTGGTATTATCTGAAAGTGCAGAAATCCTTATAGTGAGAAGATTGCAAATGGTCAGCTAATTCAGACAATAAGGTCCAGCCTTCAAAGAAAGGAGTATAAAACTGTCTCACGTAGAAAGGAAAGATCATCAAACAAGAAAACTCAGTGACTGGAAAGAGGGGGATCTTGCACTGGCTGCGAAAGAACTTCTTAATCTCCCATAAAAACCGACAGAGGGGCAGCATAATTCAAGGAGATGAAAGCGTGGTTCTGAAACAGGAGGTGATCTAAAAGTCAGGAGCTTGAATGCTGGTGAGGCCATTTAAGACGCCCTTTGCTGCAAGGATAAGAGTAACACCTGCTAATTACAGAGCTTAGAAACGCAGAAGTAGAGCAATAATCCCTATATGAAAAACTGGTTATTAGTGGTATTCATCCTATAATAGATAACTGCATCACCTTGCAGATGAATGCTGGAACTGAAGTTACCATACAGAGCAAAAGGAATGATGATCAAATTATCCCGGCTACTACATCAAAAATACCACTTATTTGCAGCTGTCTCTTCTCCCATTTTATTTGATTTTTTTCCATGTACACAATTCACAATTTTAGCTTTTTTCCTTTGTGCCCTACACAATCATTGGTACGAAGCATCACCTTTCCCTTGATCCTCCTAACAAAACTGCCTTACTTTTAACACATAAATTGTCATGGTAAAGTGTGATTTTATTAATGAATGAGCCTTTTTGTGGAATCATAAATAATAAAACCTGAAAGTAATTATTAATATTTCATGGTTAACGATTTTAAAGTCATTGCACTGCTTGGAACTTCATATACTTCCAAGTTCAAAATGTTATCATTAAATACATTATGTAGCAAAAAAACAGACACTGTTAGTTAAGCGAGATGACCCTATTTTACACATGTTGACAATAAATAATCATTGTTTAGCACCATGATTTCTACACAGATTCGATGTGGTAACACAATCTGTAAACACTGACCAGCTGTAATTGTTTATAGTACACAAACACATACATGCATATAAGTATTGTTGAAAATGGGTTCTGCCCTCAAATCCAATAGGATATTTTGCTCGGTGTCACCCAGGTTTTTGAATTTGTACTGTGGGTGACTTGCTATCTGACTCTCACATGGTATTTTATGACAATTGGACTGCATATATTTACTACCAGTGTCTGCCTTTTCAGATGAGGATGATGCAATGCAGCTATGGTACGGGGTACTGGGATGGTTATGTGCATATGTGTGCAAACATGTATGTACGTGTGCTGGCTGCATGTGAGAGACTACCATTGTGGGCAGTCTGGTAGCTGCACACAAAGCACGTGGCAGTTTTAAAGTGAAAATTAGACCTGTTAAAATAACTGATTTTAAACCCATTTTACAGGCCTAAACCTTCCTTTTAAAGATTAATAAGTCAACCGTACATAGGTCATATGGCATATAAACAATGAGGGGTGCACTACGGCCCCCCTCAAAGCGTCAGTATGACCGCCTATGTGGCTGTCCCTGCGTGGGCCCTATTACGAGTTTCCCGCTGGGCCGGAAGGCAGAAACAGCGATTCCGTCCACTGGCCCAGCTGGAAACCCACCACAACAATGAAGCCAGATCGTGCGTCAGGTGTGTAATTCGGGCAGTGAAAAGAGTGACAGGGCTCTCCATGGGAGCCCCTGCACTGCATGCAAAGGCTGGCAGAAAGGGGACTCATAATCTTGCAGCACTGCCCTGTTAGATTAGGATCGCCAAGACCGCCACCTGGTGGTGCAGGCAGTTGGACCTTCACTCTGCCATGGTCGTGATGTGGCAGTCGGACCGTGACTTTGGCGGCAGTCTGACCGCCACCACAAATGTGGCCAACTTAAGACCGCCACACTCATAATGAGGACCTGAGTCTTTGATGTTTAAAAGTAGGACACGCAAAAATTAATGCTGAACAAGTCCTTACTGTGAAACATTCCCAGAAGCAATATTCACTGTATGTAGCAATGCTGGCTGCTTCCGTAGTGAAACATTGTGCTACCTTTTTACATTTATTAAATGCTACATTCATATTGGTAGCAGCTACAGAAATGGACTAAGGACTTAGCATGCACCTGACCACCAGGACTATATGGGTCGCACCAAGGCCAGTTGTGATGGCCTCCTTATCCTCCTGTAGGACCAAATGGCGAGTAAGGCTTGGACACTACTGTCTCCCAATTGCTCTGCAAGATGTTTATGAGGCCAGGGGGACCAATGGAGGGCAAAGCAGAGGAGAAGTCTGGGCAGGGAGCCAGTGAACCCAGCTCCATGCACAATGCACCCTTTAGAGGTTAGACGTCCTGGAGGGACTGCTCTATGGGGCCTTGGTCTCACCACTAGGAGCAAAATGATTCAAAGAGCACCAAAATTCTCCCAATTGGGCCTAAGTCACAGCAACTTAAAAATGTTGATCTTTGATCCCCCAATGCAGTGAAGCATGTGAGGCTTTGCCACTATTTCTGAAGATACCCATGGGGTGGATCAGTGCCTCGGGTCAGCAGAAATGTAACTTTTTATTGTAGGGGAGAGGGAGTGCATGTGTCCCCTCCTCAAGAGGCTTATTTCGCCCTGTGGACACATTCCTTTGGGCCCGACACAAAGGTAGTAGGGAGGCCAAACAGGCAGTAACCCACATGTGCCAGCATAAAACAGTGTTGGCTGGGCGAGGAGATAGCTGGGCAGCAGGGGAGTGGTCTCCCCACGATGTCCCAACATTGTCAATGGCTGTGGGTGTCCTAGGTAAGACTGGGCTACCCCTACTGAGGGAAGACAAAAAGGAAAGAAACACAGCACGAGGCCCGCACATAAACAAAGCGACTGAATCTGTTCATTTAATATGCACCCTACAGGCAAGCGGGCACCCATAATGGCATTTGAAGTTTTTGGTTTACATTTCTCTTCTTCCTCTGGTGGCCCAAGTAGGTTTAGGAGCAGCACCAACTATTCTGAAAAATGTTGTGGGGTCACAGCAAGTGCAACAGCCCAGCAGGAGGAATTAATAGAAAGCACTCACCCTATGTCTCCCAGGTCACAGGATACAAGACATAGGGATCCTTAACAATTTTCAAGCATTCCCTGGCTGGAGCTTTTGCTCTACAACTATGGAGTCTGGGAACCCTAGTAGTTGGCCCTATGGTTGCATTTCATTAGGTCTGAGTGTTTAAAAGAGAGACTCTGACACATATTATTTTGATTCACAATGTTTTATTAAAAGTACTTTATTAACGATGACCACTGGTGAACATTGCAGCATTTGTATTACTAATGAATGCCTTGGAATGCCAGTGGCTTTACTGTTGAATTCTCACATATGATTATTGTCTTTCTAGATACATAGAAATCAATGGGTAGTAGTGGTCCCAGTGGGTGCATCTCCTCAAATGTATTCAGAGTTGTGACTTGTTAACAAAAGTCAAGAACAATCTAAATGTACAATAGCATGGTACTGAACAGTAGTGTATGCTTTACTACCCGAAAGCATATGCTGGTGCCCCCAGGGTGACACCATACATGTGATCCTAGAAAAACTGCAGCACTCCTAAAGAGTCCGTAACAGCATAGTCATCCAGATGAGTTCTGTTGTTGTGAAATCGTTTTATTAGTGGTAGAAACATCTTTTTGGCTAGATAAGTATGATTCCACAGCCACAGCCAACACCTGTTTCATCACACTCGTGACTTTATCAAGGCTTACTGCGACAAAAAAAGGTAATGTCGTGAGAGCGACATCATGCATGAAGGTAAGAGCAGCAAAGTGTCTTGTTCTAAATAAGTAAAACTTAATTGTATTAAGAAAATGGTTGATACTCCTGTAGCAATAACTAGTAAAATCCGTGAGAACCAAGAGACCATGATAAGTCAGTTCCCGATGTGTTTGAAAAACATTGCGACATCCTAGAATTGTCCTTATGGATATTGCTATCCCTTAATAAATCCATTAGGCTTGCCTGATATATGGTTTCTCTTTAACAAAGCCACAAGAATTGACATATATGTAGTCACACATTCACAAAAGCAATATGCCTGTAGTATTTGAAATGACACCACCCATTATTGGGATGTTCTATCTGATAGAGGAGGGTTGGTACTGTGATTTTACTGGGGTCAAATGTGATTTCAGAATGTCACCTAAGGTTTTTCCATCTGCCTGATGTATACATGTATACATTAATTTGTACTATTTAGCAGAGTGTTTGTGTGTGTGCATAATAAATACAGTTTTCCTTTACAAACCCACACCACCTCCTCTCAGCAGACCTTGGACTGCTCTGCTTTGCTACCCTCAGACAGTCTAGTGTTACAACTGGCTACTTGGTTCCCAGTAAGGAGGCAATCATAGACCTATTACTTGAGCACAAATCAATGATGTGTTTCACTTCCTATTTCCTAATTCGAGCTTTTTAAAAAATGGATTCTGGGATTAAGTAGCCATTAGGGTCTGAACTAAAGACGCCTCCTATTTAGGATAACAACCCCTTCAACAACAATGAAAAAGCATTGTAGTATGAACTTACCACTGACAGGTTGCATCGGATGCTCACTTTGATTGTACCATGTGAAGTCTATAGAGCACAAAGGTGTTTGAAGGTTCCCAAGACCCAGAAACTACCTCTGATGCCATTCCAGCAACTATATGTGTAAAAGGGCATTCTTACAATTAAAACCAAGTCATAACCCATTGACATTGAGCTAATACAACAAGCTGCAGCTCTTTAAATTTGAAGGCTCAGTAGAGAGGTTAATAATACACTGTTCAAAATAAGGATAACATCCACCCATCCAGCCATCCGTACATGACAATACAGTTATCCATCCACCAATCTGTACAGCGGTGGCCTCAGCTATGGAGGCGGAGCATCGCCCCACCCCCACTAGGAGCTACAAATCTTTAGAAATAAAATGATAATAAACAATGTCTATTATCGTTTTATTTATAAAGGGGCAGAGCCATGGGGAAGACATGGAAGGAGGGGGAGTGCTTTACACTCCCCTCAGTGTGCATGTAATTGTAATTGTATTTATATAGCGCATACTTCCCCTGACGAAGCGTTGAAGCACTTTTGGCGAGTAGCACGCTACTCCGGAACCCAAGAGGAATTAGTGGTGGATTAGTGTAGGGATATGTGAGTGCAGTATTAGTATTAGTATGAGTTAGTTTGAGGAGAGGATATGTGAGTTTGTTAGCTGGATTGACTAAAGTAATGGAGGAATAGAATCTTTTTTCTTCATTTCTTTCTTTATTTCTTTTTTTAATTTGATTTATTTATTGAATTTTATTATTTTTTCTCTAGTAGAGTAGGACTAGAGTAATAAATAAATAGATATGTAAATACATATTAAGGGAATATATGTGAAAGGAATTCAACAATGGATATAATAATATGAGATGTAAAGTTGTATTGTATAAACACAGACTTTCAAGATTTTCAATATTTGATGTTAATTTATAAGTGTACTTTTCTAGCATTCATTTATCTTTTCTCAGTTTTTCATTAGCCAAATGCTTGCTGTTAAAATAGTTAAGATAACATTTGCTTATTGTGAAATAAAAAAGAAAGCAGGGATTCATGAGTATCTAATATAACAACTTATCTAGGAGCTATGCAATGACCCATGAACATGTTAAGTTTAAAATAATATACACATATATATGTATACACATACACATATACGTATACACAAATGCACACACACACACGCATACAGACATATATACATTTAACCATGAGTAAAATACATTTGTTAAACTGGTTTAAAGAGTATGTGTATATTTTATTATTATGAAATAGTAACTATACATATTTCTTAAAGAACTATACATACCTAGAATATACACATAACCAGATTATAAATATTTATCAACACAGTCATATGCAGTTCATTGCTGTTTGGATATGGTGGTTATGAAGGAAAGATACAACTCTTGAGTAGTTTTCTGAAGACAAGATAGTTATTCGTGGATTGTATATTTGGGGGTAATGAATTCCAAAGTTTTGCTGCTTGATGTACCACGTATTGTCTTCTTCATGTATGGTGGGGTTTTAAGGTGGGGTGCCAATCTTGAGCGGAGGTTTCTTTGTTGAATGTATTTGGTTATTTTGTTTCTGATGAAAAGCGGTCCTGTTCCATATATAGCTTTGTGGGAGATACAAAGCAGCTTGAAGGTGGATCTTCTGGCAACCGGTAATCAATGTAGTGCTCTCACGGCAGGGGAGATGTGGGCTTGTGGCTTCATAAGTAATAGCCTGGCTGCTGAGTGTGTGTTCGCCTGGCCAAACACACATTGCGCACTGAGCTCTCTCCAACATGGTACTGGATTGACGGATCGGAGACGGCAGACCCAGGCTCCCAGTCAGCCTGGGAGCACAAAGCCAGGGTGCTCCAGCCAATCCTAATGCTGCTTTCATGCTGCCAGCAGCATGAGAGCAGTGTTAAGATTTGCTGTAGGGCAGGCTACTAGCCTGTGCCTGCAAGTGGAGCCAGAACAGCAGGGAGTTAGGTACGTTTAAAAAAAAAAAGTAATGCTTTCTGTTTTTTTTTGCCCCCGCCACGTGCCACCCCTTTACTGCACAGTGAGCCGCATCTGCATTGCATCCGTATGCTCTTCGTCGTACCCTCAATCGATCTAGCCTCACCGGTCCTTCCATCCATCTCCCCTTCGACTTGTTTGTCTGCCCATCCACCCTTCCATTCAAACACGAATAACAGAAACATCAAAATTATTGCAGAAAATAGCCAAAATAAATGAGAACCTTAGTATGGGTGGAAACATCTAGAGTCAGATTGTGTGATAAGAGAACAGTAGAGGATGAAAATAAATTAGAAAACCAAAACACCAAAACATGAAGAAAGCAGGACAGGCGACAGAGTGCAGCTTTTCAAATAGTCCACAATGTTACCAGTTCTGTTGAAAATATCTCCCGGTTCCAGTCAGTGCTCATTAACCTTTCATGCCGCACAATTGCAGCTATTGCTTTTCACCACAGGAAGCCAATTGAGAAACAGGTTAAAATGGCATCACGGCAGCTGTTAGCTGCAAAATATGACAGGCAGCTGTAAAGCGGAAGGCACGGCCGCTGCACATTTGTAGAATGCATGAAAAGATGCCATAAGATCTTTATAATAGGATGTTACTTTAATGTCATTCTCTTGACAGGTGAAGATAGAGGGGTTAGAAGTCCAGTGAAAAGCACATTATAATCTGCTGATTTACTAGAAGCTAAACCTGGTCCTTTTAAGCAGTGAGGGCTGATAGCTTCAGCTATAAATAATTAACTTCTTCTGACACTTATTTGTTTAATGAGTGATTTATTCCTCCGTGTTGCATGCAATTCAGAATTACAATTAAGGGAGATTCCATTTATGAACCATTTCAAAATTAACACATTTCTCAGAAGAGGAAGCAAAATGACTCGATAAATTATTATTTTGTGTGCAGGGAGACAGAACCAAAAACTTTGACTAGAAAGCCTGTCTGCCAAACTAATGGCCGCATAGTGGCGACCACCCCGAGAAAAGGCTGGTGGAGAACGAGGTCGTAATCTGCAGGGCAGCGCTGCATGCAGTGCTGCCATGGCGGATTATGACCTCCACCCGTCGGGATAAACGATACCGGCGGAGATGACGGAACTCTGGCAGTCTGACCGCTAGGGTCTTAATGTGGTGTTCGGTCCACCACAGCAGCGGCAGACCTGACCGCCACTGCGAGGCTGGCGGTCTTAAGATCCCCCAGCCTTGTAATGAGGCTCAGTTTACATTCTTGCAATTTCTGTAGATATGTGTCTTTGTGCAGAATCTTAAAGTACGCTGCCAGTAGCGAGCTTGGTCGGAAGTCAAAAGCAGCCCTGGCAAAAATTTTCAAACCATCTTCCTCCCTTCCCCTTTCTTATTTTCTATTACCAGAAGTGTCCCTTGTGTCACAGGACAAAGCAACATGGTGGATACTGTCATTCACCCTTGTAAGTCCAGGACAAAAGATACTGCTTTCAGTCAAGTGTTTTCAAGCTATCCCTTCTGTAGACTTGACTCAACAGTTTTTTTTAAAGTCCATTCTTCTCAATGAATTTGAGAAACAAAGGAACATATTATGCATCATACATTCTTTTCAGTCATCTAATTTGTTGTAAAGTAGGTCAATGAACAGAAGTCCAGCATGAACCTTCTGTTCAGTCCTTATGATGTAAGCCTTACAAAAGCACAATCCATGAGTATAGCGGGTGTAAGGTAAAGGGGGTAGGGATAGGTGAACGGAACAATTTCCCACTGCAAAACTGTTAAACTCTCAGCCTACAGGTCTTTGTTTAACATTCCTAGTAGTGGTTGGAACTCAACTCTACCTCATATAAACTCTTCCCTTACCTTTAGAAATGCCCAGCTATCCCAGCCCAGTTGGCTAGGAAAACTAAACAAAGGTCAAGAGAAATTAATTAAATCATACATCTGCACAAGGTGGACTCCATCCCACGTCCCACCTACCACACCTGCTGATTCTACCCAGAAATTCCTCAGCCTTGGTCCATAACCTATCTATCAGTATTCCCCGAGGTAGTCAAGTTTTGAAGTCCATACTCAACAGGTTTATTGACAGCAAACAGTCAAGGCGCTGCTTAGTTTTAAAATCAGCTTGTGAAGGGTTTTATTGCCTATGGCTAACTATGATGATGCTATATGAACTATTCAATATGTATTGCATTGCCTGTTGCTTTGAGTTATTTTTCATCCAGTCAAAGTCTATTGATACATTTCTCAAGCCAAGGGTTCTATTTCACATGTATTGTGCTCCATTTTAATTACAAAGGCCATGTTTCGTAAGGAGGCTACTCAGATATGCTTCTTACGCCACACCCCTTTTAGAGCCCATCACCATTTGCATCAAGCACCAGCCACGACCCAGTGCTGAAAGATAGTCAACAAGGCATAGCCTTAGGGGAATGTGCGTCTTTGACACATATATTTTCATGCTCATTACAAAAGAGTGGGAAGGGGAGGAGTGTGACAAAGGAGTGTGGGATACAGTAAGATAGAACACCCTGAGAAAAACTTGGACAAAATAAATTTAAAGTGGAATCTGTGTCAGGAGGCATTGTGGTCTTCATGGCAATAGGGCTGCATCATTCAGGTTCCTTTTGAAAGACATCTCAAAATTGGACATAATTTGCCTGTATCAGTGTGTTCCAATGCTAAATAACAGGGTTACACATTTCACGTGAATCTATCAGAAGCATGTGATTAAGCTGAGATTGATAACTTCACCTCACCAGGCTGGGACAGTACCAGGATTGCAGTCTGAAGCACTTTTACAGATGGTGAATTTCCCCATGTAGCACAGCACAGATTGTAACCTACCTCTTACATAACGGGGAAATATTACATTATTTGGGTGGAGTAGTAAAACAGCCTTGTGATACATTTCTGTTATGGATGGCACTATTTCCTCTGCCTTTTTAGTTCGTCTTACCATTAGTTAAGGTCCAGCAACATCGAATGGTGGCCTCAGGCACGACCTTCACTAAATGGTAAGTACAGAGTTTAGGGGTGCGGTAAATTTAGGGTTCATGGATGAGTGGAGATTAGAGGTGCTGAGAAGTTTTTAGTGTTCAGAGATGGATGGAGCTTAGGGGAGCTTAGGGGAGGAGAGGAGTTTTTCAGGTTTAGGGATGGGTGTAGCTTAAGGGTAGATAGGGGTTTTAAGTGACAAAGATGGGGTGGTGAAGTATTTTAAGAGTTATGGCTAGCTGAACTTTAGGGAAGGTGATGGGTTTTTAGAGGTCAGGCATGGTGGCTTTTAAGGGTATGGAGGAGCTTTTAGGGTTTGGGAATGGGTACATTTTAGGAACGGTATGGGGGTTTTAGGGCTCATGGATGGGTGAAGCGTAGTGGCGGCAACAGCTTTTTAGGGGTCAGGGATTGGGTACATTTAGTGTTTGTGAGGATTTTTTAGTAGCCAGGGATGAGGAATTACATTCTTAATTGGCAGTTCATAAGCTACGTTGCTTTTAGGGTCTGTTGCAAATGAACTAACAGTGTGAGGTTCGTACAGCATGACTAAGAGGGAAAAAAAGCAAATTTAGCCCACAACCATATCCATTGCAGACGTAGAAGATACTAATCTAAAATAAACTGCATTTCTACATGAACAGTGTCAAGTGGTCTAGTTACCTTCAAGCTCTTGGCCATTGTTACTATTTACATTCTCACTGGCTTGAGTATTTGCTGTAATACAAAAATCAGCTTAGAACACCAGGCAGCATCACACAACTGTCACGATGTCCCAGTTGGAATAGAATTTTACACCTTGGTCTCAGAAAAAACAGCTCACATCTCCTTCATATATATAAAGTACCAGGATAAAAGAAGAAGATACATGTCTGTGTAAGTCTTCTTTTTATTCATGCATTCATTGATGCAAATGGGAGTGTCTTCTATTCCAAGCTTAAGCTGAAACATGTCTGCATTTTTGGAGTTTGAGGCAGGAATCTTGCTGCTTCTTCTGTTAACCAAGCTGCACAGATTGCACTGCAAGAGATACTAATTGTGGTATTCATCAAGGGTTTTATGGGCCCTCGTGCGGTGCTCTGCAGCCTATGACTTTCATAATGGTAAAAAGATCCATGCAATACTTTGCTCCATTTTGTGCTACACAAGCATTAATTGTTTACAGGCCCACATTTTTAAGTCATAGAACCATCTCTCCCCTGTTACCTAAGATACATTATTGAAGGTAAAATATCATTACCTTAAGAATCTTGATTTGCTACGCAAAATCCAGGGATTTACTATTAGTTCCAGCTGCCAACTAATATGGTAAAGTAATGAAAGCTGCCAGTAGTAAGATCACTCATAATTAAAGTAAATATATAACCCTAGCTGTAAAAAGTGTACCTTTCACGGACAGGTATGGTGCCCTTGCACCACAAAACAAAACTTTGGCATTATTGTAGCATTTTTTTGTACTAAGCCTCATCTACGTTGCAAGAGACAGCAGCTACCAACGGTTTTTAGGTTGAGCGCAAAAGTGCTCCGGCCTGTTGTAATCTATCTATCGGCTTTTAACCACGCCCACCACACGCCCATCACTATCACTGGTTCATGTGCTTCCCTTTCAAAAATCCTTTGTTATCATTGGTACATGATTTACGTTTGTCCCTTCTTGGGTCAGTTTTGTTACTGAATTGGCCATCGACCCTGTTAAATGGATAATTGCACGTTTGCCGATATGTTTGACTGCGAGCAAATTTCTTTTTCCTTTTGTGTCTCTCCTTCGCGCTCATGCTCATGGTGGCCGTGGTGCTTTGAATCGGTTTTACTTTTCATTTTCAATTGATGTGGCAAGAAATGGTAATATTTGCTGGGTGTAAATTCTACACATGAAGTTACTGTTGCTGTACACTGTACTGTACAGTAACACTCATCAGCACCACGCAAGTATGAGTTAACTGTGCGGACAATGAATTACTGTGCGGTACTGTGTATGAAATTTATAGTTTGGGCGGAGCAAAAGTACAATGGAGCTGGTTCCGAGGCTCAGGTGCTGTTGCAGCTGAAACCTCACTTGATTTTACGAGCTGGAATTTTCCAGGCTGTAAAATTGGGTCCAGTGTTCCAGCTACCTGGAAACTGGCTCGTAGGCACAACGGGCAAACTATGATCAGGCAGCGTGGAATTTCTTCCACATAAAAATTCTGCTTTTCTCAACTCATAATCAGGGCATTGGTGGTATGCTTAATTTTTGTGGTGCTTGGTGGTGTACTGTCTTTAGCAACCACCATTTTAGACCAGCTGTACTGAGATTGTTCTTTATGTTGTGGTCACCCAAATATTCGTTTTTTTGTTTTACAAATTGTATTCTTAATGGCACAAATGCTATGGCTTTATTTTATGTCTAGTTACACCTTAATACATCTATAAGACCATTATTTGTGTTTCTTACAAATGAATTATAAAACAATCAAAAAAGAAAATGCCTATCATTCTCATTAGTTGTTGTCATTCAGTTCAGAGTTTTTAATTAATACTTTAAATATGAACATCTGTAACAAGGTGGTTTGCATACATGCTTATTTTCAAAATGTCATACATCATCACCTGCCATATATTTCGTTCATCAATATTTTAAACATTAACAATGTTCAGAAATGTACTTGTTTATTCTGTTCACATTTCTAGAGGTTTTTCCACACTCAATGTGCAGCATAATGTAATGATTTTATGCAAACCTCCATGTACTGCAGAGGTTTGCACAGTGACATCTGACTGAAATACACAGTTCTCTTTCTAAGTGCAGTACTTTTTCATGGATACATTTTATTTGCAGTTTCAATTGTAAATTCATCTAGACTGCTGTTAATATCCCCTTTAAAAACACATCACCTGACCTAATCTTGCAGAAACATGCGTGGAATAAAAAGATTATTACCTGTAAAAATAGTTTTGCAAATTGAAAAGCTTCTATATTCACATGTCTACATTATGCCGCTATCCAGAAGGTGTTTTATCTGTTTGTTTTTCTAATGTGTAGGTTTTCACTGTTGATTGCTATGATGGTGCCTTGCCTTGCGTTTCGAGGCAGACTGCTGATCAGATAGACCCACGGTTGACTTATGCTGCTTCAGGTTAGACAAACACACAAATCCCTTGAGGACAGTCAAGCATCTACACTCGTGAACGCCCGTGTTTACTTGATGCCTTAGTCAAGAAACGTTTCCTTTCTGCCATATCTGCGGATTTAACATTGTTTGAACGTTCTTCCCTGGCTAAAGGCACATTTCTCGAATGGATGGCTACATAATCGAGGTGAATCTTTGATTCATGACTTGGGGACCCCCAGAGCAGTTTTCCTCTATTTTTCAGTATTTGGCTTAGCTTTGAACACAGCCCTCACCCTTCTGCCTTATGGCCATGGGAAAGCAGCCATAAAGTGCTTAGCCTTTGCTCATCGGTCAAGGACATTTTTCAAAAGGAGTTTTGCCAGAACCTAAACAGTGTTGTCTCCCTCCACAAGGACTTTGAAAATAAGTATTAAACAGAGAGAAAACCATAATGTCTACAATCATTATCCCACTTTGACGTGCTGTAGTTGATGACTGCAAGAAACAATTATCCTTTTGATGTGGTTGTTTAGGGTTGAGCGTGCAAGTGCTCTAGCCTGCTCTAATCTCTCTGTGGGCTTCTAACCACACCCAACGCACGCCCATCAGTTTCGTTGGTTCATGGGCTTGCCTTTTAAAAATCACTTGATTTTATTTGTGAAAGGCATACATACGTCATGGCTTTTCTGGTGTTTAGCCCTCCTCGAGCGCGCTGGTAAACTACTGAAAGCAAACGAGGCTCTGTGTTTGTGGGATGGCTTCAGGGTTACTTTTTCTCCTTATTTCCTACGCAGCGCGATATCTCTGAGCAGTAGTTGAGTGCTTTGCATGATATCAACCCTGTTTTGTGATAGTTGCACTCTTGCTGATACATTTGACTGTGAGCGAACTTCTGTTTCCTTTTGTGTGCTCCTTCACGCTCACGGCTTGATGCTTTAAATTGCCTCGCTTATGTAAAACTGTATTACTTTTCATTTTCATTTTATGTGGCAATAAAAGTCCAGTTAGGTCTTTACAACACTAAAAGCTCAAATCGAGCAAATGCGAGACAAATTGCATTGCAAATCCTTGCTTTAAAGTTGGTGTTGTAACAAATGCAGCTGCAACATTTCAATCTATGTTTTTGGTAGGCAAAAGCATACAACCTCAAGAAAAAATTAACCAGCCTTCAGTGCCCGACGATGTGAAATCCTGGTTTTTGTTTTTGGCCCTAGTCTCACACTAATCTAGTGTATGCAATGAGGCCTATATTTGTTCCTCAACATAACTGAGGTACTAGAGCTGTCTAGTGACCTGAAGAGGCATGTCAACCAGGCCCATATTTCAATGACAGTAGACTACTGCCAAAGTCATTGGTTAGTCCATAGAGCAGTGATGAGGGTACTGTGCTTTGTGAATTCATAGTTGAGATCAGACATTTGTATCTTTGTCACAACAGCGGAGGTCTACTGGCCCATTTGTGAAAAGTTTCACTTATATGCACCAACCCAGATGCTAATGCTAACATCCAGAGTGTATGTTGTGCATGTTTGTGACCTACATGGTATATGGCTTGTGTGTATGATGGAGTCAGAGTAAAGAAGGCCTGTGTGATCTGTTTTGGATGCTCCTGGCCTGTCCTAGTGCACAAGGTGGAGATTAGGTTGTTTGCAGAGATACTGGAAGTGTGTTGCTGGCAGGGGCGGTTCCTCCATAAGGGTGTCCCACCCACCCCCACCAGCAGCAGAAGCTGCAATGCTTTCACCACAAAGGAATAATTCCTTCATGGTGAAAGGGGCTGGGCATAGGGGATGACAGTCTCAGAGGGGAGTGCACAGAGCACTCAACCTCAGAGCGCATGCGTGCTAGGGAGCAATCTATTCCTGAGCCTTAATCAAGCTATAACAATTATTCCAACAGGGAGCAACTGACTGCACTATGAGGGATGAGATTCCAGGTGAGAATAAGAAAATGGGTCGATGCTTAGACAGCTTGAGTGCCAAGGGCACTGAATTACTTCGGATCACTATTGCATGTGTGATAAGTAGTTTTAATGTGCATCAAAGTACATTTCTTCTTGAAAGCAAAGTACTATGTTGGGCAATCAGTTACTGTGCTGCTGTGTGATTGTTGAATTCTGAGCTTGAGCACCCACATCCTGAGAAGCCTGGGAATGCTTAAAGAGCTACCATGTGAATTAAATGCTGAAGGGACTGTACTTTGGCGAGGTTTGCACAGCTGTAGAAGGTCAGGCATCGGGACATCAGGGCCAAGTGACTTCAACATCCACTGATTCAGCCCAATAACCCCTGCTTTACCCTGTAGCCCCAGAAGTGTATTTGACAAGACTACATGGCATCACTCTTCACTCTTTCTGTGCTATTTTGACAGACGTATTCAAATTCAACTCAAAAATTATTCTACGAAAATCTGGGTATTCACCTCCATGACGACTCCTAACTGAAGATCATATTTATTAACTTCTTGTGGGCCCATTAATATGGTACTGGCACGGTCAATGGTTTCCCATTCATAGCCAACACACGGATTATGAGAGGAATTGAAGCTAAATGTTTCAAACTATACTCTTTGCACTAGAGTTTTCTTATGTTCACATCTGAGGCCATTTTCAAGAAGTGCATGTTGTGAAAGTCTGTCAAAACTGCATTTAAAGGAGTCAATATTATGACTTGATATTTGCTTATGCGTAAAAACAAGTTATTCAATGGAAAAGCCCAGACAGCCGAGCACGGTGTTTATATGCGCGTAATGGAAGAGAAAGTTGGAAAAAATGCAAGAACTGTCAAAATTCTATTCCTCTGTGGCAAAGGAATAAAATCTCTCGAGACAAGTTTGTATATTATTTTGGCAATACCAAATTGCCAACTAACTAAAAAAATGTTTACTGGACACATGGCTCTAAAACTGAAAATTGCAAACTGCTCACTGAATTCCTTCATGATACATGTATTCAAATTACTTGTAAGCCATACAGCGTGCATTAATTAATGGAGATTATGTATGCAAAATGATCTTGGTAATCAATTGAACAGATCAAATAATATTTGACTGAAAATAAATAAATCAGGGATTATGGAAACAAGGTTTCTGAAAGTCGGAAAATATGTGTTAACTGACCTTTATCTGCGATGCATATGCCTTGTTTGTTTGCAGTTATCATCTGCACGTACAATAAAGATCTTCAGGTATTCTCTTGAAAGGCTTTGTGAAATCGACCTTTTATTTGTGTTATACAAACATATACCTTTTGTACAACAAGGCCTGGAAGTACACTTGCTAACTCTTTTTCGTCTTTTTATTCTGTCTCCAAGGGCAAAATACATTTCCCTAGAGATGCCTCTTCCCCTACGCTCTCGCTTATTTTTAAAAGTGTTTGGGGGCTAGGGGTAGCATTCATCTTCCCATCCTGGAAAAACATTATTCCAGCCTTTAGTAGGAGTAAATCTGTGGCTTTTTGTGAAGGTGCCTGAGGTGGATTTGTGAAAATCCCCAATAGTATACATTTGTTTTGCGCTCATAATTTTACAAAGCTCTTTGCAGTCCTGAAGGGTCCACTCACCACCCCTGGGGAGTGGGCGTTACTAATATGAAAATCTTCCTGTGAGCAAATCCATGTAAAAGTAGGAAACTTTCTTTCCTGAATTAGAAAAGGAGTTCTAGGCCTTGAATAGGGTATTTTGCCGATCAATTTTATTTACATCTAAACATTGCTCTGACAGTAGACTTCAATAACTTTTTAACTTCAGTGGTACTAAGGTAGAGCACCATATATGGACAGAAACGAACAGTTCTTAATTTGAGCCAGTGGTCGCAGGTGGGGGTCCATGGCACTCAGTTATGGCAGGCGGTTTTATTTTTCGTCGTCATACTTTGACTCAGAGCTAAGAGAGACAAAAAATAACAACAACAAAAAGAACAGAAGAGAAAGAGAAACAAGGAAAAACAGTGGCAAAGAATTATAGGAGGAAAGAAAAATAAACCGGAAGAGTGGGATAACGGGTAAGAGAGTGGGTGAAAGAGACATGAAGTGAAATCAAGAATACGCGGCCGTGGGCTCCAGCACCTCTGATGTTCGATAGCACCCGCCGCGGGCTTTTGAGCAAAGAATTTGTGCCCTATCACCTATTTATTTACAAAGTAAGACACAGGAGGCTAATCGAGCTTTACAAAAGGATGACATCAGAACGCCGTGAAGCGATCGGCCGCTTCATCTACCTCAGGGCAATGGCCTTGTAATGATTCACGTTGCCTGGCAACCGCCTGCAATCAAGTTAAGAGCTACCACAGCCTCATCGTGAGCCCTTTGGCTTGGCTGTAGGCATGAAGTGAAAGCTGCTTGATACCGTGCGCGCGCGGAGGCATGCTCAGCCCGCCCTTTGACCCCAGCCTCACCTGCCCCAGTTGCTCGCACGCCGTCTGGTACTCAGCTTGCTGGCAGAGGTCTTTGACACGTTGGTACTTAGGGAGAAAATTCTCTTCCTGGTAGTCTACCTTTTCACCTTCCTTCTTATGCAGCAATTTACTGGAAAACAATAGTCACAGCAAAAATAAATTTGAGTCCATTCACACCCTTTCTGCCACAGTCTTACTTTTCTATTAAATGGCAATAGAGTTGAAGCCCATCAGAATTTCTTTGTTTTGTTTCATTTTCTCCTGTTGGGAGTGTTTGGTCAGAGCAACGAGCAGAAATTCAATTTCGCTGTAGGCAAGGTTACCAACAATTCAGAGAAAGAAAGTTTTCAATTTTTTGATCAATTTAGCACACAAATGGATCGTGTTCTCTAAAATAAACGCAGGCTGTTCATGGAAGGGGATTATCCTTACGTGAAATTTAAGGAATTTTGAGCAGCACAGTACTGCATGAAAATCTGCTCCAGTGCACTTCACAAATTGAAATAAAAAATGCACAGCACATGATGCCATTGGCCGAGCTTGTTCTTAAAAAGTGTTGTAGAGCATCACCAGGTGATGTCCTATGGTGCAAAAGTGAGCCAATGGTCCCTTGCGTGAGATTTGTACCCAAAGTACACCCTCCAGTCTAAATAACAGTGTAAGGCTTATCACCCAAAGCTAAGCAGTGTACACTGTGTAATTTTCATGCACGTGCATATCATATGTACGATTAAAATACAAAAAAATGTATTAGAATCTAATTTTTTACCCTCGCTCCACAAGGAATGATTCTCGCCACACCTTCAACTTTTTCTGTAAATGAAATCTGGAAAAGAAATAAAAAAATATATAATTTGCCTGTAACAATAGGTCTAAATGTATTGTTTACAATGTTTTCATACCCATTTTGCTTTAGAATATTATCTGTACCAACATATGGAATTGCATTGTAGGACCTGTCTGTTCATTCTTCTATGTGTGTCGTTGTCGTCTGTCTATCTCTCTATCTATCTATCTATCTATCTATCTATCTATCTATCTATCTATCTATCTATCTATCTATCTATCTATCTATCTATCTTTTGTTGGAACTCATTTTATCAACCTATAAGGGAAAAAGTTGCATTTCTGCAGGTACAAATATCCTGCAGCTATTTGCACCGACTGAGCAATAGATAAGCGATGGAAATATTAAGGCACAACTAGCAAATATATTATCTTTTTATTCATAATTTGAAAGGCAGAATTGAAGACTTCAAGTAACATTGTAAACAATATTAAAAAGCATTTCAATTTGACATTTTAGGTGGCAACTATATCTACCCAAATAAGACCTCTTACGCCTTTTAAGCAATTCATTGTTCTGAAGTGCTTTCACTCATATGATTTTCTTCTATCCAGAATATAACCTACTCACTTGAGTAGTGAAGAAGAATAGCAGGAATGTATTCAACACGTAAGTGAAGTTCAATCATACTGAGAGTTATGTGTTAAGCAATGGACTATTTGAAACTTTGAGGTGATTTGCTTTTTAACAAACTTCTGAAGATATTTTATTCCTTATAATACATGGTCAAACCACAAGCCTTCCCATAAACTGCAAGGTCTCTCACATGAAAGAGATAGAAAGATTGCAGGCATGAAGACTAAAAGTAGAATATGTAGTGCAAAATTAAACATACTGAAAAGCATTTAGTAATTTGTTGCGAAACTATATCAGAATGAGTGTAATATAAGCCAGATTAAAAACATGCTGTGGCCCAGAATGTGTAGAAACATGGGGAGAAATGCTGTCTTTCCAGGTATGACCAACAGCATGCAAAAAATAAACGTTACGATAAATATCTGTTAATTTTAGAAAAAGCAGATCAAAAGACCAAAACTGGTTCTCATTAATGTTGTTTAAACTGAAGCTGTGATTATGCTCTGAGACCTGCCTTTACCTTTGAAGGTGGCTCAGACAATAGGCATTACACATCTCTAAAATACGGAAATCAGAGGAAATGCAGGCTCCCATGTGATACAGATAGAATTTGATATATGCCTAGACAAATTCAGAGTATATAGGCAATGCAGAGGCAAATCAACATCACAGTTATCGACGGATCTGTGATGTGCTCTAAAAATGCCCTTCTTCCCAGCATTTTACAGTAACCGGCATCTTCATTTACAAGTTATTTGATGGTCAACTACCTGTTGACTGGTCTTTCTGTGTCGAGTAGTTTTAGAATCGATTTACCATCCATGTCAGCAGGAATATCCAAGCCAGCAATGTCCAGCATAGTAGGGGCAAGATCAATATTTAACACAATGTGAGGATTCCTAAAAAAACACAGAAAATGTACAGATTTAAGTTGGGAGTATGTTGATAATATTTTCAGAGTTCAGTAAATTTTAGCTTTTTGAAAACACCCTTTCATTTGAATAAGCCCTCCTTACTGTTTCTCATCCCACTCACACCTTCCCATCTCACCGTGTTTCCCCATCTCACCAAGACAGGGAAGTATTGAAGATAGTCCAATGATATGATACCAGAATATCGCTATCAGAATATCGTCTGAACTAAATATTGTTTACACAAGTATTGCTTTACTGGAGTTAACAGAAAGTCTAAATACATTTTTGTTAACTATATTTCGGACACAATATTTGTGCCTGATGATATTTCTTAAGATGGTAATCTGACCAGCAACCTAGTCCAGAGCCATTTGACCTAATCACATGACTGGATTATAGATCTGAGCAACAAACACTAGCAATTTATTATGTGGGAGAATGAAGAGGGAATTCATAATATTGGTCCTGTCAGATCAGAGATTCCAAACAAAGATTTGAAAGCAGCATGATTTATCTTTGGGTTGAACCATGATCGCCTAAATAAGCCTATGTTCTTGCACTTCTCCACCCGGTTCACTATCATTAATGAACAGGAGGGGTAAGAGTTCAGTATAGCCAGATAACCAGGGCCACTGACATTATGATTGTGCAGCCACGGCTAATGTCGCATAGCTGTAAGTTTGCCGCATTGCCACATAATACACCATCTGCTGCATAATTTGCAGATTTCACCAAAAAACTATTTGGTTTTTATCTCAAATGGTTCAAAAGTTACTAAACACACAATGACACATGTTGGTGCACACTGGAAGGCCCATTGAAAAGGCCCTTTCTGTAGCTTGTTGCAGTCATTGGGTGTTAAACTAATGCTAATGAGGTCGAACTAAAGCCCAAGCAGTGGTCCGCAGTTTAAAAATGACAAAACAGTGAAGTAATACTATCACAAAATTTGCCACATAATGATGCGTAGTTTGCCTTTTCTTGCCACATGTCACTCCACCTTGCCGCATAATTTGACCCTCCTCTGCCGCATAATTCTAGTGACCCTGAATATAGCTAATATTTTAAGGGTTTGCAATATCTTGGGCATTGTTATGCTATTTTGCAAAACATTGTGAACCCATTTCACAAAACTATTTTTGGACGTGGGCTTACATTTACAGCTAAACGTGTCTCCATTTATACACACCATAAAAGAACACCATGCAGATTTAAATGCTTTTACTACTACACAGTTTAACGTCTTACGCACAACGACACCATAGTTACACCAAGGAGGTAACGGGAAGTGGGCGGCTCAAGGCATGGTGTGAGAGTATGCGGGTGCCAACAAACGTGTGCATTTGTGGCCATTCACAAACTCATTGTCAATTCTTTCCCACTCTGTAAAGTGGTTGGAGCTTTGCTTCTGCAAATGACTGGAGCAAATTTCCTTCGATGATAGGAAGAGGAATGGGATGCCCCCTAAATTATATGTCATATACAGGATGAGTTTCTCCAGAAGGAAACGTTTTTCCAGCTGGAAAAAGAGAAAACAAAATGTAAAATTGCACAGCGGGGTACGGGAATGTTTAAAAAAATCCCATGTCATTTTTGGAGTACTTTTTCAGTAGTAGAGCTATGAGACTAACGCTGTTTTCTATGTACACACAAAGACCAGAAAGAAAGTGAACACAAACCAGAAGCATAGCTTTTATTAGTGCAAACAGTGGAGTGAGGCCGAGACACAAGCCTGGGAGGGTCTCACTGCACTCCAAGTATGGCTGCCTGGAGAGTGGGGTTAATATTTATCTTGCTTGCAGTGGATCCATGTCATGCTGACTACATCATGAAAATGAACTTTGACCATGCGTTTGACAAACAGAATATTAGCCACAAATATCAACTATTTAATAGATATATTTGCCTGATTTGAGCCACACTATTAACAAAGAGTCTTATTTTGTGTAAGAATTCTGCAACAAAATGAGGCTCTAGGGGCACATGTAACTGAACAATGCTGACTTCTGTATAAAAAATAACACACTGTGAAAAATGCTTTAAATTCGTCGTCATGCTATGTATACATTTCCTAAAATGCTCTTAGCTCTGAAAATGTGCAATTCTCTGTGACTCATTTTCACAGCGTCACAACATCAGTGTTCGTTAAAGTAAATTTACAGTGTGGTGATGATTACCCGGATTACTAACCATTACTCCAAGTCCTACTCTTTGCTGTCACAGTACCTATATGTGACGACAACCCACCCATGATGGGAATCTAGCAAACTTAAACCCTTCAATTCCATGGAATATCCTATTAAATCCTATTAAAGGCTTCTCCCATACTTCCTATAAATCCGAGTAAATCCTTGCCTGTAGCTCAGATGGCACCTAACCCCAAAAGGAAGGGTGGGGGCATCAGAGGGCTGTGACGAGACTCATGAAGTTTAATAGTAAAAAGTCTCCTCCATCTTCCTTGTCACAGTCCTTAATCGTGAAGACATGGCAAAGAAAACAGCAAGTGCCTTTGAGAAACAAAACAAGGAGCCAATGAGTACAATGCACACTGGAAACACATTTAGTGCAGCACAAAGGCCAACAAAAAACCCAGACGACACGGACAAGCAGGGGGCAATAGTGATGGAAAATCAAGAAGTGGAAAGAGCAGATGAATCAGCAGAAGTCATTGCGGCACTGATGGAAGAGGCCTGAATGGAGGCAGAGGAAACATTCTGCCAATAAGGTGTACAAAAGATTAGGTGAAGTCCGTGTAACAGCCCTACCAATATCCAAGAGAGACACGCTTTTGATGGACATGATGAGGCAGCCACCTACAATATAGATATACTCTGTACTGCAAAACTAGGGATCCCACAGATGACTTGTATGTCAAGAGATTGGCTAGAAGTATGCACCCAGTGACGGTGGACACAGAAAACGTAACCTTAGGATATCCGAAACCAAGTCATGTTTGCCTCCGAGTGTCTATGGAGGGAATGGGCAGTTTATAGCTGTCTAGGCACCCTTTGGATCCTAAATTAAATATTGGCCTGCCTTTCTCCCCTTATCTTGTTATCCCTTGGTGTTTGGATTTGAGAGCAGGAAGCAGAGTGTACACGCTGCATGTGAATAGGGCCAGACAGAAAGTCCCTATTATCCTGAACATTCTGGGAAGACATGAGGATGCAGAACACAGTCTGTGGAAGTTGGAACACTTGACTCAATTATCTTCATGTGCATTATCTAACTTTGGGATATGGAGCCCTCAAAGAGGAAAGAGCAGATCTCTTGGGTGACCAGTGCCAAGGTCAGAGACCTGGTGCACCACTGATGACCAATTAAGATGTGATTACTCAGTTATCTGTCTTGACTAGAAAGGTCTGCTCTCCTTTCTCTCCAGTGATATGACACAGCAGTATCCAATAGAGACCACAGTCTCTGGGCCAAGGACATGTCTAGCATTACTTGCCCAGTCCCTGCTTCTAGCATTGGAGGTCAAAACAACAGGGCAAGGAGGGCAAAGCTCCACACTGCAGTTCAGATTTTAACCATCAACTGAGGGCGAGCTTAAGGCTGGAACAATCAGAATCGGACCCTTAATCCCCCAAATAGAGGATAACAACAGTTCAGGACATGCTGGCCCAAGAAATCACAAAGTCACATGATCCCTAGAGTCCACAGCATCAAGTTGGTTAGAGGCTATCCTACCTCAGAAGGTTTCTCACATGACATCTCAACTGTATAGATCATGTCTGGGATAGAAACATGTCCTGCAAACAGGTGTAAAACTGAGCTTCTATAAAGTTCATATGCTGACATGGAGTTAGTTAGGGGTTTCCTCAGATTCAGAATCCACCTAAAATTCTAAAGCATGAAACATACGAGGTTACTGATAGGTCAAAAATCCCCTCACAGCTAGAGAACACAGGAGAGAGTGAAAACTTCTGTTCCACACTATACCTGGAGAACTAGTATGATTGCCAAAATGAGTAAGAAATTGGGTTACTGGTTGAGGGGGAGAAATCCTCCTCAAGCAGCAACCACAATCCTTGTTAGAGTGAAGTCACAAGCAAATCTCAAACTACCCTGTGCTACGCCCCCTCTGGTAGCTTGGCACAGAGCACCCAGGCTTAGCTTAGAGTTAATGTGTATTTATGCAGGACTTCAAACAGTAATAAAGTGAAAACACAACACAGAAAAATACCACGCTTCTTATAAAAAAAGAAAGGAAAAATCCCACCAACTTAGAACAATAGAGCAAAATATAATAAAGTGATACTACAACCAAAAATCCAATTAGTAGAACTGGAGATTTGCAATTTCAAAGATATAAGTGAAAATAGTACCAAAAAGCACAAAGCGCCACTCATGGACATCTGGTCGTGTGAGACCAGGTGTTAGTCCCAAATTCAGCGATAAAGCGTGGGCTGGATACAGGGACTAGGTTAGTCCAGATGAAAGAGCTACCATCAAAGTCTAGCACAAGGAGTTTTTTTTGCATTGGAAGGGGCTGCGAGGAGCAGGGACAGACTGCAAGCACTAAATAGCTAGGGTACGAAAATGCCAAATTTCTAAAAGTGGCATGTTCAAAATTGTAATCCAATATGCATCTTTACCACAAAAAGCTTTATCATGACAATTGCAAAGACACCAAACATGAACTGTTTGCTTGTACTGTTTAGTAAATGTAATGATGTAATTCCAATGTTATCCTATTGGAGAAGCAGGCCTTGCAGTAGTGAAAAACACATGAAAGATTTTTTCACTACCTGGACATATAAAGCTTAAAATTATATGTCCTACTTTTTAAATACATTGCACCCTACCCTGTGTACTGTTTATGGCCTATCCTAGGAGAGTCTTATATGTATTAAGGCAGGTTTGAGCCCGGCAAAATGTTTAATTACCTAGGTTCAAAATGGTGGTTTAAAACTGCACACACAGGCTGCAATGGCGGGCCTGAGACATGTTTACAAGGCTACTTAGGTGGGTGGCATGATTACACTTGCAGGCCCACTATAAAAATTTAATTTACAGACTCTGGGTATATGTAGTACCATTTTACTAGGGACTTATAAGTAAATTAAATATGTCAATTAGGTCAGACCATATCTACGATATTTAGAGCAAAGAAATCAAGCACCTTAGCTCTGACGTAAAATGCACAGTCTTAAGCCCAACTAAAAACAAATTAATCAAAATGGTAGCGGTTAAAAGTAAATTGTTTGGGGGTGACCCTGTAGAGACGGCCATATCCAAAAGTGGTCTGCTGAAGTGCTTGCTTCTTGTTTAAATGAGCAAGGCAAGATGTCAACTGCACACCTAATTCCCAGCAGACACTGGAGAACTCAAGGATATGACAGTTGGGGACCACTGTCAACACCCAGGCATTGGAAACAATATCTCTCAAAACCTGGTGAAGGCTGAAATTCAACCCCCTACAAGAGGCAAGAATGGCAGCAGATCCTGAGAGGTCAACATTTGATAGTCAAGACAGCTTCATCGGTGCAAAGGAGGATTAACCCTTGAAATGGTGGTAGGAGCCCTGAGCTCAACCCTTGAAGAAACAGGAACACGAGACCTGGTAGCAAACTAGGGGAAGTCTAACCCTCAAGATAAACAACTTTTCCCAGCTTGAAAAGACATCAACTTAATCATTGACTGTATGTCTAAGAAGTTCACCCTATTTTTTGGCCCAAAAACATAAGCGTCAACAATAAGAGCCCCTGTGATGCATCTCCTTTCTATGACCTCATCAATATTCTTTGTAAAAGCCAACATAGAGACTGTCAGCACATGTGCCCTCAACCCATCTGCAAGCACACTTAAAGCTTGTCTGTCATATTAAATGGAGGGTTACAATATTCTCTATTATTCACAACCACAAACAATGCTTAAAGAAGCATTTGCAATGCAATGGGTCTTGCGTTTGCTCGAGTTAGAACTATTAACGTTCTAAATTCCCAACTGCACTTTTCTTGCCACATAAATTGAAAACTGAAAAGTAAAACAGCTGACATAAGCAAGTCATTTCAAAGAGCCACGGCCGCCATGAACGCAAGAGTTATTGGCACCCTGCGTGACTGTCTAGAAAGGATCGCGGTTGGGATGAAAGGCAAGCCAAAACCGGAGGAGGGGCCATCACACGCTGTAACAAGAAGAAGCGTGACATGGTGTGATGGCAAATTCACCTGCAACCTCACCCGCTCCCAGCACCTTCCTTCTTCTTCTTAAACCAAAGGTGCACTTGCTGATGCAGACAAGGCCATAGCCGAAAGAGTCACATGGGTGTCCAGCACAACTATGGCCCAAATGACAGCTTTTAGTTAAACAGCGGGCATTGGTGTACAATGCTGGAGAGGCAGCATAGCAGAAACGCTGGGCACTGAAATTCCTGCAGGGCTAGGAGAACTGACCTCCCAACAAGGTACTAGGTAGGAAAGACAGCAGTGTTTCTGGTGCTCGGAATGCTTGTAGTGGACTCACTTTCCCTCCCTGGACCCTTGTGAAAGAGTGAAAAGTAGGTGAATGAGGCATTGATCAGAGGCTGAAGGTCACCTAGGGAGATTTCTTCCTGAATGGTTCTTCCCATAGCCAGTGGGGAGAGTTAGTCACATGTTACAGGCCAAAGTGATAGGGAGAGGGGGCTGAGAGACTTCACAAAGCAGAAAAAAAACACACTAGTCAAGTGGGCTATGTTATACGTACGACAAATATTTTAAATCAAATTAAACTCTGACAGGTCATGTAATGTACAAAGTCACAGCTACAGGTAAGGCCTTTGACAATAAATCTAGGGGATGATTGTGAGAGGGGTGCGTAGGACTGTGGGGAGAGAAACAGGAACAGCACGTATCACATCAAGAAAAAATGCTATTTCCAGAGCTGCGTTACCAAAACTGTACCCCTTGAGCAAAAGCGCACTGTGTGTTCTTTCACCTTCTGTAGTCAAAGCTTCTGTTATGAAATGGGCAGCAGGGCTACATACACTCTGATGGGAGCTTTTTGGCGCACCGATGGGTTGTCGTGGCCATAGACACAAACTCACAGAGCAAATGAGAACCTGCCACTGTGGAACAATACTTTGCAGTCTCTCCCATGCAAAAGTAGGCACTGACTGTGTGTGTCCACGGAAACGGTGATAATGGCACAGGTTTGCAGGTTAACCTAGACGTATTGTCTGAATGAATTAATTTGTATTTGCTTTATGTAAAACGCTAACACCTCATCAAATACAAATTTACAATAAAAGATAGGATTCTGAGAACTTAGAGGAGTAGAATTGCCATTTGTAACATGATTATACGGAAGCCATGAACGGAGAAAACTTTGGAGTGTACCTACACTAAATAAATAAATCAAGTGGCAAATCAATCTCATGCATTATTTAGTGCAGTTGGGCATTGTGTTAAATCTGTTCATCTACAGCCCACTCAGCACTTTTGTAAGATTTGTTCAGGGCTAAATCAATACTTTATTGATCAATTTTCCCTGATTTGAAATAGGATTGTAAATAAGGTTCAGACAAACTGTGTTGCCTCTTCCTCTCCTCAAACGCAGCCGAGCTGGAATACTGTTCAGCAAAATGTATTAAAAGGTATAGGTTATTTATTAGCTAAATATAACTTAATTTCCCGCTTAGAAGATAGATGTTATCCCAATGCTTAATCAAGATCTACCCTTGCAAGCTTCACAGCTTTTTTGTACATCATTTTAGTGCTTCCTTGTCACAAGCGAGATTTTGTGATGTGCATATGGTTGGTTTGATATTCTGATAAATTAAGAAAGTTGGTCTTAATAGTTACTTGTTGTGTATTTTCTGTCCTGCAGCAGTTTGCAGGGACAAAGAATGTTTTTAGAATCACACAGAAATTGGCAGATCAATTTACAGCTTGACATTTGATGCAAACTAAAACTTTAAACTGTGTAATGCAAGCTACTATCGACGTTTATTAGTGTTTTATAATGTGTTGTAACACTTAGAAAGATTCCTGTATCCCTGTAAATGACTCCAACAGTGCAATAAATAAATACACTATAATGCATAAATAGATCTCGAACAGCATATCACTGTAAATTTTCTTTGGTAAGAAATTTCAAAAGAATAGGAATTAAAAATTGAGTCATCTGTCACTAAGCAGTAGTCAGTGTTCCACTCTTCACACAGTTTGTGGCATTTGCAGCGGGCACTACGGTGTCATAGATCCACCATGAGCAGTAGTAGCTATGTAATTCCTTTTTTTTGCAGGTGAATAGTGGCGTCAGCACTAAAGTGTAATCAGAAAAATAGGTACAATGTGTTCGCTGCATCGAGTTATTCATGTAATAGCTTAGTGCAAAGATTGAGGAATTCATAGATTTCAAAATGAACTTACAGGGCCCCTGCTTCCACATTAGGTCCTCGAACATAGAACGGAACTCTGATATCAAACTCATACGGCATAGATTTTCCTTTCACCAGTCCAAATTGCCCAATGTGGTATCCATGATCTGCAGTGTAAATTATATAGGTATTTTCCAATTCACCAGTCTCAACCAATGTGTTATAGAGCTGAAAAATATCAAAGATAAATTGAATTAATCACGAGTCTCCATACAGTGTCTACATTAGAAATGCACAAGTTAAAATCGTATACCTGCTTTATAGTATAGGACTTTACATACATTTGGGGTGCCCTCTCCTTTCTTATCCTACACCGGACAGCTATCTACTTTTAAGGGTTGGTTCATGGAGGTGCATGTCAGACATAAGAAAATATGGCATTTGCCATTTCTAAGCAGTGCAGTGATATTTCATGCTTACAGGAGGAAGAAAGATTAACATTTTTTCACACCTTCAGAAAACAACATCCCTTTTCAATTACTTTATTTGATATGTCAGGAAAATCAGAGAGGGCAATAATCTAGGAAAAAGGTGGTGACAAATTGTGGGAAAACATGAACATTCGATAAAAGTACAAACATACATTCAATCTGTGATTATCGAAAGGGTGATCTCAATTACCTTACTTTTTGTGAAAAACTAATACCCCAACACAAATAGGGATCTTAGCTAGCAGCAACAAGGATTACACAAAAGGCTGTGTTCGTGATTCCTGAAATGATTATTTTTATGATTTTAGGTGTAGTTATCCCATGCACAGGTATTCTGTGTAGCTCCAAGGAGTCCAGATTAATGTCAGATGTTTGGGTTATCATCATAATACTCATCTACATACAATGAATGTAAATTAAGCTTATCCTGGCATGGATCCAGCTATCCTGGTCCTTTGAACATGCCTGGTCAAATGGATAATATTCTGCAAAGCCCTCAAATCTGGAAAATCCAGGAGGCAATCATCTGATATTTGGGGATGCTACAGCCCTTCATGCACTCAATTCAGTGGATCCTAATTATGCAGTAACAGATTTCACACTCTCTGACCCCTAGATCAAGCATAAACAAGTACATAATCAAGGATTAAATGAAAGGGGGGGTATTTTGCAGTTCAGGTTATGCATTGTGGGTGAATTTGAAAACCAAAGAAGATAGAGGAAAGTGATTTCAAGTTTTTCTAATGATGGTACGGAGAGTTGGCATATACCTGATTAGAATCTTTGGCAATAAGGAGGGCTCAGAAACTTTGATGGGACGCAAATGGTGTTGTACAACACTGGGAAGTATTTCAGAAGTACAACTGAAAACAAAGGACACAAGTGAACATCTGTTTGAGTCTTTCAGAATGTATTAGTTGGGGTGAATTTCATACCAAACTAGGAATCAAGGGCATTGTTAGCTAAATCAGAGTTTGGGTGGTTTTCTGCATGGCACTGGAAGGTATGGGTGCAGGAGTGGCAGGAGGGAAGCGTTTCTTTTTCTTCATGTGAAGGGAGCCTTTCATGCTCCTCCACGTTGAAATCTAAGGACTCATGGGAGCCGAGCGCAACAGATGTCTGCAGTACCTGCAGCTGTTGACAAGTCTTCAGGTCCAGCGTCTCTGGGCCCAGAAGTACTAGGCATGGACTTTAAGGACATGAATAACTGTGGCCAGAGACACCATAGAACCTTTAGTTCCACAGAGTCATGCCAAAATCATGGGGTGAAACACACTGGATCCACGGTTAATGGTTAAACCTGCAGAGCTTCTAATCATGACAGGGCTGGCAACTCCCATTTCTGGCCCCATCTGAATTACAAGGCCCCTTGTAATGAAGCCTATATGTCAGGATCATATTTTTACCTAAGAAAATATGAAAACGAGCAAACTGAGAAAGGCATACTTACTTATACCTACTACCTCACTTGGTGTATATGCCACCAACCAGGATTCTCCAGCCCTCTCTGTCCTGAGCTTTTCTTTCAGTCTGGCTACAGGCGTAACCCATTTAGATGCAGTCAGCCTCAAGGCCTCGGCGCCTGGTGCTTTTGGCCTTCCTCTTTTGCTTTTTCTTGGAGGGTTCAAGAAGTACGCAGCAAAACAAAAGTGGAATTTGGATCTGAGTCTCAGACATCAGTCTCCGCCTTAAGCATCCACTTCCAAGTCAGGTGGCATCAAGCCTTCTCTTACTTATAATTTGCAAACTCTTTAATGGGTCCTCGGATGCCTTAAATGACGAGAAAAATATGTTTCTGCTTTGTTTTTCTCTTAATTCTTACTTTGATATACTAAACTTTATTCTGCCGACCAAATGATTGTGCCCACTTGACTCTGTGGCGTGGTATTGCAATTTAAACTAATAACATTATGTTTCTTTGTATATTGGCCATAATTACCAACAAATCTGAAATGCTGCCAGGTCTGAGAAGCAGGCAAAGGCAATAATGTTAATTTTGGCTGCGAGAGGTGAAAAGGATTTCTTAGAACACTTAAAATGGCGGCACTCCAATATATTGTATTTGGCCACTGAGGCCATCATACCTACCCTCTCCATTGAGTAATCGACAGACATTAGCGTCTGTAGGCGTTTCCTTTGCAGCATGTTGGTAAACTCCATGTGAATCGGTTTCATGGCCCCCGTGTACCTCATTATCCAATGCTTGTCGGGGTTCGGAGCATAGTTATAACTTGGAGTGCTGCGTAGAAAGGGAAAAATGATAAACACTACTTGATATGTACAATAAATTAAAAGGCGACATTCAGCGCTTGGGAAAATTGCAGTCCAATCGCATTTTAAAAGTATTTTATGCTTTGATTTCTCTGTCACTAGAGGTAAACTGCAAGGCTCGAGTTTCTTTTTTAATATACAGAAATATATTTAATCTGTCATATAGAAATTGCAAGAATGAAAGTAATTCTGCAAGCAATAAATATGCACGCTTGTACCAGTAACAGTGACAATGGATAAAGGTATCAGCACAAGGGCCCTCTTACCAGTGGAGTGGTACCTCACCCTTAATCCACCCCCACGCCCCCTTCGCCCGAGTTACCGTTTTCATAAATCCTAGTATGTCCTGTGAGGATAAGCAGGGAATCTGACATTTTTGGGACTGACAGACGGGAATCACACTTTTTCATGCCCACATGTTTTCCACTAATATTTCTGCCACAGACTGTGCCAACTTGCAGTGAGTGAAATTGCCAGGTGAGTGAAACACCGCGGCCCTGCAGTGGTTCCCTATAATTGTGATAGTGCCAGTGACTCATGTTCCCATCCTCATCAGACTTGTCAGGCCACTTGTAATAAAGGCCAAGAAAGATGCATCATGCTGTCGCATGTGCATCCATGCATTTTCTAGGCTTGGAAGACATGTTCATGTTCATTTCCAGGGACTGCACACATGTTGATATTTCTGTTGTGGGCCATATGTTTATTAATGAGTCCTGTGTGTGTTTGTGCATATTCATATTTGGACCTGACTAGCATGCGTCCTTGGAAATATGTTGCGGCATCTTATTTGATCATGACTGTGGTCCCAGGTGGAGGTGCTGACAACAAGTTTCCAGGCACAACCCACATGTCATGTATGACAATTATATGTTATAGCTTTAACCTGGGTATTTTATAAAGCATTATGTTTTGTTGAATGAATTTATGACAGCATCATTTATGCAAACTTCTTCAAGCCATTCATTTTCTTAAGATAATTTTCAATATGTTTCAAACAAACTTGCAACACTTCGTGAATTGCAATAAATAAGAACAGAAGTAAGTTAAGAGCTTTTTCAGACTTAAGCGACTCATAAAACTGCATTTCTCCTTTATAAGTTGGCCTCACAACGTTTAGCAAGGGTAGGGAGTAAGAATTTTAAGGCATGAATTCTGTGAAACATATGCATACTTACTTTCCTTTTTTGTGGATATTCAGAAACCTTTTTGCAATTAATTACTACTCTCAAAACATTCTTCGATTTTCTTCGTTCAAGGGCAGAGTAAAATCCTTTCATAGGATGAAATGAATAAGGAAAGCGCTAAAAATGACTAAGCAGCTGTAATTCTTTTGGGAAAAATATTTTACTCTCAGACAAAACAAAGGAACAGAGTTGAAATCAAGTTTCTCATACTATTGTACTCAATGCAACATTACAGACAGAGAAATGGTAGCATGTGGAACTCATTTTTTCCCCCAGAACTATGCTTAGTACCCAGTTTTTATTGCAGATTTTCAGGCACTTTCTGGGGCATGTTTATGAATTCTGAAAATTCTAAAAAACTTACCCATGGAAGTTAGGAAAACTGATGACTAAGAATTCTAAATATTGTTTTTAATTGATGGACCAACTAAATTGAAATTGTATCAATTTTCATTGCCAGCAGTTATCCTGACAATCCGGCATGTCGCCAGTCCGCCATTTCCAAAGTTACTCACCTCAGATCTAACCTATTCCCCGAAAAAGGTATCAGGGCAACTAGAGAAGGGCACCCTGATTTTGTAAGATTTATGAGGGCAGATTCCTTAAGGATGTGCATAACACATGTTACCTTGTAGCTAAGATCTCCCCCATCTGATCTGTGGTTGGGAACTGTTATCATTCTTGTAACCTTTACCTACGAGATAAATACTTTAATTCAACCAGTGCTTAGTTTGTAAGAGCATAAGTGCCAGGACCCTCGTCAGAAGCCACCTCAGCTTGTACCACCCATTGGCACTGCCAGCGCTGCCAATGACAGTACCTACATGTAGGAAGTTGGCTCTGTATGTGCTATTTCAAAGTAAGGAATAGCATGCACAGAGTCCAAGGGTTCCCCTTAGAGGTAAGATAGTGGCAAAAAGAGATAATACTAATGCTCTATTTTGTGGTAGTGTGGTCGAGCAGTAGGCTTATCAAAGGAGTAGTGTTAAGCATTTGTTGTACATACACACAGGCAATAAATGAGGAACACACACTCAGAGACAAATCCAGCCAATAGGTTTTGTTATAGAAAAATATCTTTTCTTAGTTTATTTTAAGAACCACAGGTTCAAATTTTACATGTAATATCTTATTTGAAAGGTATTGCAGGTAAGTACTTTAGGAACTTTGAATCATTTCATTAGCATGTATACTTTTCACATAAAACACAATAAGCTGTTTTAAAAGTGGACACAGAGCAATTTTCACAGTTCCTGGGGGAGGTAAAGTAATGTTAGTTTTCACAGGTAAGTAAGTCACTTACAGGTTTCAGTTTTTGGTCCAAGGTAGCCCACCGTTGGGGGGTTCAGAGCAACCCCAAAGTTACCACACCAGCAGCTCAGGGCCGGTCAGGTGCAGAGGTCAAAGAGGTGCCCAAAACGCATAGGCTTCAATGGAGAGAAGGGGGTGCCCCGGTTCCAGTCTGCCAGCAGGTAAGTACCCGCGTCTTCGGAGGGCAGACCAGGGGGGTTTTGTGGGGCACCGGGGGGGACACAGGTCAGCACAAAAAGTACACCCTCAGCAGCGCGGGGGCGGCCGGGTGCAGTGTGCAAACACGCGTCGGGTTTGTAATGGTTTTCAATGAGAGATCAAGGGATCTCTTCAGCGTTGCAGGCAGGCAAGGGGGAGGCTCCTCGGGGTAGCCACCACCTGGGCAAGGGAGAGGGCCTCCTGGGGGTCACTCCAGCACAGGAGTTCCGTTTCTTTAGGTGCTGGGGGCTGCGGGTGCAGAGTCTTTTCCAGCCGTCGGGAAAGGGAGTTCAGGCAGTCGCGGTCAGGGGGAGCCTCGGGATTCCCTCTGCAGGCGTCGCTGTGGGGGCTCAGAGGGGACAACTTTGGTTACTCACAGTCGTAGAGTCGCCGCCAGCGTTGTTTCTCCACCAGTCGAGTCGGGGTCGCCGGGTGCAGTGTTGCAAGTCTCACGCTTCTTGCGGGGAGTTGCAGGGGTCTTTAAATCTGCTACTTGAAACAAAGTTGCAGTTCTTTTGGAGCAGGGCCGCTGTCCTCGGGAGTTTCTTGTCTTTCTCGAAGCAGGGCAGTCCTCAGAGGATTCAGAGGTCGCTGGTCCCTTGGAAAGCGTCGCTGGAGCAGGTTTCTTTGGAAGGCAGGAGACAGGCCGGTAAGTCTGGAGCCAAAGCAGTTGGTGTCTTCTGTTCTTCCTCTGCAGGGGTTTTTCAGCTCAGCAGTCCTCTTCTTCTTGTAGTTTCAGGAATCTGAATTCTTAGGTTCAGGGAAGCCCTTAAATACTAAATTTAAGGGCGTGTTTAGGTCTGGGGGGTTAGTAGCCAATGGCTACTAGCCCTGAGGGTGGGTACACCCTCTTTGTGCCTCCTCCCAAGGGGAGGGGGTCACATCCCTAATCCTATTGGGGGAATCCTCCATCTGCAAGATGGAGGATTTCTAAAAGTTAGAGTCACCTCAGCTCAGGACACCTTAGGGGCTGTCCTGACTGGCCAGTGACTCCTCCTTGTTGTTTTCTTTGTTTCCTCCAGCCTTGCCGCCAAAAGTGGGGGCCGTGGCCGGAGGGGGCGGGCAACTCCACTAAGCTGGAGTGTCCTGCGGTGCTGTGACAAAGGGGTGAGCCTTTGAGGCTCACCGCCAGGTGTTACAGCTCCTGCCTGGGGGAGGTGTTAGCTCCACCCAGTGCAGGCTTTGTTACTGGCCTCAGAGTGACAAAGGCACTCTCCCCATGGGGCCAGCAACATGTCTCTAGTGTGGCAGGCTGCTGGAACCAGTCAGCCTACACAGATAGTCGGTTAAGGTTTCAGGGGGCACCTCTAAGGTGCCCTCTGGGGTGTAGTTTACAATAAAATGTACACTGGCATCAGTGTGCATTTATTGTGCTGAGAAGTTTGATACCAAACTTCCCAGTTTTCAGTGTAGCCATTATGGTGCTGTGGAGTTCGTGTAAAACAGACTCCCAGACCATATACTCTTATGGCTACCCTGCACTTACAATGTCTAAGGTATTGCTTAGACACTGTAGGGGCACAGTGCTCATGCACTGGTGCCCTCACCTATGGTATAGTGCACCCTGCCTTAGGGCTGTAAGGCCTACTAGAGGGGTGACTTATCTATACCTGCATAGGCAGTGAGAGGCTGGCATGGCACCCTGAGGGGAGTGCCGTGTCGACTTACTCGTTTTGTTCTCACCAGCACACACAAGCTGGCAAGCAGTGTGTCTGTGCTGAGTGAGGGGTCTCCAGGGTGGCATAAGACATGCTGCAGCCCTTAGAGACCTTCCTTGGCATCAGGGCCCTTGGTACCAGGGGTACCACTTACAAGGGACTTATCTGGATGCCAGGGTGTGCTAATTGTGGAATCAAAAGTACAGGTTAGGGAAAGAACACTGGTGCTGGGGCCTGGTTAGCAGGCCTCAGCACACTTTCAATTCAAAACATAGCATCAGCAAAGGCAAAAAGTCAGGGGGTAACCATGCCAAGGAGGCATTTCCTTACACAACCCCCCCCAAATGAAAGAGGATGAGACTAACCTTTCCCAAGAGAGTCTTCATTTTCTAAGTGGAAGAACCTGGAAAGGCCATCTGCATTGGCATGGGCAGTCCCAGGTCTGTGTTCCACTATAAAGTCCATTCCCTGTAGGGAGATGGACCACCTCAACAGTTTTGGATTTTCACCTTTCATTTGCATCAGCCATCTGAGAGGTCTGTGGTAAGTTTGAACTAGGAAGTGAGTACCAAAAAGGTATGGTCTCAGCTTCTTCAGGGACCAAACCACAGCAAAGGCCTCCCTCTCAATGGCACTCCAACGCTGCTCCCTGGGGAGTAACCTCCTGCTAATGAAAGCAACAGGTTGGTCAAGGCCATCATCATTTGTTTGGGACAAAACTGCCCCAATCCCATGTTCAGAGGCATCTGTCTGCACAATGAACTGCTTGGAGTAATCTGGAGCTTTTAGAACTGGTGCTGTGCACATAGCTTGTTTCAGGGTGTCAAAGGCCTATTGGCATTCTACAGTCCAGTTTACTTTCTTGGGCATTTTCTTGGAGGTGAGTTCTGTGAGGGCTGTCACAATGGATCCATATCCCTTCACAAACCTCCTATAGTACCCAGTCAAGCCAAGGAATGCCCTGACTTGAGTCTGGGTTTTTGGAGCTGCCCAGTACAGAATAGTCTGGATCTTAGGCTGGAGTGGCTGAAATTGGCCTCCACCTACAAGGTGTCCCAAGTAAACCACAGTTCCCTGCCCTATCTGGCATTTGGATGCCTTGATAGAGAGGCCTGCAGATTGCAGGGCCTTCAAAACCTTCTTCAGGTGGACCAGGTGATCCTGCCAGGTGGAGCTGAAGACAGCAATATCGTCAAGATAAGCTGCACTAAAGGATTCCAACCCAGCAAGGACTTGATTCACCAACCTTTGGAAGGTGGCAGGGGCATTCTTTAAACCAAAGGGCATAACAGTAAACTGATAATGCCCATCAGGTGTGGAGAATGCTGTCTTTTCTTTTGCTCCAGGGGCCATTCTGATTTGCCAGTACCCTGCTGTTAAGTCAAAGGTACTTACGAATTTGGCAGCCCCTAATTTGTCTATTAGCTCATCAGCTCTAGGAATGGGATGAGCATCTGTCTTGGTGACAGAGTTGAGACCTCTGTAGTCCACACAAAACCTCATCTCTCTCTTTCCTTCTTTGGTGTGAGGTTTGGGGACTAAGACCACTGGGCTAGCCCAGGGGCTGTCAGAGTACTCAATTACTCCCAATTCCAGCATCTTGTGGACTTCCACCTTGATGCTTTCCTTAACTTGGTCAGACTGTCTAAATATTTTGTTTTTGACAGGCATGCTGTCTCCTGTGTCCACATCATGGGTACACAGGTGTGTCTGACCAGGGGTTAGGGAAAAGAGTTCAGCAAACTGCTGCAGGACCTTCCTACAGTCAGACTGCTGTTGGCTAGAGAGGGTGTCTGAGTAGATCACTCCATCCACTGAGCCATCTTTAGGGTCTGATGAGAGGAGATCAGGGAGAGGTTCACTCTCAGCTTCCTGGTCCTCATCTGTTACCATCAACAGATTTACATCAGCCCTGTCATGGAAGAGTTTTAGGCGGTTTACATGGATCACCCGCTTGGGCTCCTGCTTGTGCCTAGGTCCACCAGGTAGGTGACCTGACTCTTCTTTTCCAGGATTGGGTAAGGGCCACTCCATTTGTCCTGAAGTGCCCTGGGAGCCACAGGCTCCAAAACCCATACTTTCTGCCCTGGTTGAAATTCAACCAGTGCAGCCTTTTGGTCATACCAACACTTCTGGAGCTGTTGGCTGGCCTCAAGGTTTTTGCTTGCCTTTTCCATGTACTCTGCCATCCTTGAGCGAAGGCCAAGTACATAGTCCACTATGTCTTGTTTAGGCTCATGAAGAGGTCTCTCCCAGCCTTCTTTAACAAGAGCAAGTGGTCCCCTTACAGGGTGGCCAAACAGAAGTTCAAAGGGTGAGAATCCTACTCCCTTCTGAGGCACCTCTCTGTAAGCGAAAAGCAGACATGGCAGGAGGACATCCCATCTCCTTTTGAGTTTTTCTGGGAGCCCCATGATCATGCCCTTTAATGTCTTGTTGAATCTCTCAACAAGGCCATTAGTTTGTGGATGATATGTTGTAGTGAATTTATAAGTCACTCCACACTCATTCCACATGTGTTTTAGGTATGCTGACATGAAGTTGGTACCTCTGTCAGACACCACCTCCTTAGGGAAGCCCACTCTGGTAAAGATACCAATGAGGGCCTTGGCTACTGCAGGGGCAGTAGTCGACCTAAGGGGAATAGCTTCAGGATACCTAGTAGCATGATCCACTACTACTAGGATGTACATATTTCCTGAGGGGGTGGGAGGTTCTAGTGGACCAACTATGTCCACACCCACTCTTTCAAAGGGGACCCCTACCACTGGAAGTGGAATGAGGGGGGCCTTTGGATGCCCACCTGTCTTACCACTGGCTTGACAGGTGGGGCAGGAGAGGCAAAACTCCTTAACCTTCTGGGACATATTGGGCCAGTAGAAGTGGTTGACTAACCTCTCCCACGTCTTGGTTTGTCCCAAATGCCCAGCAAGGGGAATATCATGGGCTAAGGTCAGAATGAACTCTCTGAAACCCTGAGGCACTACCACTCTCCTAGTGGCACCAGGTTTGGGATCTCTTGCCTCAGTGTACAGGAGTCCATCTTCCCAATAGACCCTATGTGTTCCATTTTTCTTGCCTTTGGACTCTTCAGCAGCTTGCTGCCTAAGGCCTTCAAGAGAGGGGCAGGTTTCTTGCCCCTTACACAGCCCTTCCCTTGAGGGTCCCCCTGGGCCTAAGAGCTCAACCTGATAAGGTTCCAGCTCCATAGGCTCAGTTCCCTCAGAGGGCAGAACTTCTTCCTGAGAAGAGAGGTTCTCTTTTTCTTGCTGTGTTGCAGCTGGTTTCTCAGCTGACTTTCCTTTCCTCTTGGTAGGCTGGGCCTTTCTTCCAGACAACAGCTCTACTTTTTCACCCTGAGCCTTGCACTGTTCCCTTGTCTTGACACACACCAGTTCAGGGATACCCAGCATGGCTGCATGGGTTTTCAGTTCTACCTCAGCCCATGCTGAGGACTCCAGGTCATTTCCAAGCAAACAGTCTACTGGGATATTTGAGGAGACCACCACCTGTTTCAGGCCATTGACCCCTCCCCACTCTAAAGTTACCATAGCCATGGGATGTACTTTAGTCTGATTGTCAGCGTTGGTGACTGGATAAGTTTGTCCAGCCAGGTATTAGCCAGGGGAAACCAGTTTCTCTGTCACCATAGTGACACTGGCACCTGTATCCCTCAGGCCCTCTACACTTGTCCCATTAATTAAGAGCTGCGGCCTGTATTTTTGCATGTTAGGGGGCCAGGCAGCCAGTGTGGCTAAATCCACCCCACCCTCAGAGACTAATGTAGCTTCAGTGTGACACCTGATTTGCTCTGGGCACACTGTTGATCCCACTTGGAGACTGGCCATTCCAGTTTTAGCTGGAGTGGAGTTAGAAGTGGTATCTTTCTTGGGACAGGCCTTGTCTCCAGTTTGGTGTCCAGACTGACTACAGCTACGACACCAGGCCTTTTTGGGATCAAAGTTTTTACCCTTGTACCCAGAATTGTTTTGTGAAGAGGCTCTGGGCCCACCCTCCTGTGCAGGTTTTTGGGGGCCTGTAGAAGACTCTTTACTATTTTTGTTTTTGGCTGTCTCACCACCCTTCCCCTGGGGAGGTTTTGTGACCCCTTTCTTTTGGTCACCCCCTGTGGAAGTTTTGGACACCCTAGTCTTGACCCAATGGTCCGCCTTCTTTCCCAATTCTTGGGGAGAAATTGGTCCTAGGTCTACCAGATGCTGATGCAGTTTGTCATTGAAACAATTACTTAACAGGTGTTCTTTCACAAATAAATTGTACAGCCCATCATAATTACTTACACCACTGCCTTGAATCCAACCATCTAGTGTTTTTACTGAGTAGTCTACAAAGTCAACCCAGGTCTGGCTCGAGGATTTTTGAGCCCCCCTGAATCTAATCCTATACTCCTCAGTGGAGAATCCAAAGCCCTCAATCAGGGTACCCTTCATGAGGTCATAAGATTCTGCATCTTTTCCAGAGAGTGTGAGGAGTCTATCCCTACACTTTCCTGTGAATATTTCCCAAAGGAGAGCACCCCAGTGAGATTTGTTCACTTTTCTGGTTACACAAGCCCTCTCAAAAGCTGTGAACCATTTGGTGATGTCATCACCATCTTCATATTTAGTTACAATCCCTTTAGGGATTTTCAACATGTCAGGAGAATCTCTGACCCTATTTATGTTGCTGCCACCATTGATGGGTCCTAGGCCCATCTCTTGTCTTTCCCTTTCTATGGCTAGGATCTGTCTTTCCAAAGCCAATCTTTTGGCCATCCTGGATAACTGGATGTCCTCTTCACTGGAGTTATCCTCAGTGATTTCAGAGAGGTTGGTCCCTCCTGTGAGGGAACCAGCATCTCTGACTATGATTTGTGGAGTCAGGGCTTGAGAGGCCCTGTCTTCCCTAGATAGGACTGGTAGGGGGGTATCACCCTCCAAGTCACTATCATCATCCTCTGAGTTGCCATCCTCAGAGGGGTTGGCCTTTTCAAACTCTGCCAACAGCTCCTGGAGCTGTAGTTTGGAAGGTCTGGGGCCCATTACTATTTTCTTTATTTTACAGAGTGACCTTAGCTCCCTCATTTTAAGATGGAGGTAAGGTGTGGTGTCGAGTTCCACCACATTCATCTCTGCACTAGACATTATGCTTCTAAAAGTTGGAATACTTTTTAAGAATCTAAAAACTAGTTCTAGAATCTAATTCAAACTTTTACCAAACTTTTAAACTCTAAAAGAAATGCTAACAGGGACTAACACAAGGCCCTAGCAGGACTTTTAAGAATTTAGAAAAATTTCAAAATGCAAAAAATCAAGTTCTAATGACAATTTTTGGAATTTGTCGTGTGATCAGGTATTGGCTGAGTAGTCCAGCAAATGCAAAGTCTTGTACCCCACCGCTGATCCACCAATGTAGGAAGTTGGCTCTGTATGTGCTATTTCAAAGTAAGGAATAGCATGCACAGAGTCCAAGGGTTCCCCTTAGAGGTAAGATAGTGGCAAAAAGAGATAATACTAATGCTCTATTTTGTGGTAGTGTGGTCGAGCAGTAGGCTTATCAAAGGAGTAGTGTTAAGCATTTGTTGTACATACACACAGGCAATAAATGAGGAACACACACTCAGAGACAAATCCAGCCAATAGGTTTTGTTATAGAAAAATATCTTTTCTTAGTTTATTTTAAGAACCACAGGTTCAAATTTTACATGTAATATCTTATTTGAAAGGTATTGCAGGTAAGTACTTTAGGAACTTTGAATCATTTCATTAGCATGTATACTTTTCACATAAAACACAATAAGCTGTTTTAAAAGTGGACACTGCAATTTTCACAGTTCCTGGGGGAGGTAAAGTAATGTTAGTTTTCACAGGTAAGTAAGTCACTTACAGGTTTCAGTCTTTGGTCCAAGGTAGCCCACCGTTGGGGGGTTCAGAGCAACCCCAAAGTTACCACACCAGCAGCTCAGGGCCGGTCAGGTGCAGAGGTCAAAGAGGTGCCCAAAACGCATAGGCTTCAATGGAGAGAAGGGGGTGCCCCGGTTCCAGTGTGCCAGCAGGTAAGTACCTGCGTCTTCGGAGGGCAGACCAGGGGGGTTTTGTAGGGCACCGGGGGGGGACACAGGTCAGCACAAAAAGTACACCCTCAGCAGCGCGGGGGTGGCCGGGTGCAGTGTGCAAACACGCGTCGGGTTTGTAATGGTTTTCAATGAGAGATCAAGGGATCTCTTCAGCGTTGCAGGCAGGCAAGGGGGGGGCTCCTCGGGGTAGCCACCACCTGGGCAAGGGAGAGGGCCTCCTGGGGGTCACTCCTGCACAGGAGTTCCGTTTCTTTAGGTGCTGGGGGCTGCGGGTGCAGAGTCTTTTCCAGCCGTCGGGAAAGGGAGTTCAGGCAGTCGCGGTCAGGGGGAGCCTCGGGATTCCCTCTGCAGGCGCCGCTGTGGGGGCTCAGGGGGGACAACTTTGGTTACTCACAGTCGTAGAGTCGCCGGAGGGTCCTCCCTGAAGCGTTGTTTCTCCACCAGTCGAGTCGGGGTCGCCGGGTGCAGTGTTGCAAGTCTCAAGCTTCTTGCGGGGAGTTGCAGGGGTCTTTAAATCTGCTACTTGAAACAAAGTTGCAGTTCTTTTGGAGCAGGGCCGCTGTCCTCAGGAGTTTCTTGTCTTTCTCGAAGCAGGGCAGTCCTCAGAGGATTCAGAGGTCGCTGGTCCCTTGGAAAGCGTCGCTGGAGCAGGTTTCTTTGGAAGACAGGAGACAGGCCGGTAAGTCTGGAGCCAAAGCAGTTGGTGTCTTCTGTTCTTCCTCTGCAGGGGTTTTTCAGCTCAGCAGTCCTCTTCTTCTTGTAGTTTCAGGAATCTGAATTCTTAGGTTCAGGGAAGCCCTTAAATACTAAATTTAAGGGCGTGTTTAGGTCTGGGGGGTTAGTAGCCAATGGCTACTAGCCCTGAGGGTGGGTACACCCTCTTTGTGCCTCCTCCCAAGGGGAGGGGGTCACATCCCTAATCCTATTGGGGGAATCCTCCATCTGCAAGATGGAGGATTTCTAAAAGTTAGAGTCACCTCAGCTCAGGACACCTTAGGGGCTGTCCTGACTGGCCAGTGACTCCTCCTTGTTGTTTTCTTTGTTTCCTCCAGCCTTGCCGCCAAAAGTGGGGGCCGTGGCCGGAGGGGGCGGGCAACTCCACTAAGCTGGAGTGTCCTGCGGTGCTGTGACAAAGGGGTGAGCCTTTGAGGCTCACCGCCAGGTGTTACAGCTCCTGCCTGGGGAGGTGTTAGCATCTCCACCCAGTGCAGGCTTTGTTACTGGCCTCAGAGTGACAAAGGCACTCTCCCCATGGGGCCAGCAACATGTCTCTAGTGTGGCAGGCTGCTGGAACCAGTCAGCCTACACAGATAGTCGGTTAAGGTTTCAGGGGGCACCTCTAAGGTGCCCTCTGGGGTGTAGTTTACAATAAAATGTACACTGGCATCAGTGTGCATTTATTGTGCTGAGAAGTTTGATACCAAACTTCCCAGTTTTCAGTGTAGCCATTATGGTGCTGTGGAGTTCGTGTAAAACAGACTCCCAGACCATATACTCTTATGGCTACCCTGCACTTACAATGTCTAAGGTATTGCTTAGACACTGTAGGGGCACAGTGCTCATGCACTGGTGCCCTCACCTATGGTATAGTGCTCCCTGCCTTAGGGCTGTAAGGCCTACTAGAGGGGTGACTTATCTATACCTGCATAGGCAGTGAGAGGCTGGCATGGCACCCTGAGGGGAGTGCCGTGTCGACTTACTCGTTTTGTTCTCACCAGCACACACAAGCTGGCAAGCAGTGTGTCTGTGCTGAGTGAGGGGTCTCCAGGGTGGCATAAGACATGCTGCAGCCCTTAGAGACCTTCCTTGGCATCAGGGCCCTTCTTACCAGGGGTACCACTTACAAGGGACTTATCTGGATGCCAGGGTGTGCCAATTGTGGAATCAAAAGTACAGGTTAGGGAAAGAACACTGGTGCTGGGGCCTGGTTAGCAGGCCTCAGCACACTTTCAATTCAAAATATAGCATCAGCAAAGGCAAAAAGTCAGGGGGTAACCATGCCAAGGAGGCATTTCCTTACACAACCCCCCCCCCCAAACGAAAGAGGATGAGACTAACCTTTCCCAAGAGAGTCTTCATTTTCTAAGTGGAAGAACCTGGAAAGGCCATCTGCATTGGCATGGGCAGTCCCAGGTCTGTGTTCCACTATAAAGTCCATTCCCTGTAGGGAGATGGACCACCTCAACAGTTTTGGATTTTCACCTTTCATTTGCATCAGCCATCTGAGAGGTCTGTGGTCAGTTTGAACTAGGAAGTGAGTACCAAAATGGTATGGTCTCAGCTTCTTCAGGGACCAAACCACAGCAAAGGCCTCCCTCTCAATGGCACTCCAACGCTGCTCCCTGGGGAGTAACCTCCTGCTAATGAAAGCAACAGGCTGGTCAAGGCCATCATCATTTGTTTGGGACAAAACTGCCCCTATCCCATGTTCAGAGGCATCTGTCTGCACAATGAACTGCTTGGAGTAATCTGGAGCTTTTAGAACTGGTGCTGTGCACATAGCTTGTGTCAGGGTGTCAAAGGCCTGTTGGCATTCTACAGTCCAGTTTACTTTCTTGGGCATTTTCTTGGAGGTGAGTTCTGTGAGGGCTGTCACAATGGATCCATATCCCTTCACAAACCTCCTATAGTACCCAGTCAAGCCAAGGAATGCCCTGACTTGAGTCTGGGTTTTTGGAGCTGCCCAGTCCAGAATAGTCTGGATCTTAGGCTGGAGTGGCTGAACTTGGCCTCCACCTACAAGGTGTCCCAAGTAAACCACAGTTCCCTGCCCTATCTGGCATTTGGATGCCTTGATAGAGAGGCCTGCAGATTGCAGGGCCTTCAAAACCTCCTTCAGGTGGACCAGGTGATCCTGCCAGGTGGAGCTGAAGACAGCAATATCGTCAAGATAAGCTGCACTAAAGGATTCCAACCCAGCAAGGACTTGATTCACCAACCTTTGGAAGGTGGCAGGGGCATTCTTTAAACCAAAGGGCATAACAGTGAACTGATAATGCCCATCAGGTGTGGAGAATGCTGTATTTTCTTTTGCTCCAGGGGCCATTCTGATTTGCCAGTACCCTGCTGTTAAGTCAAAGGTACTTAAGAATTGGGCAGCCCCTAATTTGTCTATTAGCTCATCAGCTCTAGGAATGGGATGAGCATCTGTCTTGGTGACAGAGTTGAGACCCCTGTAGTCCACACAAAACCTCATCTCTCTCTTTCCTTCTTTGGTGTGAGGTTTGGGGACTAAGACCACTGGGCTAGCCCAGGGGCTGTCAGAGTACTCAATTACTCCCAATTCCAGCATCTTGTGGACTTCCACCTTGATGCTTTCCTTAACTTGGTCAGACTGTCTAAATATTTTGTTTTTGACAGGCATGCTGTCTCCTGTGTCCACATCATGGGTACACAGGTGTGTCTGACCAGGGGTTAGGGAAAAGAGTTCAGCAAACTGCTGCAGGACCTTCCTACAGTCAGACTGCTGTTGGCTAGAGAGGGTGTCTGAGTAGATCACTCCATCCACTGAGCCATCTTTAGGGTCTGATGAGAGGAGATCAGGGAGAGGTTCACTCTCAGCTTCCTGGTCCTCATCTGTTACCATCAACAGATTTACATCAGCCCTGTCATGGAAGAGTTTTAGGCGGTTTACATGGATCACCCGCTTGGGCTCCTGCTTGTGCCTAGGTCCACCAGGTAGGTGACCTGACTCTTCTTTTCCAGGATTGGGTAAGGGCCACTCCATTTGTCCTGAAGTGCCCTGGGAGCCACAGGCTCCAAAACCCATACTTTCTGCCCTGGTTGAAATTCAACCAGTGCAGCCTTTTGGTCATACCAACACTTCTGGAGCTGTTGGCTGGCCTCAAGGTTTTTGCTTGCCTTTTCCATGTACTCTGCCATCCTTGAGCGAAGGCCAAGTACATAGTCCACTATGTCTTGTTTAGGCTCATGAAGAGGTCTCTCCCAGCCTTCTTTAACAAGAGCAAGTGGTCCCCTTACAGGGTGGCCAAACAGAAGTTCAAAGGGTGAGAATCCTACTCCCTTCTGAGGCACCTCTCTGTAAGCGAAAAGCAGACATGGCAGGAGGACATCCCATCTCCTTTTGAGTTTTTCTGGGAGCCCCATGATCATGCCCTTTAATGTCTTGTTGAATCTCTCAACAAGGCCATTAGTTTGTGGATGATATGGTGTAGTGAATTTATAAGTCACTCAACACTCATTCCACATGTGTTTTAGGTATGCTGACATGAAGTTGGTACCTCTGTCAGACACCACCTCCTTAGGGAAGCCCACTCTGGTAAAGATACCAATGAGGGCCTTGGCTACTGCAGGGGCAGTAGTCGACCTAAGGGGAATAGCTTCAGGATACCTAGTAGCATGATCCACTACTACTAGGATGTACATATTTCCTGAGGCGGTGGGAGGTTCTAGTGGACCAACTATGTCCACACCCACTCTTTCAAAGGGGACCCCTACCACTGGAAGTGGAATGAGGGGGGCCTTTGGATGCCCACCTGTCTTACCACTGGCTTGACAGGTGGGGCAGGAGAGGCAAAACTCCTTAACCTTCTGGGACATATTGGGCCAGTAGAAGTGGTTGACTAACCTCTCCCACGTCTTGGTTTGTCCCAAATGCCCAGCAAGGGGAATATCATGGGCTAAGGTCAGAATGAACTCTCTGAAACCCTGAGGCACTACCACTCTCCTAGTGGCACCAGGTTTGGGATCTCTTGCCTCAGTGTACAGGAGTCCATCTTCCCAATAGACCCTATGTGTTCCATGTTTCTTGCCTTTGGACTCATCAGCAGCTTGCTGCCTAAGGCCTTCAAGAGAGGGGCAGGTTTCTTGCCCCTTACACAGCCCTTCCCTTGAGGGTCCCCCTGGGCCTAAGAGCTCAACCTGATAAGGTTCCAGCTCCATAGGCTCAGTTCCCTCAGAGGGCAGAACTTCTTCCTGAGAAGAGAGGTTCTCTTTTTCTTGCTGTGTTGCAGCTGGTTTCTCAGCTGACTTTCCTTTCCTCTTGGTAGGCTGGGCCTTTCTTCCAGACTCCAGATCTACTTTTTCACCCTGAGCCTTGCACTGTGCCCTTGTCTTGACACACACCAGTTCAGGGATACCCAGCATGGCTGCATGGGTTTTCAGTTCTACCTCAGCCCATGCTGAGGACTCCAGGTCATTTCCAAGCAAACAGTCTACTGGGATATTTGAGGAGACCACCACCTGTTTCAGGCCATTGACCCCTCCCCACTCTAAAGTTACCATAGCCATGGGATGTACTTTAGTCTGATTGTCAGCGTTGGTGACTGGATAAGTTTGTCCAGCCAGGTATTGGCCAGGGGAAACCAGTTTCTCTGTCACCATAGTGACACTGGCACCTGTATCCCTCAGGCCCTCTACACTTGTCCCATTAATTAAGAGCTGCTGCCTGTATTTTTGCATGTTAGGGGGCCAGGCAGCCAGTGTGGCTAAATCCACCCCACCCTCAGAGACTAATGTAGCTTCAGTGTGACACCTGATTTGCTCTGGGCACACTGTTGATCCCACTTGGAGACTGGCCATTCCAGTTTTAGCTGGAGTGGAGTTAGAAGTGGTATCTTTCTTGGGACAGGCCTTGTCTCCAGTTTGGTGTCCAGACTGACTACAGCTATGACACCAGGCCTTTTTGGGATCAAAGTTTTTACCCTTGTACCCAGAATTGTTTTGTAAAGAGGCTCTGGGCCCACCCTCCTGTGCAGGTTTTTGGGGGCCTGTAGAAGACTCTTTACTATTTTTGTTTTTGGCTGTCTCACCACCCTTCCCCTGGGGAGGTTTTGTGACCCCTTTCTTTTGGTCACCCCCTGTGGAAGTTTTGGACACCCTAGTCTTGACCCAATGGTCCGCCTTCTTTCCCAATTCTTGGGGAGAAATTGGTCCTAGGTCTACCAGATGCTGATGCAGTTTGTCATTGAAACAATTACTTAACAGGTGTTCTTTCACAAATAAATTGTACAGCCCATCATAATTACTTACACCACTGCCTTGAATCCAACCATCTAGTGTTTTTTTACTGAGTAGTCTACAAAGTCAACCCAGGTCTGGCTCGAGGATTTTTGAGCCCCCCTGAATCTAATCCTATACTCCTCAGTGGAGAATCCAAAGCCCTCAATCAGGGTACCCTTCATGAGGTCATAAGATTCTGCATCTTTTCCAGAGAGTGTGAGGAGTCTATCCCTACACTTTCCTGTGAACATTTCCCAAAGGAGAGCACCCCAGTGAGATTTGTTCACTTTTCTGGTTACACAAGCCCTCTCAAAAGCTGTGAACCATTTGGTGATGTCATCACCATCTTCATATTTAGTTACAATCCCTTTAGGGATTTTCAACATGTCAGGAGAATCTCTGACCCTATTTATGTTGCTGCCACCATTGATGGGTCCTAGGCCCATCTCTTGTCTTTCCCTTTCTATGGCTAGGATCTGTCTTTCCAAAGCCAATCTTTTGGCCATCCTGGCTAACTGGATGTCCTCTTCACTGGAGTTATCCTCAGTGGTTTCAGAGAGGTTGGTCCCTCCTGTGAGGGAACCAGCATCTCTGACTATGATTTGTGGAGTCAGGGCTTGAGAGGCCCTGTCTTCCCTAGATAGGACTGGTAGGGGGGAATCACCCTCCAAGTCACTATCATCATCCTCTGAGTTGCCATCCTCAGAGGGGTTGGCCTTTTCAAACTCTGCCAACAGCTCCTGGAGCTGTAGTTTGGAAGGTCTGGGGCCCATTACTATTTTCTTTATTTTACAGAGTTACCTTAGCTCCCTCATTTTAAGATGGAGGTAAGGTGTGGTGTCGAGTTCCACCACATTCATCTCTGCACTAGACATTATGCTTCTAAAAGTTGGAATACTTTTTAAGAATCTAAAAACGAGTTCTAGAATCTAATTCAAACTTTTACCAAACTTTTAAACTCTAAAAGAAATGCTAACAGGGACTAACACAAGGCCCTAGCAGGACTTTTAAGAATTTAGAAAAATTTCAAATTGCAAAAAATCAAGTTCTAATGACAATTTTTGGAATTTGTCGTGTGATCAGGTATTGGCTGAGTAGTCCAGCAAATGCAAAGTCTTGTACCCCACCGCTGATCCACCAATGTAGGAAGTTGGCTCTGTATGTGCTATTTCAAAGTAAGGAATAGCATGCACAGAGTCCAAGGGTTCCCCTTAGAGGTAAGATAGTGGCAAAAAGAGATAATACTAATGCTCTATTTTGTGGTAGTGTGGTCGAGCAGTAGGCTTATCAAAGGAGTAGTGTTAAGCATTTGTTGTACATACACACAGGCAATAAATGAGGAACACACACTCAGAGACAAATCCAGCCAATAGGTTTTGTTATAGAAAAATATATTTTCTTAGTTTATTTTAAGAACCACAGGTTCAAATGTTACATGTAATATCTTATTTGAAAGGTATTGCAGGTAAGTACTTTAGGAACTTTGAATCATTTCATTAGCATGTATACTTTTCACATAAAACACAATAAGCTGTTTTAAAAGTGGACACAGTGCAATTTTCACAGTTCCTGGGGGAGGTAAAGTAATGTTAGTTTTCACAGGTAAGTAAGTCACTTACAGGTTTCAGTTTTTGGTCCAAGGTAGCCCACCGTTGGGGGGTTCAGAGCAACCCCAAAGTTACCACACCAGCAGCTCAGGGCCGGTCAGGTGCATAGGTCAAAGAGGTGCCCAAAACGCATAGGCTTCAATGGAGAGAAGGGGGTGCCCCGGTTCCAGTCTGCCAGCAGTTAAGTACCCGCGTCTTCGGAGGGCAGACCAGGGGGGTTTTGTAGGGCACCGGGGGGGACACAGGTCAGCACAAAAAGTACACCCTCAGCAGCGCGGGGGCGGCCGGGTGCAGTGTGCAAACACGCGTCGGGTTTTAATGGTTTTTAATGAGAGATCAAGGGATCTCTTCAGCGTTGCAGGCAGGCAAGGGGGGGGGCTCCTTGGGGTAGCCACCACCTGGGCAAGGGAGAGGGCCTCCTGGGGGTCACTCCTGCACAGGAGTTCCGTTTCTTTAGGTGCTGGGGGCTGCGGGTGCAGAGTCTTTTCCAGCCGTCGGGAAAGGGAGTTCAGGCAGTCGCGGTCAGGGGGAGCCTCGGGATTCCCTCTGCAGGCGTCGCTGTGGGGGCTCAGGGGGGACAACTTTGGTTACTCACAGTCGTAGAGTCGCCGGAGGGTCCTCCCTGAAGCGTTGTTTCTCCACCAGTCGAGTCGGGGTCGCCGGGTGCAGTGTTGCAAGTCTCACGCTTCTTGCGGGGAGTTGCAGGGGTCTTTAAATCTGCTACTTGAAACAAAGTTGCAGTTCTTTTGGAGCAGGGCCGCTGTCCTCGGGAGTTTCTTGTCTTTCTCGAAGCAGGGCAGTCCTCAGAAGATTCAGAGGTTGCTGGTCCCTTGGAAAGCGTCGCTGGAGCAGGTTTCTTTGGAAGGCAGGAGACAGGCCGGTAAGTCTGGAGCCAAAGCAGTTGGTGTCTTCTGTTCTTCCTCTGCAGGGGTTTTTCAGCTCAGCAGTCCTCTTCTTCTTGTAGTTTCAGGAATCTGAATTCTTAGGTTCAGGGAAGCCCTTAAATACTAAATTTAAGGGCGTGTTTAGGTCTGGGGGGTTAGCAGCCAATGGCTACTAGCCCTGAGGGTGGGTACACCCTCTTTGTGCCTCCTCCCAAGGGGAGGGGGTCACATCCCTAATCCTATTGGGGGAATCCTCCATCTGCAAGATGGAGGATTTCTAAAAGTTAGAGTCACCTCAGCTCAGGACACCTTAGGGGCTGTCCTGACTGGCCAGTGACTCCTCCTTGTTGTTTTCTTTGTTTCCTCCAGCCTTGCCGCCAAAAGTGGGGGCCGTGGCCGGAGGGGGCGGGCAACTCCACTAAGCTGGAGTGTCCTGCGGTGCTGTGACAAAGGGGTGAGCCTTTGAGGCTCACCGCCAGGTGTTACAGCTCCTGCCTGGGGGAGGTGTTAGCATCTCCACCCAGTGCAGGCTTTGTTACTGGCCTCAGAGTGACAAAGGCACTCTCCCCATGGGGCCAGCAACATGTCTCTAGTGTGGCAGGCTGCTGGAACCAGTCAGCCTACACAGATAGTCGGTTAAGGTTTCAGGGGGCACCTCTAAGGTGCCCTCTGGGGTGTAGTTTACAATAAAATGTACACTGGCATCAGTGTGCATTTATTGTGCTGAGAAGTTTGATACCAAACTTCCCAGTTTTCAGTGTAGCCATTATGGTGCTGTGGAGTTCGTGTAAAACAGACTCCCAGACCATATACTCTTATGGCTACCCTGCACTTACAATGTCTAAGGTATTGCTTAGACACTGTAGGGGCACAGTGCTCATGCACTGGTGCCCTCACCTATGGTATAGTGCTCCCTGCCTTAGGGCTGTAAGGCCTACTAGAGGGGTGACTTATCTATACCTGCATAGGCAGTGAGAGGCTGGCATGGCACCCTGAGGGGAGTGCCATGTCGACTTACTCGTTTTGTTCTCACCAGCACACACAAGCTAGCAAGCAGTGTGTCTGTGCTGAGTGAGGGGTCTCCAGGGTGGCATAAGACATGCTGCAGCCCTTAGAGACCTTCCTTGGCATCAGGGCCCTTGGTACCAGGGGTACCACTTACAAGGGACTTATCTGGATGCCAGGGTGTGCCAATTGTGGAATCAAAAGTACAGGTTAGGGAAAGAACACTGGTGCTGGGGCCTGGTTAGCAGGCCTCAGCACACTTTCAATTCAAAACATAGCATCAGCAAAGGCAAAAAAGTCAGGGGGTAACCATGCCAAGGAGGCATTTCCTTACACTACACAACTACAATCCATCACACTGCTACAAGTGTGCCACTTCAGACTGTTGGAGACCCCCAAAGCCTAAGAATGGCTTGGGTGACATGTACTAGTTGTTTTTAATGTATATTGAATTAATAAACAACTGTTGTTCTGCTCATATTTAAACTTTACAAACAGTGCCACAGTGTGTGCAGCTGTCGTAAGTGTCGGTGTTGACAATTAAGCGGTGATGCTGAGCTCCAAAAACCACTGGCTCAAATTAAGTACTGAATTCAACACATTCTCTATCCTAACAAAATGTGATTCAATCTAATGTTAGTTTATACTTTAATCCCCAGCTACAACTATAGAAAATAATCATTTAATACTACCAGATAAGATAAAAGCAAAAAATATTGTCCAAAACACAGAATCTTTTATACGTTTTGTTTACTTAGATGTGCTCATTTTAGAAATTGACCTGACAATCTGGTCTTGTATACGTGGAAACTGTTCAAAGGCACTGAGTTGAATTTTGCCATACAACGTTTAATTTAATATGATGAAATTGTAAATCGGTTCAGTAATTTTTGAGTGGTGATATTCAGCCTGTTAAGAACATTACATTTTTATAAATCATTGCAGAACGGCAAATGATACAGAACGTGTGAACAGAAAACTTAGAACCATATATGTGGGCTGTGTCCTCCCAAAAAATAATTTAAAACATTTGGCTGTGAAAAAAAAAAGAACAATTAAATCGCAAGCGCAGTAACTCATTTGTGTAGGAGAACTGTAAATACATTATTGTACTGAGACGGCCTCCCAATTACTTTCATCATAATGATAATAATAATAAATATAAATACAAATATTTATTAATAATAGTATTATTATTGTTATTATTATTATATCTCCCACCTTTCCTGGGGTTCAATGCTGTTTCCAGGCACAGAATTGGACACTTCATTATATATACTTAAAGGGTTTCCTTGAACATGCAGAGGCTGTGCCTTTGTACCAGCACAGAACTAAAACCTGCAAGATCCTACTACGTACAATTGGGTGTGTTTTATCCCTTATGATTAGTGGAGTTTCCCAGTCATGCACAGAGCTTTCAAGATGTCTGAGGTCAGTTAGGAGGCACACTCAATACTATCTACTCAATTTCCCAGAATCTCGTCCAATAAATCACTATTGAACAGTCTAGACCAGTGGTTCCCAAACTTTTGACATCTGTGGACCCCCACTTTATCAGTACTGGAACCCAGGGACCCCCACTGAACCATTATTGGAATCCAGGGACCCCCGCCACCCAATGAGTCATTACTGAAAGCTGGGTACCTAATCTGTTAATAATATTAAATTCTCTAAACAGTCACGGACCCCCTGAGGAGGCTTCGCGGACCCCCAGGGGTCCCCGGACCACAGTTTGGGAACCACTGGTCTAGACTGCTACGTTGAATTGGCTAATCTATTCTGAGATACTAATCTTTTGTTCCATCATCACTACCGACATCCATTTACGCTAGTTCATAACCAAATCTCTTGTGACTTCTCCTGTAGTCTTGCTGACACAGCCTAATTAGAATTGACAACTCCTACACACACTTCATTTAGCAATATTGGCAACCTCCTACTCCGTCTTCACTTTTGTTTTTCTCTTCGTTCATTATCATTGTCCCCTCTTCTGCTCTCACCTCCTGGTTGTCCTTCACATATATAGATGACTTATCGGACTCTCTAACTATTCTTTATCCACTTTTGTGTCATTTGGATGTAACAACATTTCAATGATACTTCTGTCAACTTACTCAGCCCATGTATGTATACCAACCACTCATCTTATTAAAAACCTTTTCAAATTCATGAAAAGATGTCGGAGGTCAGACCTCAGTACGTTATTCAGTCTTGTTTTTTCATGCTTCCAAAGTCTTGTAGTTTTGTTTCCTCCTTTACAAAAGCAGGACTATTATAACACAGTGGGAACATAAAGAAGAGCGGGTGAGTTGCTCACAACAAACCAGGGACACGTTGAGAGCAGCGCTTACTTCCCTAAATGTACTTGCTCCCAGGTATGTCCATGTTGAGTGAGGAGCAGCTGAGCAATGAAAGCCCTACTACCTCTTTTAGTATCAGCTGAGCAATGAAAGCCCTAATATCTCTTTTAGTATCAGCTGAGCAATGAAAGCCCTTATACCTCTTTAAGTATTGGCTGAGTAATGAAAGCCCTAATACCTCTTTTAGTATTGGCTGAGTAATGAAAGCCCTACTACCTCTTTTAGTATCGGCTGAGCATTGAAAGCCCTACTATCTCTTTTAGTATCGGCTGAGCAATGAAAGCTCTACTACCTCTTTTAGTATCGGCTGAGCAATGAAAGCCCTACTACCTCTTTTATTATCTGCTGAGTAATGAAAGCCCTACTACCTCTCTGTATCAGCTGAGCAATGAAAGCCCTACTATCTCTTTTAGTATCGGCTGAGCAATGAAAGCCCTACTATCGCTTTTAGATTCGGCTGAGCAATCAAAGCCCTACTACCTCTTTTAGTATTGGCTGAGCAATGAAAGCTCTACTATCTCTTTTAGTATCAGCTGAGCAACGAAAGCCCTACTATCTCTTTTAGTATCGGCTGAGCAATGAAAGCCCTACTATCTCTTTTAGTATCGGCTGAGCAATGAAAGCCCTACTATCTCTTTTAGTATCAGTTGAGCAATGAAAGCCCTACTACCTCTTTTAGTATCGGCTGAGCAATGAAAGCCCTACTATCTCTTTTGGTATCGGCTGAGCAATGAAAGCTCTACTACCTCTTTTAGTATCGGCTGAGCAATGAAAGCCCTACTACCTCTTTTATTATCTACTGAGTAATGAAAGCCCTACTACCTCTCTGTATCAGCTGAGCAATGAAAGCCCTACTATCTCTTTTAGTATCGGCTGAGCAATGAAAGCCCTACTACCTCCTTTAGTATCGGCTGAGCAATGAAAGTCCTACTATCTCTTTTAGTATTGGCTTACTTGCACTTGGACTTGTTTGTGAAGCAGTCAGGTATGTAGGTGGCATGGGGTACCGGTAACCTTCAGGATGCACAAATAGGCACAGTACTGAGACTTCCTCTGGGGAAAGGAGGCGGGGGCACGAGCAAAAAGGTCTCCCTTATTAGGGGATGTAGAGGGAGGGCCTCCTTCTTAGTAGTGTGAATCTTAGCTGAGGGGGTGCAGTGATGTTACTACTCCTTTGTAATAAATTATTACAAGCAAGCAGTGATGTAACTTTCTTACTAGAGGTGCTATGTCAGAACATACTCATTATAGGGGAAACGTTAAGGGTTGAATAGGGGGATTACGCCCACATATAATTAGATAGAGAGACACAATAGTGATAAACAGACTGACATGCATATTGTTTGAAAAGCAGGGAGCATCCAAGAATAGGTCTCTCCGTACTTGGTATTTGGCAGGGATATGAAGCTCCGACTACACACTAGTTATTTCTCAGAGCCATAACATGAACAATAAGTTCAAATTATATATATTTATATGATCAAGAATGCTAATCAAAATAAGTTTTCTTTTGGCCCACAGAATTCAGGTATATTCATGTGAGTTCCATATACAATATTTGAAAAGCCGCTCTGAAGACAGGATTTAATTTCTTGGCTACACCTTCAGTATGGTGTCAAATGGTGATGCACTTAGACTCGGCATTAGATCCCTATACATGCTTTCATTCTCATATATGTGACAGTTTTATAAATTTTTTAAACATTGCTAGGGCACATGTTGGTAAAGACATCCTCATTGATTAAGTGTAAACACTGTTGGGTAAGACAAATGTCACACCTTTAACAAGAACTATAGTTTAAAGCTTTTTGTGACACTTTCTTGGATGGCAGTGAAATACCCTACCATGCTAATCCTTCACCAGCCCCTACAAGTTGGTCTGGAGTTGTCTCTAACACCAAAAGGTTCAAAATGATTTAGAGATAGCACCTACTCGATCAACACAGCTACTGTTTGTTCCACAGCCCAATGAGGCCACTGTGTAGACATGACTCACCCTAGCTAGCCCAGACTAGACTGAGGAATGACCGACATGCTTCCATAACCGCCATATACTAATGGTATTACATTCTGTTCAATTACCAAATACCTGCTTTATGTTCTGGCCCATAGCTTTGCCCTTTTGTACTACCTCAGACACATATTCTGTATGTACAGCATTTCATACTGAAACACTTAATCAACAAATAATTCTAAACATGCATTTTTAAAAGTGGAGTAATGAGCAGTTGTGGCTCGTGGGGGTAAAGGGGGGGCGGTGCAGCGCGTGGTGACAAAAAAAAAAAGAAATTAACTCCTTGCCTCGCCGCTCCTCTGGCTCCAGTACTTGCAGCACAGGCTCCCTGCGGCCAATCCTAATGCTGCTTTCATGCTGCTATTATGATGGATTCACCGTGCGGTTGAACTACCAGTCATATCATTTAACCTGACTAAATCAGAGCTACAGAGTCTTAACTCTAACAAAGGACCACGCCAACCTGTTTTAAAAAGGACTTTAAACAATTGGCTCATTTTCATGGAACGATCTAAGACCTTCCTGAAGCCATTAGATGGTAAAGTAAAAAAGTGGAATTATTACCAACACACCAGGGCTAAATGAAATGGAAGGCAAATTGGTATAGTTTTATTGTTAACACGACTAGGCTGTGTCTGAGTACAATCAAATAGGGGTGCTTCCTATTTCAATATTCTGTCCTGATGATGACCCATCTGAATTCATTTCTTTGATTGGGGTCGAAAAGTCGACATTGTTATAGAAAATGTGGATTGGCTTTTGAAAAATTCAGCAGGCTCACAGTACCTATGATTATAGGTGCTTGTTAGAAATGGGGTTTCTGGTTGGCTAGGGTATGCACCTCAGCCAGGCAGAACTTACCCACTTTAGTCAGGGCAAGGGAGTTACACGTCCAAGATAACCCCTGCTCACCCCCTTGGTAGCTTGGCACGAGCAGTCAGGCTTAACTCGGAGGCAATGTGTAAAGCGTTTGCACAACACACGTGACGCAATATCCCCACCACAAAGGAAACACAACACCAGATTATATGAAAATATACTGTATTGTACACAAGGCAATTATCACACCAAACATCACATATCAGTACTATCCTGCTACCTTAGCAGTTGTCAGAACGTTACACATTAGTTACTCTGCAACCTAGCAGTAGTCACACATAACACACAGGTTACTCAGTATTCTGCAACATAAGCAGTAGTCAGGAAAACACGTTATTACATCACAGCACTTGTCATAAGAATATCATAAAATGCCCATAGTAGGAATAATAGAAAACATATGGCAAGTTAGAAAAACATATTAGCAAGCATGTCCATAAAAGGAACATTTGCATATACATATGTAAAAACATCAAACGCAGGTAGGTAATATATGAATCAAACAAAAGTCTGTAGAAAGAACTTTGGATTGCAACTATATTGGTCCTTTAAACAGTACCTGGTTGGATGAAGGCACCTCCAGTGCCTAGAAGGCGAACAATGGGGCCCCCGGCGCTCCTATGCGCAAAACGGGGGCCTCCCTTATACTCTGGGGACAGAGGAGGGCGACATGCACCTCCTCTCTTTTATAGACAGGCCCCTCCGGGGACCGTGATTACTGGGGGCCCCCCAGGGCCTCGACCGGCCCTCACGAGGGGGGCCAAAGCCAGCAAAAACAACTTAGGGCAGGAGGGGGGCACCACGCACCCCCTCCGGTTTAATGACAGGCCCCTCCCGGGACCCACGATCTCTGGGGGCCCCCCGGGCCTCCACTGTCCCTTCCACCAAGCTGGGGGGGGGGGCACAATAATGCCCGTTTTACCTAACAGCAGAAAAGGAGCGTTCTGCTTCTAATGCAGAGGCCAGGGGGAACGGGGCACTCCCCGCGCCTTCCCCTGGTCCTGCCGTGAAGCCACAAGAAGATCAGACCCCTCCTGGGGCCCGAGCAGACACTCGCCTGCACCCGATGCGGTGCGCGAGTGTTCTTCCAGCTTCCCGGGCTGCTGCAGTGATCTTATTTAAAGGGGCACAATGCAGCAAGGAGCCTACGAGCTTCCAAGGCTCCATAAGCGCGCTGCAATCAGCGCTATGGCAGCCGCAACCACGGAGAAGCACCCCTCGTGAAGAAATGGATGCAGGGATCAGGGGCCACAGCACCCTGCCCCTGGGGAGCAGAATCTTAAGACAAGGTCCTCAGGTGGAGGGCCCAGCTACAGGCCAGCACAAGGGAAAGGCAGCAAGTGGCAAGTCCTTCACAGTGACCAGGCAGGTCACAGGTCAGCACAGCAGCAGCAGTCCATGGCGGTTCCTGGTGAGTCCTTTCAGCCTTTGGTGTCCAGTTCCAAGATGATTCCAAGAGTCTCCAAATTGTGGGGAAAATTCCCCTGTACTTATAATCAGTTCTTACAGTGTTTTACAATGGTAGGGAGAGGAGGTTGCAGCCAGTTACAACTGGTTCTGGGAGTGCCCCCTCTCTCCTTTCAGCACAGGCTCCAAACATCAGTGGGGGGTTAACGACCCTATTGTGTCGAGGCCAGGGCACAGCCTTTACAAATGTAGGTGTGCCCCGCCTCTCCCTTCTCTCAGCCCAGGAAGACTATTCAGTATGCAGATGCACCTCTGTGACACCTCCACCCTCCCTGTGTACAGGCTGTCTGAAAAGTATGCACAAAGCCCCAACTGTCACTCTGCCCAGACGTGGATTGGAGTCAAGCTGCAAAACACCAGAGTCATAAGCACAGATAAATGCGCACTTTCTAGAAGTGGCATTTCTGTGATAGTAATAAAAAATACACCCACACCAGTAAGCAGTATTTATTATCACCATCACAACCATACCAAACACGCCTACGCTACCACTCATAAATCAGACAATACCCTTTACACATAAGGCAGGGCATTTCTAATGCAATCCTATGAGAAGGCAGCACTCACAGCAGTGAGACATCAAGTTAGGCTGTTTGTCACTACCAGGACAGGCCATGCAATATGGCAGATGTCCTGCCTTTCTACATACATGGCACCCTGCCCATAGAGCTAGCTAGGGCGTACCTTAGGGTTGACTTACATGTAGTAAAAGGGGAGTTCTGGGCCTGGCAAGTAAGTGTTAGATGCCAGGTCCCTGTGGCAGAAAACTGCGCACACAGGCCCTGCGCTAGCAGGCCTGAGACAGGTTTGAAAGTCTACTTCAGTGGGTGGCGCTAGCAGCGCTGCAGGCCCACTAGTAGTATTTAATTTACAGGCCCTGGGTATAGAGATACCACTGTACAAGGGACTTATAGGTAAATTACATATGCCAATTAGGTATAAGCCAATCATACCAACTTTAGATGGGCGAGCACCTGCACTTTAGCACTGGTCAGCAGTGATAAAGTGCTCAGAGTCCTAGCGCCAACAGCGAGCGGTCAGAAAAACCAGGAGGAAGGAGGCAAAAAGACTGGGGATGACCCTGCGTAAGGCAAAAAGTCCAACACAACCCCCTACCAGCCAATAGCCAGGGGAGAACAATCAGTACCTTGATGTACTTCCCTGAATGGGGCGATAGAACAAGGACCCAGGCCCACAACAGCAGGGGCATGTTCTAGTTCTACGCCTTCCTGACTCCACTTGGATCTCTCTGACAATGCTTCCCAGGCAGCCTAGACCAACCCACGGGGGTTCTCTAGCTGCCAATGGCCAGAACCAGGCCATCTAGGAGCCTCTGGTCTCTGAAACCATAACGAGTGGGGGGCGGTAGCCCCAGGTGCAAAGCAACCTGTCTCCACTCCATTTCCAATCAGCTCAGGGGCTCTACCCTGCCACTGATCCACCAACCTAGGGTCCGCACCCATAGGTTCTACAGGGGCTAGAGGCAAGGCTCTCCTCCCTCTACCCCTCCTTCTAGGATCCCGCCCTCCTCTCCTAGGAGGGGTATCACCAGAATCCACACTTGCCAGGGTGCTGGGTACAGCAGCCCTGCACAACTCTCTCGCCAGCCCAGGATCACTACCTGGCGACTGACCACCCAACCTAGGGACGACACCCTTGGGTTGCACCGGGGTCCGGGCGGGCTTCCCCCTCCCTGAACCCCACTTCCAGAGTCCTGCGTCTCCCCACCTCGGAAGAAGACACCAGAAGTTTCACACGGGGGGTGAGCACACTAACCACCCCCCCAACCAGGTCAGAGTTTACCACCTGAACCTGTCTATCTAGTCCAGGGACGACACCCTTAGACTTGACCATTGCCCAGCAAACCAGGACTTCCTTGGGAGCACACCTACCCCCTACCAGATCAGAGCTTACCCCCTGAATCTGGCAATCCAACCCAGAGTCACCAGCCTGCGGTTGAATCATTGCCTGGCGCACCAGGACTTCCTGGGGGGCCCACCTACCCCACACCAGGGAAACACCTTCCCCAAGGGCCACACAAGAGTCTGGCTGGCGCAGGTCTCCTGACCTCTGCCCATCTGACAGAGTCTGGATTCCCCCCAGTCCAGAAATGGTCTGACCAATGTCATTCCTGTGGGGCTCTGCTCTCAGAGCTGACCCCTGACCCTCCAGGTTCTCCACTGGGGCCCGCAGCCCCCTCTCAACCCTATGCCTGGATTTCCGCCTCCTACGCTGTAGAGCGAGACTACCAGACACCAGGACCGGCGGAACGCTATCACCAGCCACCCGCCCAAGTCCTAATGACAAAATGGGATCCTTCTGAACAGCTGGCCCTACGGCACAGGTTAGGCTCACCTCCTGGCGTTCACTCATGGAACCCTCCAGGACCTGGGACTGGAGCTCGGGTACCCTGGGCCTCAGCCCAACCCCATTCCCTCTCCTCTGAGACTGGACATGGGGTGCCTTACCCGCCCCAATACACTGGGACCTACCTGGGACACAAGCCTTTCCCACCACACCTGGTTGGGAAACACCTAGACCACTCTCATTAGGAACACCCCCTAATGCCACACCAGACCCTCTGGTACGCAACCAGAAGTCTGCCTCCTTTGCAAGCTCCCTGGGGTCAGAGAGCTCACACACCGATAAGTGTTGGCGTACCTCTGAAAAACAACAACAAAGCAGGTGCTCTCTGACAATGAGATTAAACAGCCCTTCAAAATTGTTTACTGTGCTACCCTTCACCCATCCATCTAGTGCAATGCAGCAATCCTCCACAAACTCCTCCCAAGACTGGTGGGACAGTTTCTTACCACCCCTAAACCTTTTTCTGTATTCCTCAGGGGAAAAACCATACTTCACAATCAGTGCATTCTTTACAGCGGAGTACCCCTCCCTGTCACTCTCTTCTAGAGTCAGTAGGGCATCCCTCCCCTCCTCAGGAATAAAGCTCCCTAGGCCAGTTCCCCAATCCTTCTCAGGGATCCTGCGCTCTACCAGAGCCCTCTCATATTCCTTTAACCACTGACGTATGTCACCCCCTCTTGGAACCTAGGTACCAGATCTATGGGTATGTGAGGAACATCTTTGCTACAGCACTCTACATTGCTGCCACCACTGGACTCCACCTGCAGCGCTGGTGAGTCCAGAACCTTCAGACTGCGCTCTAGAGCGAGTCTTTCTCTGGCAAAGGCCCTCTCCGCCTCTGCCATCCTCTCCTGTACTATGGCCTTCTCTACCTCAGCCCTTCTCTCCTCAACAGCTAGGCGCGCTAACTGTAACTTCAGGTCCCTCTCTTCCCGCCTATCTTTTAGCTCATCAGGCGTCAAGGAATGAGAGGTAGCCCTGCTTCTTACACTGGACCCAGCAAGGGACTCCCTATCACTGGGGCCTTCCCTGTCAACTGGCGTCCCCAACCGGTCATTCTCACCCTCCTGATCAGTCCCTCTACCACTCTCTAGGGATGAGGTCTGGGAGCCCTCCCATTGGGAACCCTCGCTACACTCAGGATCCTCTGGTACCCCCTAAGCACACTCCCTCCCTGGGTATATGTCACAAACCTTTCAAAGAAATTCAGAGATCTCCTGAGGTCCCATTCTACAGGCAGCCCTCTCTCTCTACAGAACCCCTCTAATTCCTCCTGCGTGTAAAACGGCAGGTCCTCTAAATCAAAGGTAAGCTCCATCTTGAAAAGGTACAAATAACTCAAATGTGACAACCACAATACCCAAGTGTGAGAACTGAAAACAGGAAAAATGACCAAAGAGAGAAAGTTAAGAGAAGCCAAACATGTGATGGTCTGAACGCAATCCTTGTAGTGAAATAATGAGTCACAATGGTATTGTGCAAGCGCAAGTCCTATCCTCACCGCTGACGACCAATGTTAGAAATGGGGTTTCTGGTTGGCTAGGGTATGCACCTCAGCCAGGCAGAACTTACCCACTCTAGTCAGGGCAAGGGAGTTACACGTCCAAGATAACCCCTGCTCACCCCCTTGGTAGCTTGGCACGAGCAGTCAGGCTTAACCCGGAGGCAATGTGTAAAGCGTTTGCACAACACACACAACACACGTGACGCAATATCCCCACCACAAAGGAAACACAACACCAGATTATATGAAAATATACTGTATTGTACAAAAGGCAATTATCAGACCAAACATCACATATCAGTACTATCCTGCTACCTTAGCAGTTGTCAGAACGTTACACATTAGTTACTCTGCAACCTAGCAGTAGTCACACATGACACACAGGTTACTCAGTATTCTGCAACATAAGCAGTAGTCAGGAAAACACGTTATTACATCACAGCACTTGTCATAAGAATATCATAAAATGCCCATAGTAGGAACATTAGAAAACATATGACAAGTTAGAAAAACATATTAGCAAGCATGTCCATAGAAGGAACATTTGCATACACATGTAAAAACATCAAACGCAGGTAGGTAATATATGAATCAAACAAAAGTCTGTAGAAAGAACTTTGGATTGCAACTATATTGGTCCTTTAAACAGTACCTGGTTGGATGAAGGCACCTCCAGTGCCTAGAAGGCGAACAATGGGGCCCCCGGCGCTCCTATGCGCAAAACGGGGGCCTCCCTTATACTCTGGGGTAAGAGGAGGGCGACATGCACCTCCTCTCTTTTATAGACAGGCCCCTCTGGGGACCGTGATTACTGGGGGCCCCCCAGGGCCTCAACCCGCCCTCACAAGGGGGGCCAAAGCCAGCAAAAACAACTTAGGGCAGGAGGGGGGCACCACGCACCCCCTCCGGTTTAATGACAGGCCCCTCCCGGGACCCGCGATCTCTGGGGGGCCCCCTGGGCCTCCTCTGGCCCTTCCACCAAGCTGGGGGGGCACAATAATGCCCGTTTTACCTAACAGCAGAAAAGGAGCGTCCTGCTCCTAACGCAGAGGCCAGGGGGAAGGGGTCACTCCCCGCACCTTCCCCTGGTCCTGCCGTGAAGCCACAAGAAGATCAGACCCCTCCTGGGGCCCGAGCAGACACTCGCCTGCACCCGATGCGGTGCGCAAGTGTTCTTCCAGCTTCCCGGGCTGCTGCGGTGATCTTATTTAAAGGGGCACAATGCAGCAAGGAGCCTACGAGCTCCCAAGGCTCAATAAGCGCGCTGCAATCAGCGCTATGGCAGCCGCAACCACGGAGAAGCACCCCTCGTGAAGAAATGGATGCAGGGGTCAGGGGCCACAGCACCCTGCCCCTGGGGAGCAGAATCTTAAGACAAGGTCCTCAGGTGGAGGGCCCAGCTACAGGCCAGCACAAGGGAAAGGCAGCAAGTGTCAAGTCCTTCACAGTGACCAGGCAGGTCACAGGTCAGCACAGCAGCAGCAGTCCATGGCGGTTCCTGGTGAGTCCTTTCAGCCTTTGGTGTCCAGTTCCAAGATGATTCCAAGAGTCTCCAAATTGTGGGGAAAATTCCCTGTACTTATAGTCAGTTCTTACAGTGTTTTACAATGGTAGGGAGAGTAGGTTCCAGCCAGTTGCAACTGGTTCTGGGAGTGCCCCCTCTCTCCTTTCAGCACAGGCTCCAAACATCAGTGGGGGGTTAACGACCCTATTGTGTGAGGCCAGGGCACAGCCTTTACAAATGTAGGTGTGCCCCGCCTCTCCCTTCTCTCAGCCCAGGAAGACTATTCAGTATGCAGATGCACCTCTGTGACACCTCCACCCTCCCTGTGTACAGGCTGTCTGAAAAGCATGCACAAAGCCCCAACTGTCACTCTGCCCAGACGTGGATTGGAGTCAAGCTGCAAAACACCAGAGTCATAAGCACAGATAAATGCGCACTTTCTAGAAGTGGCATTTTTGTGATAGCAATAAAAAATACACCCACACCAGTAAGCAGTATTTATTATCACCATCACAACCATACCAAACACGCCTACGCTACCCCTCATAAATCAGACAATACCCTTTACACATAAGGCAGGGCATTTCTAATGCAATCCTATGAGAAGGCAGCACTCACAGCAGTGAGACACCAAGTTAGGCAGTTTGTCACTACCAGGACAGGCCATGCAATATGGCACATGTCCTGCCTTTCTACATACATGGCACCCCGCCCATAGGGCTGGCTAGGGCGTACCTTAGGGGTGACTTACATGTAGTAAAAGGGGAGTTCTGGGCCTGACAAGTAAGTTTTAGATGCCAGGTTCCTGTGGCAGAAAACTGTGCACACAGGCCCTGCGCTAGCAGGCCTGAGACAGGTTTGAAAGTCTACTTCAGTGGGTCGCGCAAGCAGCGCTGCAGGCCCACTAGTAGTATTTAATTTACAGGCCCTGGGTATAGAGATACCACTGTACAAGGGACTTATAGGTAAATTAAATATGCCAATTAGGTATAAGCCAATCATACCAATTTACGATGGGCTAGCACCTGCACTTTAGCACTGGTCAGCAGTGATAAAGTGCTCAGAGTCCTAGCGCCAACAGCGAGAGGTCAGAAAAACCAGGAGGAAGGAGGCAAAAAGACTGGGGATGACCCTGCGTAAGGCAAAAAATCCAGCAGTGCTTATTTGAGACCTCGTGTTTTTAACCACAGGTTGGTTTTAGTTTTCATGTAAATAGCACCGCAACACTTATACTAACACATAATTCACTCACACTGCACCATTATACAGGAGCACCTTGCTTACTTTACTTTAAGTTGGGGAATTTAAGTTTCTAATAAATATGATACATTACTCACAAACTTCATTGGTACAGAAAGTTCTTTATGGTACACACACACTGTTGTGGAGGTTAATTAATATCCTTCCTTCAGAGAGACCAAACATTTTTCTGTTACAGCTTTTATGCTGCTGGCAGCATGAAAGCAGCATAAGGCTTGGACGAAGCGCCCTGTCTAGGTGCACCGAGGCAGAGTGGGAGCCTCTGCCTGCTCTCCAACTCGCCAACACAGTGCCGGGTTGGAGAGAGCCCTGTGCGCATGTGTGTTTGGCCGGCCTGAGACAGCCAACCAAACATACATGCGCACTGGGGGGGAGGGCTGTGCACACCCCCTCCGTCTCTGTCATCGCCCGTGGCCCCACCTATTTTACAATAAAAACATAATAAACACAGTTGATTATGGTTTTATTGTAAAAGGTTTACACTTCCTACTGCTGAAGGGGGATGGGCGATGCTCCTCTGCCATAGCGGAGGATCTACCCCTTGTAATACAAAGTCAGTAACATGCTCCATCAACAATGCTACCATGATTCAGGCTATTCCAACAGTTCGATACCTCATTGAAAGAGCTGTTTTATTCATGGTACTTTGCAAGAGTCCCACAATAAAGGCTACGTTCTGTCAGATATATCATAGAAAACTTGTGTAAGTTATGTGTCAATATACCTATCCCCCCAAAAAGGAGCCATAGTCTGGGAATGTCAAAGAAAACACCCAGCACTGTCACATAATTAACTATGTGAAATCAGGCTCCATTATATACGTTCATGTACTCTTCATGTTCTGGCTTTTAAACAACGGGCAATGCCCCTCCATATTGTAAGTGACTTTCTCTCCTAATGTAGACTGGCAAATCATCCATTGTCGGAAATGAGAGCTATACAATGTGTGGGTAGACATGGCTTCCCGAGCATCATCAAGTATGCCACTATCAGTTCTATGAACCACAAGGCCTGCTCGGGCAAAGGCCCACGGGATCTTTTGAAATTAACCACCCCCTGCACCCCAGAAAGAAACTTCACATCTGGGTCCAAAGACCTTATTCACTGGCGATCCTTCATGACATCAAACAGGTATATCTTGTGTATTGCATGGTTCTTTTCTATGCAATACCTTAGCCTCTCTCTGCGATTTACATGTAATCAGTGCTTAATTTGTAAGAGATTAAGGGCCATATGTACAAACACTTTTTCCCATAGACACAGAATGGGTAAAAACCTTTGCTACATCTGGCCCTAAGTCCCGGTGCTCACAATCTTTCTAAATTGGCTGCCGCCAGTTTTTTTCAGCTGTCCGCCTAGCTACATTCCTGTCACCACTCAAAACTACCACACCAAAACTAATGAAGATACTTAAAAATTAACACAGGGAACACTGCCAAAAGCCATTTAGACAATCGAGAAGAGTCCAAGAGCACAGCAGGTCGACTCAAATGGGAAGTGAAACACCCCGATGCCAGATTCATGCGGCTCCGCACTGGGGAGCATGCAGTGGCAGGCAGTCCTGCGAACTGCTAAAAGGAGGAGTGGCACTAACAGTAGGCCATGACCATGACACATCGAGGCAGTTTTATGTCCAGTACTGTGTACTGTGCTAGGTAGGCATCAAGACGAGGGCAAACACCGCCTTTTCATTTATTCCTCACATGGCCTCCCTGCCAAATCTGTCTTGCGCCTGTGCTTTCACAGCCTGCCTAGCCCAGGGCAAAGATGAGCCAGCCCCCTGCTGCAATTATCTACCGGGAGGCTCAGACACCCTGCATGAAGCAGGCCCGGTGACGAATAGATTAGAGAACACTGCACAATTAATAGTAATTGACAAGGGTCGTGACAACAAGGCATGATGACATCACTAATGTGATGAACAATTCACATTCTTCATGTCTAAACCAGGGTGGGGAAGTCTGTGGAGGACTGCCAGGCAGTCACCCATCTAGGTATATTTATTTTGAACTGGTTTTGGGTATTCCGAGTGAGGGAGAAAAAATGTATAGTCCCGGCCCTGCAACCACCGGCACAAATTAAGCACTGAATGAATTGCCTGCAATTCAGGAAACTCCATAAGATCAAACATTTAAGTCTTTCTTAATAAGGGAACACTTCACTCACTAACAGCAGAACCAAAGAATATCGAAATGTGACACCCATCAAAATGGACATCAAGAGCCATTGCTTGACGTTTCCCATGTAATTGCATACTGAAATTTATTTCAAGCACTCATAAAAAATAAACTATGGTGATAAGTCTCACACCAAGGCGTAGCTTGAGCAAACAGTCATTGCAAGGCATAGTGAGTGAGTCGAGGTCTTGCACTCTTGGCCATTGACTTGCAAAAGTAACTTTTGTCCTGCGATTTCAACCTTGTAATCTCGGCCTCGATTCACCTTCCTGTCGGCAGGTGGCGACAACTTCTAGGAAGAGCAATGATAGTAGCGGCATTTATGGATTAACCTTCTATTCTACTGTCTTTTATTTCCCATGTGAGTTGCAGGATGCCTATTGCACTTCGCCAATTCAGTTCGCAACTTGATACTATCGTTGATTAATACAGGAAAAAATAAAACAGAAATTTAAAAAGAAGAACCTTTTTTTCCCTCCCGTCCACAACGGATTACTGTATTGCTCTGCTCACTTAACAACCTTTTGCTTAAGGAGTCACAGTGCAGGATACTAATAACTTTTCTTATTGCCCGTTAACTCTTTCCAGTCTTTATGTTTCTATCAGCAACGATAAAATCATATTTTTCATGTATATTGCGGAATCTTGTAACATGTTAATTTGTGCCTCAACGAATCCTGAAATTTTATTATGTGTTTCCCAACGTCCTTCCATTTGGAGGGGCTCTCATATAGAATTACATCTCTTCAAGTCCCATGTGTGCAGTACATTTGAATCTGGCACTGAATAATTTGTTAATTGACAACTTGTGGCCTAAATAATGATATTTTAGCATATTTTCCCGTTCACAGTGGGTGCTAAATAACTGAGATTAATTCCAAGTTCTGCAAACTGACCTTTGGAAATGTCACCAGGGATTTACTTCTATTTATAGACTAAAAAGCTTTAATAATCAAAAGCAGAAGGATTCACAAAGCATTATATTTGAAGATTTTATGTTGATCCTCTTGCTTGCTAGCATGATTTTGTTGTTACCCTTCTGCAGAGATATTATTGTAGAGAACGAATGACAATCTGCTCAAATTATTTTTCGACAATTTTAGTGTTTCCCATGGTTCTGACTAAGGCCCTACGTAAACTAAATAAATAAATAGACACAGAAATCATTAAATAAATGCAAATAAACCAAAGGCCAGCTTCCACCCGCTCCTGGATTGAAGATGTTGCTAGGATCACTTAGAAACAAGCACTGGTAGTGCCAATAGGTCTGGCTTTAGAGGAATGTTGTATGGTAATGTGAAGCACTACAAGTATATAGCATAGGAATGGATATGGTGTATTTGTGTGGAAGCATGGCATAGTGTAAGGTAAATGCCTAGGTGACAGCTGCAATGTCAAGCCAGACCTAAACATCAAAGTTGGTTAAGGACTCCTCCCATATGTGCTGTCTGTGCTGCTGCTAAAGAAAACATCATAAATTATCTAGTTATACAGGACAGTTTAATAGCATTACAAGAATATGTGTATGCCCATGAAAGTTCAAGCTCAGGCTGCTGGATAAATAAACAAATGATCACAGCTGTGTGGAGGGAAGCACATTTTTGTGGAAGCATGCAACTTATGAACAATCAAAACAAGTACTCCTGAGTCCTAACGTGTGGGAGGAGAACACATTGCTCTCTTCCCTTCTTTTCTTTCTCTCCTCTGCTGTGCTTGCTGACATAACCAGGGGCAACCCCTTCGCTATGGCGGAGGAGCAGCACCCCACTAACGAAAAGCAGAAAAATAAACGGATAATAAAAGTATTTTATTATCTCTTTATGTTTCTGCCTTCGTCGGGCAGGCCAGCATCCTCCAAATCAAGTGGAGGAGGAGTGGTATGTGCGCTTCTAAGTGCTCATGTCAGTTTGGTCGGCCGTCTGAGGCTGGCCAAACTGACATGCGCACTTAGAAACTCTCCACCCGGCTGTATTTTACAGCTAAGTGGAGACCAGGTGCAGTGCCCCACTCCCTCCATTTCGTATTTTTATGCAACAACATTTCGCCTTTTGGAACTTGTACTTAAACTTTTAGCATTGTAGGTACAGTCTTAAAAAGAACCCAAAGAGTTTGCCTCCCTCCTTTCCGGTCTACAGCCGCCAAGATAATCTGTGGGGTCTCCCAAGGATCCTCCATCAGCACCACCCCCTTCAACATCTACATGGCTCCTCTCGCCAACATCCTTCACCCCCACGGCATCAACATAATTTCATACGCTGACGACACCCAGCTCATTATCTCCTTCACTAGGAACCCAGCTACCACCGAGAATAACCTTCACGCCAGACTCCTCGACATCGCCAACTGGATGACAGCAAGCCACCTCAAATTGAACTCAGACGAAACAGAGATCATCATCTTTGGCCCCAACAAGGAAGCATGGAACGACTCTTGGTGGCCCACCACCCTGGGACCTCCCCCAACACCCATGCACGCAACCTTGGCATCAGACTGGACCCGTCTCTCTCCATGACCCAGCAAATCAACGCCATATCATCCTCCTGTTTCAACACCCTTCGCATGCTACGCAAAACTTTCAAATGGATTCCTTTAGAAACAAGAAGAACAGTCACCCACGTACTCATAAGCAGCAGACTGGACTACGGCAACGCCCTCTACGCAGGGACCACAGCCAAGCTTCAAAGAAAACTCCAGTGAATCCAGAACGCAGCCGCACGTCTCATCCTCAACCTCCCTTGCCACAAACACATTTCCACCCACCTCAGATCCCTACACTGGCTGCCCATCAACAAAAGGATCATTTTCAAAATCCTTGTCCATGCTCACAAAGCCCTCCACGACACTGGATTGGCCTACCTCAATGAACGAGTCAACCTCCACATACCAACTGGACAGCACCGCTCCGCCGACCTCACCCTCGTACAGTCCCCTGCATCCAACGCACCACCTCCGGTGGCAGATCTTTCTCCCACCTCGCCGCCAAGACCTGGAACTCCCTCCCCACCAACCTACGCAAGACCCAGGACCTCCTAACCTTCAGAAAGCACCTAAAAACATGGCTTTTTGAGCAGTAACCGGCCACCCCCTTCCTCCCAGCGCCTTGAGACCCTAATGGGTGAGTAGCGCTCTTAAGAAATGTATTTGATTCATTGATTGATTGATTGAGCAGGCTAAACGCTGTTTGTTAACCAGTCAGGTCTAGCTTAAGGCTTCTTAAAGTCCTCTTCATGGAGGTCCCAGTCATTTGTCACAGTTTGTACCTCCCACAATACATGGCTGCACTAAGAGAAAACACAGAATACTCAGACATGAGCAGGTGGGCACATGCAGAGAGCACGTACACTACACTACACTACACCACACCACACAATACATGTCTGCAACATGGAAGAGCCTGATAGGTAGAAGCCTAAACATTTTAGGTTCACAACTGTGCTCCCTTATTTAACTTATTCATAATGTGACTATTTTGTTTGTATAGGTAGCGTGGGACTGGTGTATCAGTGACACCTCTCCTCGCAGGCTGAGATCTCAGGTCTTGAAAAATATGTTGTACCCATCTGAGAAGAAATCAGTGATGGCAGGAGCCGTTGAATCAGTTAGGCATTTGGCGTGAGCAGGCATGTGTGGCTGAAAGGCATGTAGTAAAGTACAGATTCATATTGTGAAAAAATTTAAAAAAATAATACTTTGTATAATGTTCACATTTTTCCCAAAAATTAACTGCAACATTTTTTCCACACAAATATTAAGGATGCTTTATTTATTTTTAATACTAATCTGAATTTGTCACTGAGTCCGGCATTACATACAATGGAGTTTAGGCTTTCCATTGGTTGAAATCAGTAATTTACAGGAAAGATGTATTCCCTCTCTCTTATTTGAAAATTCACAGGTACAGCATCCTCACAAATTAAGAATTCACAGCATTATGAATCTATTTATCTATCTATCGATCTATCTATTCACTGAAAAATCTAAGGTTAGAGTTAGGAGTTGAAATGATAGAAACGCTAATGTTTAAACCAGAAAAAATCACTCTGACATTCACTAGTTATAGTTTACAAGCTAATTATCACTTCCACCACTACCATTCACATGTTACATGACATCATTGATGACATCTCAAAAGACATCATTGATGACATCACTGATAACACCATAGTCACATATGGCATAGGCTACTGAGTGTACCTGTGTGGGTCCACTGCAAAGAAATAGTGTAAGCCATGGAGACAAGTGTGATTGTGCATGTTGAAAGTTATATGTTTCACTATTTACAAATCAATAAAGTTTGTTGTGCAAGTATTACTATGCGTTAAACAAGGTAAAGGCTGATCACACCTGATGTGTGTTGCAGAGTTATGCTTGAAAGAATATTGAGAGTTAAAGCCAAAGCCTGTTCCATACAATCTGTGAAACCTGACAAACCTTCTGTTGACAAAAGAGTATTTACCAATAGATGTCTGGGCACATACCCATGTTAAAGAGTAGTAAGACAGTGCTACAGACAAATTCTATGTGGCTGTGACATCCAGAAAGTGTGGATTTTATTTCTAGAACTTTGTGGAAGATTATGATGCATTGCAGAAAGTTAAATAATGTACAATGCTGGTGTGTCCCACTTAGAGGTGGATTATCTTACGCTGGTGTTGTAAGCATGACTCTAAGATTGTATGCCACTGTGCCCATCTCAGGAATGTGTGTAGTATAGTTTAATCAGTTGTCTGTAGGGCCTGAATGTAGGTGTCTTTTCTGTGGCAAATATATACCTGTAATATAGTCTAGGTAGTGGTGTTGTCCCTCATGTCACAAAAGTCATCAAAAATGTGACACTTTATGTCTAATTTTAATCAAAGCACTAATAGTTTGAATGCAGACATTGCACTGACATGTTTTTATTAATGTGCATTTGTTTGCATTGTAGAGTTCGACATAGGTGGTATTTGAATTAAATCAAATGTTAGAAGGACTAAATTGATATTATGATGAACTTTAGACTCTAATAGAATGCACTGAAACAACATTGAATTTCTAAAGATTAATGAATTAAAAATCCGTGCAAATTTGGAAGAAATGTAGTTCCCCATTATACTTAATGAAATGCATTAACTCGGTCTCTTTCCTGTCAAAAGTGAATATAGCACACATATTAATGAAGTATTGTTAATGTTTTGTTCATATGTTTTCATATTAAATGTGTTTTATTAAAGCATATTAATTAAATGTATTGTTGTAATTCTCTTGCATTAGCCAAAGTGTGGCCTGTTAAGCTTGTATTTCGTGACTGTGCAGGAAATGCTAATTTATTCTTTAAATTGAGACCTGGGCCCTCATTATGACATAGGCGGTAGTAAAAACTGCCTACCGCGGCGGCGACGGCCGCCAAAAGACCACAGCCGGATTTCCGCCAGAAGGATGGCGGAAATCTGGCTGTGGCCATGCTGGCAGATGGCGGTAAGATGGCGCTGCTGCCAGCAGCAGCGCCACACCAGTAGACCGCCGCCAGTCATATTATGACCCTTAATACGGCCTGGCAGTGTTCTGCTGGCGGACGCTGCTGCTGGCAGCAGCACCCCCTCCCGTCTCCTGCCGGAGGACCCCCTGAACACAGGTAAGTGGGTGCTCCGACAGGGGAGGGGGATGGGGGGTGGGGGTGTGTGTGTGAATGTTTGTGCGTGTATATGGGTGTGTGTTTCGTGCTGAATGTGTGTGCATGTATGGAGGCGTGAGTGCATGTATGTTGTGTCTTGTGAATGCATGTCTGCATGTATGTATGAAAGTGTGTGCGGATGTGTGTGAGAATGGATGTATGCATGCCGGAATGAGTGTGTGTGTGAAGGGGGTGTTAATGTAGGGGGGGTTTGGAGAGGAAGTGGGGGGGTGATCTGGAGAGGGGGGTTGGAGTGAGGAAGACCCTTATCAGTGACAGGGAAGGTATTCCCTATCACTGATAGTGCCTACCGCCACAGTTTTCGTGGCGGTAAGGAAGCCACGAAAACCATGGCGGTAGGCGGGGGCATAATCCCGCCGGCGGTACAGTGACAGCCGCCGGCCTGGAGATTACTATCTACAGCCCGCCGGCTGTTACCGCCGTGGTGGTCGGTGTGGTAAATTGGCAGTTTGGCTTCAGCCAAACTGCCAATGTCATAATATGGTGGAAAGTACTGGCAGCCTGTTGGCAGTACTTTCCACCATATTACCACCGACCGCCAGGGTCATATTGAGGGCCTTTGTTCCCATGAGAACACCAACTTTGGTAATAGACCCCAATTGTTTTAGATGTAGTCAGTACTGTAAATATGTCCTGGAGTATAGTACATTGTGAAACATGGACTGCTGTTGTATACAATTGTTTCAATCTTGCGTGGAGTCTCAAAGATGGATGATGTTCTCATGACAGCCCTGAGAACATTTATGGAACTGACAGTTTGGAATCTTGTCATCAATTTCTATTGGATGATGCACCTTCAATGTAAAATGGAATCAGAATTCTGTATTACCTTTGATATACCAATGACATGTTGGAAGTTGGTCAAATGCTAACCAGATTTCCCACTCTGATGCTGTTGGAGAAGATTTCAGATGTCTGTTGACCAGATGCTTTGCTGATGAAGAACCCTGTATGCTGTGTCCCTAGGAGAGGTATCATCCTCTATGCTTTTGCCCCTTTCAGATGCCTCTTTGAGACTCAGAAACCTTCTTCCTACCCCCTTCAAAAGACTCGTGATTGAGCTTCTGACATGCTGGCGCTTTCTCTTTTTACCTATCTTTTGCCCACCATAGCTAGTAGCTTGCAGTCCGAGGTTAGCTTGTTATAAATTAACTTTGCCCTTTTTTTACTTTTTGTCTTTCGTCTGCATGTGTCCTACCCCACATTTGTCTTTCCATGATTTAACCAACTGTAGGGTTACTCAATGGCCAAGTAAATTATGACTCTGCAAAGTGGAATTGATTGACGGTTGCAAATCTTGAGCAACTCTTAATTTCTGTATCTCAAATATTTCTTTTAAAGATATGTATTATCTTTCTTGAATCCTTAATTTTGCTAATGTTAGTTTGCCTGAATTTATTTTGTCGCCCTGGGCAACCTTTGGTGGTTATGTATCTTTATAACCTGGTCTTGTGAATTGTCTACATGATTCTGACCTTGAGTTTGTAATAAATCCCTTTACTCTATTCCTGACTGGAGGTTTTCTTCCGTGGCCACATTGGTTGTGTAACTTAATCTGGTTAGTATGGAAATTGTGTTAATGGTTCTACCACACTCTGTTGCAGGGTCCAAAGATCCATTCACATCGAAAGGCATTGATTCATGCCAAGGATAAAAGTGCTTGTGCACCTGTCAACCTCTTGACTTAAAATTGTGAGTCATATGAAGCCTTAAGAAGGGGAATCTCATTAAGATAAATTGAAAATTATACACAGGTGCAGTGTGTTGAATTGCTTCAAGTCCATAAATCCTATAGGACAGTGTCACAATAATTGTATGATGTTATCAATGATGTCATAGGTGACATTGTCAGTGGTCATCAATGTTGCGATTTAACCTGTCATAAGTAATGTGTGAAGTCATAAGCAGTGAACTGCAGAGGCACAAGTAATATTAGCTCTGCAAACTGTAACTGGTGAGTTTCAGTGTTTTTGGTCTTTAGGCATTAATTTTTATCTTCAATTCTCAAACACCACTGCAGGAGCTGCAACAGCGGCATTTGTTAAATCTCAGAATGTTCGAGAAGCCTTGCAGACTTCTTCAGAGAATGGTAATGCTACCTCAGTTTAGTTTGCAAGAGGCAAGCACTACAATTATTCCCTATATGTGTAATTCAACGTTGTGTGTAGCCGATCAAGAGAAAATTGCCCCATTAAAGCTGAAAAGTGCAAAACAACATTTGTGGAGTAAACAATGCTAACCAGTTAGCACTTCAACTGCAACATCTACAAGGTAATGAAATATTTGTGCAATATGTCAAAACAGACAAACCGCACTAATTGTTGCTGCCTGCTATTGTTTTCTTTTCTTTCTTAAGCATATTACAAATGTTCACAACCTAATTAGAACTTGGCTTTCATCCTCCAGGGTTCATTGATTCCCATTAAAATTCTCAACACCATTATTTTAATCAGAATCGATATTTTCTTTTCTGTCAGTGTGCTTGCACCAGGCCGTGCCTTTTTTGTTAAGATCCTGCTAGTTTGCATGTGAAGCATATGACATGTGGAAATGCCTCTTGTGTATTGCTGCACCACTGCTAATGATTATTATTTGCATTACTGAGGAATCTTCAAAAAATTCAAAACAAGGTCCTTTTCACTAGACTCGCCCTTTGAACAAAAGTGGTAACACTGACTTTGTGAGGGCAGGAAAATACCTTAAATGTAGAGGAGAAGGTAGGACAAGAGTAGTCACACAATAGCATGGATTGCAACTTATTTTGGCCGACATTATAAGTTTGTTGGAATAGGTGACATATTTACCACATGTGTTAAACACCATGACTCTAGAGTGAGGTACTTACTAGGAGTGGGCATAACTTGTGTAATTCAGTGTAGTGTCATAATGCAGAATTATCTATGAATCCAACAAGGTTAAGCATAATTTCGAAAAAAGAGGAATTTTACATTTAGTGCTATTTCTTAGAGCAATAATGCCCCCTTCTTTCCAAAATGAACACAAGAATGCATTTTGTGCTTAGAAATTGTGCTGAATTCAACAAAGTATGAATAGCAACTGCTCGCTCTTGCTAAGTGGCTGAATTTCTATGGATTTGTGCATGTAAAATGTGAATCTAACTATAATGTCCCTGTAACCTTTGTTTTTTTTGTGAATCGCCAAGGATTTTTACATTTTATTTCCTAACTATAAAGTCCTTGTAACCTTTGTTATTTTCAGTGAACTTCGATGTTTTTTTTTTTAACTTAAAGTAATATTTTATTACCATACGTTAATCCAACCTCTACCGTAAATGGCTGAAGTGGGGTTTGGTAATCCCTCAAAGGCACTCAACCTGGGGGGGAGCAAAGGCCACCTCCCCAAGCCAATTTCTACCCTGGAGACCTCATTCCCTTTGCCTGCCTCCTTTCTTTAAGGGGACACATGGCCCCTCTCCCCAGGTCTGGACAGTAACTAAGGGAGGGAGAGGCACACAGTCTCTCTTCCATGGCAAATATTGGCCCCGGAGACCCACACCCTAGGGCCAACATTCCCTCTGGGAATGTGCAGTAAAATTATTTATAAAACACTTTTGGCCCCAGTTGGGATTCTTCCAAGAACCTACAACCAAACCTAGGGGGTCAGTGTATTTATACCCTGCCCCCTTGCTTATTTTTTAATGTTTATTTCTTGTGACTCAGCTGAGTCTGAGCCCCAAGATGGCTGCCAGCATTTCCTGGTTGAAGTGCTGGCATCCAATCAGATCTCAGCATGAGATTTGTGGGATTCGCAGATCCTCCACATCTCTAGATATCTTTTTCTGGACTAGATTTTTTGCAAATTTTGGTGTAATTCTATGCAGTGGTTCGGGCTTTATTCATGTTCAATATCCCTATGGGAAATTGCAAGGGGAAAATGTGCTTTGGTTCCCCCTTTTCTTCTAGGGCCCGCTTGACAAATCACCCCGAAACTTTCAAGACAGCAGCTGAAGTGAGTGACAAACTACTTTTGAAAATTTCCTAAAGATTTATTAAACAGCGCCAAAGTTATTAGCATTTATTACTCCCTGGTAAAACACAATCCCATAACCACTTTGGAAATCCCAAAAATCCGCTCCCAGGAGCTTCACTGTGAACTTGACACTACTATCTTTTGTCACGTGGTGTGTCTCTGCTACCCCCATAGAGTAATCAATGCTTCATGAGAAAACATTGTGGCCACAACTGTCTTTGGAAGGGAACCTATGTGGAGGAGCCCAGGGCAGGTGATAAAAAATGTGTGATATGTATATATATATATATATATATATATATATATATATATATATATATATATATATATATATATATATATATACATAGGTAGATAGATAGATAAATAGATAGATATTTTTTTACATCCATTTAAAATGGCATGCCTCTGATCTTGCAGATCACCATTGGTCTTCCATAGGCTTGACACAGTGGTTTCTGTGGTGTAAACTGATAATACACTGGGGAATATGGATTTACATGTATGTTATAAATTTCTGCATCTCAACAGGCATTTGTGGATAATATGTTGCTCATGTAATATTTTAGAAGAGATTATTGTAGAATGAATAATTAACTCTGTTTTGTGGACTACTGAAGGAACTTCAGAACAGGCAAATACTTGACCACTAAGCAAATGACCTCTGACAAGGAAAATACATATTGCCTTTGAGACCTATGGCTTTGCCAATTTTTTTAGCCACACTGCACAGCATCTGTGAAGCTGTGCAGCATGGCTAAAGAAAAAAAACCTTTGACACGGCTAGCTATGTCTTTTTGATGTATCTCACACCACATATGCAAGTGACTACAAAATGACACTCCCGCTTTTCCTTCTTTTTTGCTACCAATCCAGGTACACCTGAAAGTGTTTTTGTTGTAAGTGGTTGCGGGGAAGCAACACAAGGGTAGTATTAATGGGGGCAGAAGCAACATGGGAGGTGGAAGAAACACAGAGGGCGTGGATGGGTAAAACATCACTGGGTGAAGCAATACAGGAGACATAGGTGGGGCAGAAGAAACGAGGGGGGTGCGGATGGGAGAAACAGAAACAGGTGGAAGAGATCAATGTAAAGCTGGTGAGGAGTAGCAAATGGGTGAGAGAGAGGAACACGAGGAGCAGCAGAGTGAGGGGGAAATATGAACATGAGGAAGAAAGGTGTAAAACACAGGCACTCTTGTTGAGTGCTTAAAGAAAAAGATAGAGTTTAGAAAGCAAGCAGTGGAAGAACACAAGTAATGTGTCCATGCTCAGGGAAGGAACAAACAGAAGAAGAGGAAGGAAAGTCCACACAAGTTGAGGAATATGAATTAAGTAAATGAGAGTGACAAGAAAGCCAACCAATGGTAGGCAATGGATGAGCTCTAAGGTCACTGTAAGCTAACAATACACCTCGTAACTGAGAGTACATGTGGTGTCTAGCAGGAAAGATCTAATGACGAAAGATCAGTCCAGACAAATGGTAAACGGAGAAGTATGGGAGATAATTTTAAACAGAGACCAGAGAAGTGTTGAGTGCAAAACGATAATACTACTTACTGGACTCTATGGAAGCAAAATCATGGGTGCCTAATTATAAAGTCTCTAATGGAGGTGTTAATGGTGTTAATTCAGTGCCCTAAAGTTAACAATACGGGGAGCTCTTTTAACTCCAGAAGTGCAGAACTATTTTGAATTCCAGTTCAATCTGAACTTCTGAGTAATGAAGAATTACCATGGTAATCAGTGATTTCATATCCTATTATCCAGTAATTCCTCTGCCACCCTCCCCACAGTTTCCCCAGGAGATTTTGGCTGCTTTCAGCAACCAAAATCTCTTGGGGATCGTGAGAGGTTTGCTGTAACTCTACAGATTTTTATAATCCCGAAAGGCCAAATAAGAGGTCTGACAGTAGACACAGGGAAGGATTCTGTGACGCCAGCGTGTCCTTCTGTAATTTCTCGTTACGTTTGATACACGAAATTCGTAAAATGACACAATTCTGCCATCTGGCATGGTTAGACACTGCAAACATTTATCATAGGAGCATGGGAACAACGTGAACGACTGTAATCGCGAATGGCTGTTATTTTGCATACTTGTGTTTTTGGAGCTATTTTAGTGCAAAATGTGTCCTTGTGCATTTCATAATAAAATACAGTGGTAAATGAAGACTTTGAATTTTGTGAATTTTACATTATGTTTGCAGAATTTCACATAACTACGCAAAAAGTAAATCGCATGGATCCCGCATGCCCCACGTTTCCAGTTAATTTGCAAAGTAGAGGCCTACATAGTGAAGTTGAAAGTAGACAAACTTCATGCTGTGAGCCACACGGCCAGGCAGTTGAATGGAGTGGAAAGGCCGAGACCGTGTGACGAGCCAGTCTTCCGGTTGGTATTAATAACAGTTTACTTGAAAAATTGGTTAAATTGAGAAGAGTATATCGATGGGAAAGGGCATCCTGGCAGGAGGCTACTTGGCGTTATTTCGGTACCACGAATAACTATTTAAAACCAAGGCCACACGCAGGTGAAACTGGCGGTATGTGCCTGGGCATGCCTTCATGGCCAAGAGTTAAAGGACGCACAAGAAGGTTGCAAACAGTTCGCGTTTCTCGTGTGTACTTCAGAGTGAATCGCGGCATCTCATTTTAGAGGAAGTCCCCTATTTTTTTACGTTATTCAAAATATCTATTGGAATAAAAGTGATTAAAAACACAATTCGATATCGTTCTGCGTTTAAAAAAAAATCATTTAAAGAGCAGGGCCTTTTCGACATTGAAATGTGAGATAATCATTTTCAAAAGCTTCCTGGCCGCTCTGATTCCGCGTGGCGTTCCCACGTGCAGGCACAAGGGCGAGGCCTACGCTCACAGCTGTGGCTTAAAGCACTCGCCGGCAAACTGCAGGCTTTCCCTGACTGACGTTCACCCGACGGGAAACAGTCCTGCACAGGGCAGCGTTACTGCGGTTGCTGCTCATGCAATCTTCTTATGTAGAACCGATGTTTCAGTTATTTCACCAGCAGTCCAGACAGCACGGCATCGCACCAAGCCCGATGAGGAGACCTTTACACTTTCACAAAAAAAGTCTGATTGCTTCACTAATCCTGGCTAACACTGACACTGAAATACAGACGAGATCTCAGGAGATGCTCAGGTTATTTGTTATTTTACGAATCAGGTGCACTCACTTGCTTTCTTTCCCAAACCACTTCTGCCAGCTGCACAGCTTTTGATGCTGTCGTAAAGACAGTGATGCCGGAAATAATCTGCCACGAAAGACTTGTCTGGTGATATTGTGCGATCTTTGAGCAAAACCACTGTGGTTTGCACATTCTTTGAAAGAATGATTGGAAACCGAAGGCAAAATGAGACTTTGCTATTTGAACGCTCCATTTCAACTAACAAGACAATTATTCCCAATCTGGTGCCCTCTTGTGGATACCTACAGCAGTGCCATAAACAGCTGGATTAGTATACCTGTCGGTGTGCTGACAGGACTGGTGCACACTGAGACGGTAATCTCAAGGGGCAGCGGCCGCAGCGCATGATGAAGTGTACAGCTGTTAACCCCGGTGAGTGCTGAACAATTATAACTGCACTCACCATTGCCGGGTCTCACTAGACCCTCCGGTTCAGTATCATTTTAGCTCCAGGGCACACAGAATTCAGTAAGTGTCTTTGGGCCAGATGAACAAAGCGTTTTTATATTTGCAAATAGGCCAATTTATATATTTTTAAATGTACAAAGCCTTATTTGTGATTCTGTAACACATTACTGAATCTCAAATTGGGTTTGCGATTTGGTATTAGTAAGGGAAGTGATGAGGCCGCACCTTCCTGCTACCGAATTGCCTTGGTATGTGTGAATGTTTTATGACCCAAATTCAGTTGCAAAATATTTTCATTTTTACTGGGTTGGTGGTAACTAATTCACAAATGGGAAGGGGTCCCAAAGGGACATCTTCTCCTTTAAGAATGGTTGTAAAAACATTTTTTAAGAGCAGACAGTGGTCCCACGGACCACTACCTACTCTTAAAAATGAAAAGGAGACTTTACCTTTTTCTGTTTGAAACGCATCCCATTTTCCTTTAAGGAAAAAGGGCTGAATTAAAATAAAATTAAAAAAAAAAGCCTTTTTGAAAAACAATCACAGACATGCTGGTCTGCTGACCCCAGCAGGCCACCAACATTGTGATTTTTGCAATTTCAAATGTGTCACCAACCGAGACCTATTTCATTAATATTCAAGAGGTAGGTCTATTTGCGACTCACTGGGACTTGCTAAATGTGTAAAACACACATTCATACGTGGATCTTTGCAATCACCAAATATCGCAAAAAATCGCTATTGCAGATGTTTACCTAAAACATCTGGCCCTTGGAGAACAATGACCCATGAATAAACTCATGGAGCAGCAGGTTGGTATTGCAAATTGTACTATATATGTCTAAAAAGAGATATATTGCTTATGTGAGATATAAAGAATGGCCGTGTTTCTCATAATAGCTATGCAGATAATTACTTTTATATCACATTTTCACTATCAAAGAGCTAACAGGCACTGGCAAAACCAATTGGTGTGGCAAGCACACAAACATAGGTATTCAGACATGTTTTCATGCATTGCATGCACAAGTGCTATTTGCAGGCATTCCATGCACAGGTGTTGTTTGCCTTCATTGCATGCACAGGTGGTGTTTGCATGCATTCCATGCACAAGTGCTGTTTGCTTTCATTGCAAGCAAAAGTGTGCAAGTGGTGTTTGCATCCACTGCATGCATAAGTGTGTTTGCATGCCTAGCATGCACAAGTGCAGTTTAAAAGGTTGAAGACAGGCCTTTTTAGCTTTGCTGGTGCAGTGAGAAAAAATAGAGAAAATGTTTGTATATGCAAGGCAAACGGGAATTAAAAAACATTTACCCCTACATTCTAATTGTAGCAAAGAAAGAAATACTCCACACGCTGGATCCAAAGCCCACAATCTGTATTTTAAAGAACTAGTAACAACAATACACCCACCAGGCAGCGGCACTGTAAAGCCAGATCTAAATTCTCAGAAAAAGCCACGTAAGTAGCATATTCTGCCAAAAGAAACAACACAGTAGGTTGTGGGCTGTTTTCTTGCAGTCCTGGCCACAGTGTTAATTACATTTAGGGTCTATGTCTTCAAAGCAATGGGAGTGTCCTAGTGTGCTTGCCAACATTCACTGACTCAAATGAGGTGGGCGCTTTCAGGTTTTAAACCCACTAAGAGAAATATGGCAAAAAGTGACCCAATAGAAAGAACAGATTTTCTGTGGACTTTGGTTTAAATGACTCGCTTGGCAGCGCCTTTCGGAATAAAGTCATTGGGTCCAAATAAGTGCTTCTGTTTTAGACTGCTCCGTGCCACACTTCAGCTTGGCAGCGCCCCAATCAGTGATGTAATGGCCCACTGGGTGCCTGATGCTTTTTTTCAAAGCTACTTTCTACCTTCGTTCTAAGCACGTCAATTCGGATGGATCCCATGTTCTTTTCATTTCTTCAGAAATCCTGCACTCCATGACCTGAAAGTCAGACAAAGCTTGGCATCAATCAGTCACACGTCTGTCTCTATTTAGCAGACCCTCGGCACTTTTTAGAACAACCAGTCTGACATCTGTCATTCTCTGCCACCTCCCTGCTGGCCTTAAAGAGATGCCTTCCTTTTGGGACTTGTACGAACTTTAGTAAAGGGCAATTATTTCAATCTACGTCCTCATTCCTCTCTCAGGTCATGTCTCTGCTTCTCACTCACTCTTTTTCTCAACCTTTCTCTCTATGGCTACCCACTCTCTGTCTCGTATTCTCGTTGACTTTCTGTCCGTGCCTTTATTTACCTCTCTCTCCTGTTCTTTCTCTATCTCACGTCCTCTCCCCCACCCCTCCTTCTCTCTTTCTTAACCACCCTTTCTGTTTTCTCGGGGAAGATGGGGAGGGAATGATTGGTGTTGCTAGAAATAGGTCTACTGGGCCCAGATTGCCCCTCACAAGTACCATTCAAGCCATCAGCTACCCTCATCAGTAACACAGAGGCAGCCAAAGATTGCCACATTGTCCTGAAAATAAATCCCAGCTATCTGTTCACGTTTTTATGTTTTGCAAAGGCCGGGCCATGATTTTTTATTACAGCTTTATGTGAAATCATCCTTATTCATTGTGAACGTGGTCTTTCTGTCTTTGTTTAATTGCCTGACACAGGCCATTAGGACAGGCTGTAGAACACATTTTACCGTGTTTTCTTCTTACAGTTACTGCTTAAAGTATGTACTAAAGGGGAAAAATACCAACTTTGGGTGATGATTCAAAATGTTGCACTGACAGAGACATTAAAGTGTCAGTATTACAGGTATACAACCGGCCAGGTGGCAAACATACCAGGTACATACACAAATGATGACATTTCCCATCATTCCTTTTCCAGCAAGCCAGTTGGGCTGGAGCTGAGTAAATCATATCAGCTGTGACTGATATGACTGATACTTCATTTCTATGTTAGCCTTTGTTTTGTTTGTCAAATGCTTTTACTGCCAAACTAACCTTTAAGAGCAGGTGACCTTTTGGGGATTTTGTTATTTTCTCTGTGAAGTACCAATCTACTGCTGTTTCTTTTTCTGTCTCCATCTCACAGTGGTATCTCTCTCTCACTATCAGAGCTCAAGCGTTCTTTCTGCAATGCTTATGGAGTGATGCTGGCAGGTTCTAGACATACACCCAGGAGAAAGGTCTGGAATGGGTGGGTGGAGGATTGTCATTGGGGTCCATTCTGTTCTATATTCTAGCAGACCTCTCAACTCCCATGACCATAGATGCTGCCTCAGGCCAGGTCAAGCAGAGGCAGACTGGCATCCTAAAGTGTTGGAAATTCGCTATAGGAAAATCTCTGGCATGCCAACAAGACAGGGGCGACTCTAGTGACATCCAAGGCCAGTTTCTAAAAGGCAGGTTGAAGCGGGGAAGAGTAGGCATGTGTCAGGCTGCAGAGAGAGACTTCTACTTTTTTTAGACTTCTTTTGTAACCTTGTTTGTTCACTTTTTTACTCTCTCTACTTACCCTTTTCTCTCCATCTAGCATCTTTGTTTCCAACTTCTTTCCCCTTCCGGTCACTCTCCCCTCCTCTTTCTTACACCTCATCTTCTTCTTCATTTCTCTCCTTCCCTTTTTATCAATCTACAAACAAAACTAGCTCCAACTTTCTACTTCTCTTCCTTCTTCCCAGTCCTCATATCTCCCAAAGCTCTCTCTTCCGTCTTCTGATTTTCAATCTCCCTCCGTATCCTTCCTATCTCTCCATTTCCTCCTCCTGCTCTTCTCCTTTCACCTTCATAGGACCACATGAATCTGCTCTGGGTTGAGGCTGAAGAAAGCAAGGCAAGGGACTGGGGACTTAGCAGGACATTTTCTTCATAAGGTTTTATATGTGAGGTACGCTTACTTCCACCCTGGCGCTCTCCTCATTGGATAACGATTGTCAGGTGCCCTCTGTCAAGCCAGGGAGAAGACAGCAATATATATGCAGAGTTTACATTTTAGAATCCAGCACTGTTGTACCTGGCCCTCCCTGCAAGCTCACCCTAAACCTTTTGCCTTCACTCCTGTTTTACTAAACATGTTTTTGTTGACTTTAGGACTCATGCACTCACCAGTGCTAAAGTGCTTGTTCTCCCTTCTTTAAGCATCTTAAAATTGGCTTACAGCCAATTTGAACATCTAATTTAGTTGTAAGTCCCTATTAAAGAACTATACCATATATCCAGAGGTGGTAAATTAAATGCTACTATTGGACAGGCAGTACTTCGTGTGCCACCCACCTAAGTAGCCCTTTGAAAACATGTATCAGGTGTGGAACTGAAGCCTGTGTGGGCAGTTTAAACTGCTAGTTTGACCTGACAAAATACATCTTTTACCAGGCCTAAAACTTCATTTTTAATACATATACATCACCACTAGGGTAGGCTGTAAACATGCAATAGGGCATGGTGCATTGTATTTACAGAGGTGGACATGTACTTTTAAGTTTTACCAGGCCTGATAGTGAAGAACTGTCAATCTTTTTTCACTGTTGCAAGACCTACCTCTCCCATTGGGTAACATCGGGTTACCTTACTACATTTAATAAATGATTACTTTTACTTTTGAGGAGATAGGAAGGTCATGTTTAGTGTTTGACAAATTGTAATTTAAACCCATTTTTAATGGTAAAGTTGGATTTTAAGTCACAATTCTGAAAATTTCACTTTTAGAATGTTAGCATTCTGTTGCTCTAACAATTTGATGCCTGGAGCCTGTATCCTGGGTCAGGTGATTAAGTGTAGTTGGCAGTTGACCTTTGTGTATTCCTTCTAGAAAGCCACACAATGGAGGGTCTGGGTGTTGGTAGGATGGGCCATCCTAATGTGATGAGGGGGAGTGGAGTTGCCACTTGTCACACTCACACTTCAAAGACTCTGCATCAGCCCACACACAAAGCACTTCACACTAGCCTATTGTGCCTGCAGACAGATTGGGACCAAGGCAGGGAGGCATTAAATTCCAGACACTTCTATAGGAGGAAACTCCAGATGTTTCTTCCACTTCAAAGTGGCCAGTACAGGGTCAACCATCGTTGACATTCTCCCTACTCCTTGTGGCCTCCTCCACCATGAACAGAACTCTACGCGTTGAGCTTTAGAAGCTAATACTTTCAGTGAGACTAACCTGGTCCCTCTATCCTGCTCAAGCTCCATCAATGTCGGCCTGAACTTGTGACTTTCACCTGGTCTTGCACGACCATATATCCACAAATGGTGCTTTGTGCTTTTAGACGCTATGCTGATCTCAAACCTTTGAAACTGCATATCCCCAAATCTACTGATTGGATTTTTGTTGTTTTGGTGTCAAATAATCGTTTACTTTTTGATCTATTTTGTTTAATTGGTGTGGGATTTTTCTTGTCTTGTGTTTTTACTTTATTAATAGTTATGTGCTGCATAAATACTTTGCACTTTGCCTCTAAGTCTGACAGCTTTTGTGTCAAGCTACCAAAGGGTTAATCACAGGTTAATTTAATATATTTTGTGGATCTCCCTAACAAAAAATGTGGGTGTTGAGAAGGGCTCACCCGACCGTCAACCAGCAACCCAATCTCTCATAAGCACTATGCGACTGGGCCCATCTTTAAAAAAGTGTTCAGTTCGTACCGATTTACAAGCTATTCTGCAGTGCTAAATGTCTAAGACACATGGTTTGCATTCAACAAGAGTGGAGGCTCACAGTTGGAATTTGATATTTGGGCCGCTTTAGCTGTTTGTGCGCACCTGTACTCATGTTTTGTTAAAATGTCAAACATGACAATTAAAAAAAAACTGTTTTCTTTGTTTGAGGTAAAATCACATGCAGTTAGGCCTGTTTGGCAGACCCAAATTGCCAGAAATAAAAAGACATATATTCGGAGTTCAAAATACATTTCAGAAACACTTCATATCACACACAAACGAAAGGGTGCAAATTGAACTTGCTGTTGAGATCCATCACATAGTAGCAAAGTGACTGGTAGCATTCTGCAACTACATGGCAGATTCAATTAGTACTGCAATGTGCCTCGTTAGGTGGAAAAACCCCAGGCCTGAATGCTGCCACATATCATATCAGTTTGAGTGACAGTGCTTCCTGATACAAGGCATGGTGCATGCAGAGTGTTGTGTTTTACACTCATAGAGGATGCTGTTTTGTGAAATATACTGTGTGGGATCACCTTTCATGTTAGAATAGAAGTAAGCGCATATTTTGTTTACTACCATTTACCACTGGGAATCAGTGGGACGCTGACAGTGAGGTAGTGTTTATTGTTCGAAACAACATCAAGAGTTCTATAAAATGTGAGACAGACTACATTTTTAATGAAGGTGAATTCCCCCATGTGCTTGCATGCCAGTATGCCACCAGTGTAAAGGGTATCAAGCTGTGGTTTAAGGAAGGAAATGTACCGCTGCCCTGTGGGTGGGGTGAAATTCTACCAAATTACGTTTTTTATGAAGGCTGATGTCAGAATATCGTTTTGAAAAATATTGTGTTACAAAAATAACAGGCACAAATATTGACTACTAAAATGTTTTGAACGATGCGCAAACCTGTGCCTCTTTAGGCTCAGGTTTCCGGTGATAAACTCGTCCGCAAACGTAACAGTTGTACTCAGTCTGTGATTCAGAATTTCCTCAAACTTGCAACCACCTCTGTCAACTGTTGCTCATCCCAGGCACACCGGTCAAATGCAACAAAGAAACACTATAGAGATTATGGGGCTTTTGTCGCCTGGCTTTATTATACACAGGTAATTCAATTACATTTTGTGGACTCTGCCTACTGCTTACACCATCTGCAGATTGGACTACAGGAAATTTGTGCAGGGCAGAATTAAGGGCAAATCCTTTTACCATGATAGTGAATCGCATTCAATGAGAACATGTGAGTTTTTATGTGGGTAGGTGATGGTAGCTGTTGTTTTACATGAATACACCTCTATAATAATGCACTTATTTTTCAAAATGTGAAAATTGTGCTCAAGCATATCCTGCTTAATAAACTAGATTTGCGCTTGTATACAAATCTGATGCACTTTTGCAATGCACAAATATTTGTTTTGCAAATGTAAATCATCTTGAAAGATGTTTGTTCATGCTGGTGAATCTGCTCCAATGTGCTCACGATGGTTCCAGACCTGCCAGTTCACATGGTGCAACTGCGTGTCACACAATGGTGGCTCTCTTCACACAGTCTCCGAGCGAAGAGCTTTTATCAGTTGATGTTGACAGAGTGAGCTGGAAACCTCTTTAGAATGTGAGTTACCAGCTCATGTGTGGAGGATCTGAGAGCTAAGGTCCATCATGGGGTTTACAAACTCCCAAGGACGTTTGCAGCAACCTCAGAAGTCTTTGCTAGCTGTTTTGGGGGTAATATCTGATCTGTTGAGCTCTCAGTAACACCATTTTCCATTGGTCCTGCCACCTTCATGGTTGGTCCAGGTGATGAGGGTCTCAGGGCCTCAGGGCCTAGGCCGTGCTCAAGATCTTCCCTCCAATGTCCCTCTGCTCCACCCTCCGGGTAAAAATATTTTCAAGGTTGGTTGGTCTGTGGCTGATGTGATTGTGTGCATGCGCCACTGTACTTTATTGAGCATGGCCTTCATATCGGTAGGTAGGTTGATTGACATGCTTTCGGGAGAGGATAAAAGTCGTGGTTGGTTTGATTCATCATACTCTTTTAGTTCTCGGTGTCCTGTCTCTGAAGAGCCCAAACATACACACTCTTCCCCAGTGCGTACAAATACAATTAGAATATCGAGATCCATAAATGTGTTGTAGAGGTTTACTGCACCAAGTCCGAAAGCCTCTGGTCTTGTACAATATATTTCCAATTATTGTGTGCAGATCCATTCCTCAGTATTAATTGTTTCTGCTGTCCCTGACTCAGAGGGGTGATTATGCGAGTCATGTATGTATCATGACTCAGCACATTGCTGCAAAGTGAAATCTGCTTACACCCTGAAGGATACCCTGAGAATAGAGCTTTACTGCAGCTGATATTTTCTTTCCCTGACCATGAACTCTGCTCTCAGAAAAGATATCGGCAAACCTAGAGCAAGCTATTTGTCAAGCTTATGTTTTAAAGTCATTTTGTTGCCATATAAAAGTGGCAAGTAAAACTGGCAAATAAATACAACAAGAAATAATGACCCTCTGATGCAAGACAGAGAGAAAGAATATATGGGAATAACACCGAGCATGCCTGATGAAGTAGGTATATGCAAGCTAAGACAATATTTATTAACCGTACCTTTTTGTGCCAGCCCATCCACCTGATATTTAATGGAGACATTACTAATTAGGCCACAATATGATTCTTTTTCCAAGTACAGGAGCGATGCCAATTCGCTGACAGTATCAATATTTATCCCTTGAATGTTACTTGTAAGGTTTACCAGCATCATATTGGAACCAGGGGTGAGCAAGTTAACCCTGAGACTGGGAAGTCTGGGAATTTTGCAGACACGTGTAAAATGTCCTAAGATCTCACAAGGAATGGTTTAACTTGAGCATAATCTCATTTTCTGTTGTCACATGCTCAGCCTAACATTGATGGGACAGGAGTGTGACAGATATTTTTGCTTTTTTATAGCTTTATCTAGCATGACCTAGAGCTAAGAGCATTGGAGCGCTTTACATTAGGCACCGGGGAGAATAATTGATTTTCCCGGAATCTCATGGTGTTGAGCTGACCCAGCACTCCCACTTGGTTCTTCAATTCCAAGGTCGGCATCACTGGCCGTTAGGCAACATTCCCTAGAGACTAGTCATTGAGGGTTGTGTTAGCCTTCAGTGGCACCAGGGAAACTCCATAACCGAGCCCTCAGCAACATTGTGTCCTTTCCTCACGCCTAGTACTGAAACTGCCAGCAGTGGTATGCTTGCAATCCCGCCTTACAGCTACAATAGCAAGGCTTGCAAAGTTTACCATTTTACAGGTGGAAGCTGTAAATATGGCACTGCTTTGCGAGAGACAAGAGGCAAGTGCAAAATACATTTTCCCCTGTTGGGCAGATAATTGTCTCGTATATCTTCTCATTGGCATTTCTGTAGAGCACAGCTGCAAATTGTGTGACCTAGCACTGTTACCTTGCACGTATGTGTAAACGAGATGAATGTATCAAGAGTATCCGGTTGGCTATATGGAAAAAAGCCAGGCATGCTCTCTGTTAGAAATGGGGTCTCTGGTTGGCAGTCAGTTTGCACTCTGTCCAAGCAACGACCCTCAGTCTTGTCAGGGCAATGGAGAAACACACTTAGTTACCCTGATTACCCCCTTGGTAGCTTGACACAAGTAGTCAGGCTTGTTTCAGACGCAATGTGTAAAGTATTTGTAACACACACAGTAATACAGTGAAAACACTACAAAATAGACACCACACCAGTTTAGGGAAATAGGTAATATTTATCAAAATCAAGCAAGACAAAATGACAAAAATCGAACTTACAGAAGCCAAAATATGTATTTTCAAAAGAATAAGAGTCTTACACCATAGAAAACAATGAAAACATTGATTTTCTGCAAAGTACCTGGTTTGCGTAAAAAATAAACCTGCACGGGCGAGCGTGCATTGGAACAGTCAGTGATGCATCGATTCCTTACTCACAAGTGAGGCTGTGCGTAGTTTTCTTTTCCAGTCGGGTCGGCGATGCGTCGATTTCCAGACAGGGCACCTTGGATCCATGTAGATTTACGATGACTTTGACACCCATGGACAATGGATGAGAAATCCAGCAGCACGGTGTTGGAAAACCACGCTTTGTGAGGTTTGTGCTGTATCAGCAGCCACAAGAGGGTGTTGAGTCATTTCTCCAATCGCGATGGGTCGATCTCCCAGCCGCGATGCAGGTGGAGCGTCGACTTCAACCACAATGCAGGTGGCGTGTCATTTATCAGCCATGTTGTTAATGGTGCGTCGAAAATTTCTCCTGCACGGCATTCTGTTTGTGGATTTCAGCTCTTGTTCTGCCAACTTCACCTTTCATGGGCCCAGGGACTGGATAGGGCACCACTTGGCAGGGCAGGAGTCTCAGCAGAGGGTCCAGGTGCTGTCAGAGGAAGTCTTTGATGGCCCTGAGACTACAAAACAGGAGGCAAGCTCAGTTCAAGGCCTTGGAGATTCTTCTTCAAGCAGGAATGCACAACAAAGCCCAGTCTTTGTCCCCTTTCACAGGCAGAAGCAGCCACTGCAGATTAGCCCAACAAAGCACAGTCACAGGTAGGGGCAGCACTTCTCCTCCACTCTTCAGCTCTTCTCCTTGACAGAGGTTCCTCTTGGTTCCAGAAGTCATCTAAAAGTCTGGGGTTTTGGGCCCACTACCTATACCCCTTTCTGACTTTGAAGTAGGCAAACTTCAAAGGAAAGTCTCAAGTTCCCAAAATTCTGTCTTGCCCAGGCCAGGCCCCAGACACACACCAGGGGGTTGGAGACTGCATTGTGTGAGAGCAGGCACAGCCCATTCAGGTGCAAGTGACCACTCCTCCCTCCACTCCAGCTCAGATGGCTCATCAGTATATGCAGGCTACACCACAGCTCCCTTTGTGTCACTGATAGAGAAGCCCAACTGTCAGCCTGTCCTAGACAGGGAATCCACAAACAGGCAGAGTCACAGAATGGTTAAAGCAAGAAAATGCATACTTTCTAAAAGTGGCATTTTTAAACTAACAATCTAAAAAACAACTTCACTAACAGATGTATTTGTAAATTGTGAGTTCAGAGATCCCAAACTCCACTTTTCTATCTGCTCTCAAATGGAAACTGTACTTTGAGGATATTTAAAGGCAGCCCCCATGTTAACCTATAGGAGAGATAGGCCTTGCAACAGTGAAAACGGTATTTGGCAGTATTTCACTGTTAGGACATGTCAAAGACATCTGTACATGTCCCACCTTTAACATACACTGCACCCTGCCCATGGGGCTACCTAGGGCATACCTTAGGGGTGCCTTACATGTATACAAAGGGAAGGGTTGGGCCTGGCAAGTGGGTACAGTTGCCATGTCGAATTGGCAGTTTCAAACTGCACACACAGACACTGCAGTGGCAGGTCTGAGCCATGTTTACAGGGCTACTAATGTGGGTGGCACAGTCAGTGCTTCAGGCCCACTAGTAGCATTTGATTTACAGGCCTAGGCGCCTCTACTGCACTTTACTAGAGACTTAATAGTAACTCAAATATCCCAAACATGGAAAAGCCAATTACACATACATTTTACAAAGGAAAACTTGTACTTTAGCACTGGTCAACAGTGGCAAAGTGCCCAGAGTACCAAAAACTGAAAAACAGAGTATAACACACAGACTAAACAGGGGAAGCAGAGGCAAAAAAGACAGGGGCGACCACTCAAAGGATGCCAGGTCTAACATTCTCCAATTGTGTCACAGCAACCTTGGTTTTGCAACCAAGCATGACAGAATCCAGAAGTGGTGAGGTTATTGAGCAGAATCTGTGCATTGCTTTATGCATGAGAGTAGTATGGTTGCAGATGTCTTACAAACAAAAAGTTGTAGATTGTGCTTTTGACCTAGAGATGTGTGCCGGTCATGTTGCAGTGACAATGTTGCTTCATCTATGCAACTAAAGTCAAACAACAGTGTAACTGGATGGGGAGAAGCATATGTCCATGCAGGCTCTAACAGTGCATTGTCATTGGCATTTTGATGGCCGAATGAGGAACCTTGCCTGTGGTGTACAATACAACAGTCAAGGAACCATGCCGATATCATGTCAAGCACTGGCAGGGAAAAGCCATGTTTTGATAACCCTGTAGAATAAAAGGTAGTCATCAATCATTTAGAAAGCATGCTGGCACTGAGTAATATAGTTTCAAGGTGTCCATTTAGAATGAAAAGCCTACGAGGCAGGTTTATTAAAGGCAAGGTATATTACACCTTAGCTGTGTCTAGGAATAGGAGCTCCTTATGGGCTGAGAGCAGAACCGCTTTTGTTGAATGCTCTATTGCATGGAAGGTCTGATGTGGGGTTACGGCGACTTGAAGGAAAATAAGTTGGCTAGCTGACATCTTGGAGTTTCAAAGGCATAGATGATGTAGGAATCTTGCAGTCAAGTTCTACAACCTCTGAAGACTGTGCTTGACGTGTGGTGAAAAGGCAGAGGTTATTGGTGTAGTCAAAAAGGAAGAGAACAATAGCAATGGTGGCTTCAAATTGATTATGAAAATCTAGAAAAGTAATATTTATTGGAGGAATCGGAAAGACGGGGAAGAAGGAAGTTACAACTTAATTGACCTATTATGTCAAGGTAAGTTCTGCATCCAAAAATGGACCAAGGCTACAAGCTCTAAGCATGCAGGAAACTAAGCACAATGGGCCAATGTGGAGGAGGGCTGCAGTTGAAAGTAGGACCATTGCTCTAGATCAAGGCGTCCCTTTTTTGGCATTTCACTTTTTGGGGGTCCTGATTACCCAGTGTGAGAAGGTATGGCCCTGGAGTGCATAAGTCAAAGTTGGAATTCGCTACAAGACTGAGAATGGTCTGGGTGACATCTGCACAGCTGTAAAAGGTAAGTTTAAAGGGTAAGTTTAAAGCACTGAAGTAGCTAAATATTAAACACAAGAGGGTTGTAGTGAAGCCTAAAGTAATAACTCAAATAACAGGTAGAAGAGGGGAGAAGAGAGATGGAAAAAAGAAACAAACAATTTGGACAGGGTTAAGTAGGAATGAGAATATCCAGTCCAGCTATATGATGTGGATGCTAACTTCTGTAAGTTGATGGAGGAAAGTGGGATGATGTACTGTGTTAATACACCCAGATAGCTGAAAGGTGCAACTCCACTATATAAATTTCTGATAGTTGTAGATTATTCTGAATAATACCCTTTGTGGGAAGGAGACTGATGATAGTTATTTGCATGAGCAGAGTTTTTTTGGACTTCTGTCTGGCTGTTTTGTAAGTTGTGAAAGTTTTTAGGTAGCACTGCTTACAACCTGTCACATCAATCTTTTGGGAGACCAGTGAAGTCTCCAAATAATTTTTGCTGCATGCATTATAGATTAAATCCTAAAGATTTAATTCTAATCCTGCTTTTTTCATTTTTTTATATGGCCTTTCATTTTGTTATTCTGACTTCGGTTATAAGATTCAGTTCTAACTTTTGTAATACATTACTGCTTATTAGGTCTGACATATGCATTATTCCACATAGATGTTTGTGAGTAGGTGAACTGATTTAGCTTAATACATTTTGGCATTTAGAATTTTAATGTTGTTAACTCATTTTCACTCCAGAACATATATTCAAATGTTCCTATTTCTCTATATTTGTTTGTGACTTTTCTAATTGTATTTATGTTATCTCTGATGTGACCTGTGCTTTATCTTGGCTAGTAAGTGGGACAAGGGCAAAGGAAACACACCCCTCCCTCAATCTGCTGCCTTCAAGCAACTATACACCAGCTGGAGTATATCAGCATCAGATGTATGGGGCAAAAAGTTCTTCCCCTGGCTGTCCCCATGGAACAGGAATATCTTAGGAAATCCTCCACACCAACAGTACCCTTGCATTAAACCCCAAAGACGAAGGTGGATGAGGAACGTGGTATCATAGAAGCTTCCTCTACAACCCACAAGGTGGCTGTCCACCCTGCAATGCAATGTCAAGGACAGCCTTGGCTGTAGTGCAAACAGATATGTGTGCCGGAAGCACTTTGAAAACTAAAAATGAACCTCTAGACCCCCCTCAATTGCATTCTCAACCTGCTATGCTGGAGGCCAGGAGGTGGAGTTTAAACATAGCAGACGTGCTGCTGTTCTGCACCAATCAGGTTCTAAGAATCATGGCCAGCGAAACAGCTACCTTAAAATCCTTAAACGAATATTTCACTATATCTTTGTTTAAGGCTAGACACATTTATGTAGTTGTAGCATCCAAACAAAGATATATGTTTCTAGTTTAATTTAGGGTACTATATGCTCAATATTTTTCTGCTGTCCACCATTACATGGGTGGAAGGGAGACAATCAATGTGTAAGTGCTGTGTAGTTTTCATGCATAATAACATCTCTTATACAACAAGCACATTGAACGCCTTGGGAACCTCCTTCAATTGGTTTCCCATATAAAAAATAAAGGTAAATTGTGAGATTTGTCTCTTTGCTCGTCACAGCCTCATCCCAAGACCACACTTTTACTTTTGAGTAAAGTATTCCATTTGAACATGAGAACAAATACTACAAACTTCAAATGTATGTAAAATGCCTTGATGGATGTAGCTTGAGGTCAGATTGTAGGGAGGGTTATGGACTTGTAATGTTTTAATCTCCAATAGGGTTCATACAGGTTACGTACCTAGACATTAATTTAGACATCTCACTTTATACAAACAGTTATGTAAAATATGTGCAGTATTACACGCAGGAAGCATTTGATTTCACATTCAAAACATATTGGGTACATGGAAAGCTGATTTTTATTCACATTGTTTGTTCAAGCAAAAGATTGCAAAGTGGTAAAGTAGTTGTTCAGGAAGTGTTTGAGGAAGAAGCGATCAGGATACAGTTATATCTTTAATATGCAAATTAAATTATTGATAGTAGAGGTCTAAGAACTACCAGCTCCCATTAAACTGTTATTTATTTTAAAAAGTACATTTTAATCAATATACATTGTTGGCCATTCATGTATGTATCAGGAATGTATGGATTGGGCAGTGAAGCCATTCTGATGCATTCTAAATGGCAAATTGGAAGTATGTCGTTCATTTTCTAAATTATTCTAATTGAACTAAGTGACTCATTAAAGAATTAGTTAAACATTATTATTTGTATTATGATTACCATAATGAGCACAGTTGTGCACTCGTAGTAACATGATTGGCCTATCATCCTATAAACATATTTTTCTTCAGCCTCCATACTTGCAATATCACATATGTGTACAGTTACCGGTTTCCACGTTATGTTTTTCCAAGTTCCATTGGCCATTTGATTGACAGGCACGTCAACAGTTCGCCTTGCTTCAATTTTGCTTGTAAAGCTCAAGTGCCTTATTGTGGGAACTTTTACAATGAATGAAATAGAAAAATGGCTGATGGGTTTGGAGTTGAGTAAGTAGTTCTTGGTTCATGTGTCACTTTATGAAAAATATTTTAGAAACTCAATGAAAATTGGGCTAATATGTGCAAAATGCTTTGGAAAAATAAAGCTAAGGCCTGTACACTCTAGATGAATCGAGAAGGATGTATGACTTGAACCTATGCTTGCTGTTTGGAACGAGGCCTCAGAAGAATGATTCTCCATGTTCCAGTTTACAGTTCAGGGATACTCACTGTACGACCAGGGGCCACCTGCGGCCCCACTGACCTTTAGCTGTGCCCCCCCCCCCACTACACCCCCTGGTGAACAGAAGCACAGGGATGCTGTTTACGCGACAAAGCAGTAACGTTCAAAAAGTTCTTAAACAGGAAAGCATTTATTTATATGTTAACCAAAATAAAGGGAAACAAAAATCAAAGAAGTTGTCCCATACTGCAGATTTTTAGGGACATTCAGCGGCAATCATGTAAAGATATGATAAAGTTTCTTCAAAATTAAAAAAATGCATTTAATTAACATGCAGAAGCGTTTCACCATAGAACCTAAATAAACATAAATTCACCAAAATGTTAGGGGTAGCAAAAGTGACATCACACGCCATTTGACTTTTACTTTGACTGACACATACGTGCTTACACATACACACATATTCACATAGTCTTTCTCACAAAAACACACTCTCACCTGCAAGCAAGCATACAACATACAAAGTTTTCTTACTTTAGCTACTATATAGTGTCATGTTCTAGTTATCTGTACTTCATTTTTATTTAGTTAATATTGAATAACATTATTCGCTATTTCTGAAAGAAAAAAACTGACAGAAAACCAGGTAAGTGGAGCCCTAACCGAGGTCAATTAGGACAGGCTGTCCCTGCGTTCTAGGCACTGATTTTGCCATTTCTGAGGCCAGGGGTTGCAAAGGCAGTGCCCGGGGTTACAAGAGACAATCCAGGGCTCGCAGTTCAACCCCTAGTGACCCCTAAAAGGCATCCATGAGTACCTCAGATTATATAATACTTTGAGAGGCATTTATTAACAGTGATAGTTTTCAAACATGAACTTAGAAACATTAATGCCGCCTCCCACCCTGACAACAATTCCATTACAGAACCAAGAAGCATGTCAACTGTTATCTGCACCCTCTGGGTGGCATTGGTTGGGTTGTTATTATACGTGGAGCTGCATTATAGTGTATTATATCATATGCAAGGGAAGACTGTACTGCACACATCATAAACTTCGGTATTTCAAGGTGCTCACATGTGTGATAATTATTTGAAAAGGAGGCACAGCAAAATAAAAAAAGTTGCCTAGGATCACACATCTGGTTAAGTGAGGAAGCAGGGAGTTTTCCCAGTTTTTCTGGTTCACATTGTGCAATTTAGCCACTAGATGGGTATCTACTTCCCTCTTACATTTTGCATCATAAGTTAATGCTTTTTCTATAATTTTTGGGCCATGAGGTTAGAGCATGGCTAGGAGTCAGAATCCACATAAAAGCTTTGTTAGTTATAGGCTTGAGGATCTAAGAGAACCTTGAGCTGAGCCAGTACCAGACATCTGGCTGAAGCTTGGCTCAAACCTTCAGTGGCTTGCCACCTATTACATAATGGCAATTAAGGGGACAAAGACATAGGAATTATATGATTTGACCCTCAAAATAATGCCACATTCACCATGTACATGTCTAGCTTCTCCTACCACCTCCCTATGGCTCCCTCAAGCTCTCTGTCATGCTATGGACCATATTTTTGGCTCCTGGAAAAATGTTTACGAGTACCCACAAAATTAAGTGTAAAAATCTACCCTGCTAAAGCATCAATCTGCAACACTGAGAGTCCTCAAATAGATTTTCACTTTCCAATTACAGACAAAATAATACTTGCTTTGGTTTCTAAAATTAACTGAATGAACTTAGTGGATCCCACAAATTATTTAGAAATGAACAATAACTTAATCTAAACTAAATTCCAATGTGTTAAACAAACAAGTTCAATATAGTTTTGTGACTGAGATTATTTCAAGTATTCCATCTATCACCTTGTTGTTTTTGCATTTGCTGCCATATGTGCACCGGGTATGCCCAGGCGTGGGTCTCAGGCTCACTGTGCTACTGGAACCAGCTATAAAGGGCTGAAAAGCCCTAACTAGGGCAAAACCAGTCCTAGGTTGCTTGTGTTCTGGTTCAGGTAGAACTTGTGTGGTAGTTCATGCTGGACTGTTCCCATGTGGAGCAGGGTCAAGACTCATTTGCATATGTCTGGGTCCAAACTACGGTCTACGATGGGGCACGAGTGATCGTCAGTGGTTGAGATTAGTTCAAACATTCCATCCATCACCTTGTTTTTTGCATTCATAAAACTTACAAACCAATAATTTATTTACAAATTTTGATAAAAAAAAATATTAGATTTGCAAATCCTGAAGTGTTATTCATGCTCATAAAATATTTTCTCCACACTTATCATAAGTGTGTGAAATTAAAGAGCTTCGTATAATCCCACATCACTCTCTTCCACCTGGACATAGGACAATATTACTTACATGTGCTGTGAGGCATTGGCAAATAGCTGTGAGTACTGAGGGGCAGAATCTTCAGGGCCATGCGGCGCTGCATGGCTCACAACCATCATAACAGGACGATGAGGATACATCTTCTTGGACGTCCTGAAGAAATTGATACTATCATTGGTGATTAGGTCTGTCAAGTAATCCTAGAAAATAGAAATAAATATGGAATTCTTAACAGAAAACACAAAGGAATACTCGAGAAACCACAAATTTAAATAAAACCTTGTTCTGCTATGTTTTCTCCAGTATGGTTTCTACAGTAAGGGTGTCTGTGTCCTGGAGTCACGGCTCGTGGGGCACGGAAGGGGCACGGTGGCGTGCGGAGGGGGGATAAACATTAAATTAATTTTAAGAAAAACACTTACCTGCATGCTGCCACGCCACTCCGCTCCTCCGTCTCCTCTGCTGCAGGCACAGGCTCCCAGCCTGCCCTGTGGCCAATCCTGATGCAGCTCAGAGCAGCATCAGGATTGGCTGGGAGCACCCAGCCAGGGTGCTACCAAGCACACTGGGATCCTGTGCCTGCTCTCTCCAACCCAGCAACACAGTGCCAGGCTGGAGAGAGCACACTGTACATGTGTGTCTGGCCGGACCAAGATGGCTGGCCAAACACAGATGCACTCTGAGGGGAAGTGCTGTGCACTCGCTCTCACTGCTCGTGCCTCCCATGGCCCGCCCCTTTACAAGAAAACAATAATAATCTCAGTTTATTATTGTTTTCTTGTAAAGGTTTTGCAGCTGCTTCTGCTGGTGGGTGGGCGACGCTCCTCTTCTCTAGAGGAGCCCCCACTGGTATTGTGTCTTAATTTCATTCTGTTTGCTGTTGCATTTTTCCAAATGCCATTTGATGCTATATTATGTTCTAAATTAGGTATTCGTAAAGCACAGTAGTACCGAAGTTTCATCACACTATCAAGCTACATCACACTGTTGATAATGGAGATAGCCAATGCTACAAAGAGTAAAGCCAGATAGTGAAATCTTTTATTTCAATTATCAATGAAGATTCATAAAATGTGAGTTCTGTCATTTGCTCCATACTTAATAGAGGTGAACATGCATCACATTGAAAAGGTTAGCTTAAAGTAACGAACTCGAGAGACTAGTGTGAATACAATGTAGTGATTGTAATTTGTTGTATGGTGTCTAATACTGGGATTACAATGTTTAAGAGCTCTTAGAAATGCCTGATAAAGAGGCAGAACAGTATGTAGTATTTTACCCTGATCACACAATTTAATAAAATATCGAACGGAAGATGTGTTTTTCTTTTCCACAGCTGACATTTAAAATACTCCTGAATATATCCTTTAATTACAGTTTTTATAATGACAGCTATTTGGAATGCGATTCTTACATTAAAGTGGCAGTAATTGTAGGAATTTTGTTTCCTTATTATAAGATAAAATCTAGTTTTCCATCTGCATTATTACTGTCCATGGATATTTCATACAACTGTGGTATTATAAAATTACAATACTGTTGATTTTACCTCACAGCCCAGGGGTAATCCTAGTGGAGTAATACACTGACAGACCTGCATAACTAAAGAGGTTCACGTCCCCAGAGGGATCAAAACTCTGTGAGAGGGATCAAAACTCTGTGAGAGGGTACAGAGATAGATTTCAAACGGGTGCATTGCTGAATGCACAAATGTTTTGAGGATGTCCTATGAAATATAATTATGGACATACTGGAGGAACACTGGAAGACGACATGATAAAAATCAGTGACATTTCTAAAGGGAAAAAACATAATAAAAATACACAATTCTTTCTATACAAAAGTACTTCTAGAAGCAGAGATCGCTTTGTGAGACCACTGGAATGGAGTCGAAGGACAACTTATAGCTCTCGGGAAGCATACAGAATGTTTTGATGAACCTTCTAACAGCTGTGGTGGGAACAAACTGAATTAAAAAATGCCAGTGACAGCCACTCTGAAGCGGTACTAGAGATAAAAGAATGAAACGGTAAGAGTAACAAAGTAGACTCTGTGGACCATGATGTAAAAGCTGTATCCGCCATCGGCAAAATTAGGGAGGTCAACCATACAATTACTATAGTCAAGTCCGCGGATGTCCACAGAAGCAGATTACAGCCTGAATGTCCCTAACTGTAGGTTCAAGGCATTTAGAACAGTTGGACAAGAAGACTACAGCCAAATTGTTTTAGAGCTGCATAGACTCTGCAGTTAACGCGCATACGTTTGATTCGTATGTGAGAAAAAGCCATGTTTATGAGACCCAAAAGACTTCTGCAATTCACAAAATTAGTTTTTGCACTCATAAAAGGATGCGCTCTCATAGGAGTGTCACCGTGAAGAAATCGCCTGTGTGTGGTGAGTTCCAGAGCAGGAATGCCCTATAAAGTTGAGTACACCCACAAACATACACATTTATGGTTGTTCACAAACTCCTGTCTGAACCATTCTCATTGATGAAGCAGGGCGTTCAGTAAATCAATTTCCCGGGTGGGAGCAGAAAAAGAATACCCTGAAAATAAGTGGAGAGGCAGAAGAGTGTTTCTTGGTGGGAAAACAATAATTCCTAGGTAAAAGGAAAAAGGGAAAAGTTAGCCAGTGTGTTGAATTTGAGAAAATTGAATTCTGAAAGTTTTTCCATAATTGCTTGCGGAGAGCTGCAACTGGCATGGGGTACCAGATGTAACCTCAAGAATTATGAGTCTACATCTGTGCAAAGTAGTAACCCTGTGAGTGCAGATTTACAATTTTGTGAATTGGACGGGAAGTGCACGTGGTTGTTCGGACTTCAAAGATTTCTTGAATCTTTAGAACCTATTCTACTGTTGGAAACCATTTTGGGTTGTTGGTGCTGAACACAATGATGTGAGATGCTCTTACAGCAAATAGTAGGGAGAAGGGAAGAGAGGTCGGCATACTAGCAAAAGTCTAGTAGATCAGTTTAAATTCTGCAGTGTGATGACTATGCCGTTATAAAGCAGGACTACATATCCTAGAATTCAAATAAATCTTTACTAGATGTGTCTGGGTAATGCCCTTTACATATTTTGGCCACACCCACAACGTTAGAATTTAGGGTATATTCAGGGCGTAGCTACCACTAGTATAGCAGGTGCAGTGGCACGAGGGCACGGGTTGAAGGCCGCCCCTTGCTCCCCTACTGCCTTTCGGTACCTGGATGAGAGTCAACGGGCCATTTTTCTTGCCTCCATTCGGTCCCTGGCACCCTTTCCAGGCCACTGAGTGTTTACTAACATTTGCAATACATTTACCACTTTAACTGTACAGGGAAACAACTGTTTTAAGAAGGGGATTTTAAGTTGTGATGCTAGGGTAGGGTGGGGTGCCTCTCCTCAATGAATGTCTCAGAAAGTATCCATGTAGACTTTTTTTGTCAAAGCGCATAATAGGGGAATACGGAATGCACACGTGTGTCTCCTCTAGGATGGTGTATTTTCCCAGCACAGCGGAGAGTGGTGGATTCTGGGCTGAAATGCTTACCTGTTGGGCAACCACAAACGTGATATTATTCCATATATACACCTATTTTTTTCCAAGTCCACCATAAGGTGAGTAATACGATGCAGACCTCACACACGAGCCTACGATTTTGTATAATGGCTCATTTTATGTAAATCCCCCTATTATCAGTCGAACAATGTTTAGTTGTGCTCTTTGTTCAAGCCATATGCTTGTAAGGTTAGACATTCTACAAAAGGCTTCATCCTTAGCCATCGCCTTTCCTGGCCTACTTTGGATGTGAGAAAACAGAATGGAGCTGAAAAAAGGAGCTTATACCGGGTCATACTGGAAACCAAAATCAGCTCTAGCTCAAATGTTCAAACAAGCCCCACACTGCAGGAGGCCATGACTGGAATGGGTGATGGTTGCCTAGCTGGGTGTTGGCAGCCCAATCAACTCTGAAAACAGCCCCTGACCTGTAGCACACCAGGATAATGCCAAAGTCGCAGAATGGCAAATCTGGCCTGACCACATCTTCAAACTATGCCCCAGATTTACAAGAAAATGACGGAGTGTGCCGCTGCACCAAATCTTGCGGTGCCATGCTGTGCCATTTTCAAAATGTAGGGATGCTGCGTATTAACAACAATACGATGCACCCCCGTGTTTCCCCCTGCGCCTGCGCTAAATTTGCGCTGAGGGCAAAAGCAGCCACCCTTGCGCCATGGTGCAAGGATGGCTGCATTGCGGGGGAGATTGTTTTTGTGCAGGAAGGGACACCTTCCTGCACAAAAAAAAAACAATCTTTACTGGCGATTTGCTCTTTCTATGTGTGCAGAATGCAGCACACATAGAAAGAGCAAAAAATTTGGAGAAATGAAAGCACGTCTCCTCGTTGTGCCATGCTGTGGAACACCCACAGCAACACCCGTTGCACGGCCCTTACGTGCAAAGTGCTGCGTGTGAAGGGACCATATTTACCAAGTGGCGTTAAGCCACAAAAAGTGGCTTAACGCCACTTTGTAAATACAGCGCAGTGCACAACGCCACCAGAGTGACACAAAAAGTGACACTTCTGTGGTGCTATGGCCTTGTAATTCTGTCCCTATGTTTCTTGACAGCTATGATTTCTCACAAAAATGAAGTTGATCACATGTGTCCTTTGCTGTAACGACATTGCTAAGATTTGCTTGCCACAATACAGTAATAATACAATATCTTTAGTTCAATTTCGTTACTAGAGGCCATATAGATCTCCCTAACCCCATATTTTGTGGGTAATTTAGGGAGGATATTATATCGCTAACAGTTGTGACGGTACCATATTATAAATTCATTTCACTTCACAGTTGACGGACTGATAGGCTGCAGTACATCATTAGGCAATGGCTTAGTCCACTTGAGCCATTGGATGTCTTCCACTAGTGGTGTTTTTCTAGAACACGTGCACATAAACCTAAAAAGTAGTGCATTTTAGTGGCAGGTCTGGAGAGCCGATACTATACTTTGCCAATGTTTTTTTTCTCTCCATTGTTTACCTATTTTTACTGTTTTGGTCATTCTATTGTGTTTAAATATGGCTTCAGGTTACAGTAGTTCAAAGCCAGTAGCACCTTTTCTTTCTGCAAAGAAAAAACAAAGTCATTTAAAACTAAAAAGAGTTTCCATACTTGTTCTAAGGACAACTGCATGCTAGGAAGCAACCATCCTATTACTTTATTAAAATTATCCGGAATACTTAAGTTGTATGCAACAGCTATTATTTTAATTGAACATTTTTATTGCATACATTTGGCCACCATGTTTAGATACTGTCATGTTTTCTTTGTTCTTATTATTTTCTGTTGTATGTTTGGCATAAAAAAATAGAATTTAACCATGGCACCTGTTTGGAAAGGCTACACCTCCTGGTTTTTCCAATGCTTTTTAGATTTAGTTGCCATCGCTTGTTCAGCTCAGCTACTCGATATGGCTTTCTGAGACAGCTGCCCAAACCCTTCACGCAGTCCTTTAATAGGCTGCGTGATTTATTGAATTAAAAGGACTTAATAAATGCAGCTGCCTTCTAGACAAACGTGTCTAATGAAAGACACTGGAACATAAAACGTCCTTTTCAGCTTTAATATTGGGCCCGGCACTCCTGGGCTCATCCATCTTCTGCTTGGCAGACGCTGCCCGCTGACTGATGTCTTCTTGTCTGCTCATCAAAATGGAGCTGACACGTCAAACTAACAACTCTGTGACTGCAGGGAAACAAGACAAATGTGCCCGATTTAATGTGATATTCAAGGTAAAATAACTTTACACTTTGTCACGTATTCTTAAACCTCTAACCTGAGGTTCTCCTAGGGATGACTGTTCATAAATATATTTTTTTAAGCAGATGTGCTTAAATCTGCTATCTTAAAACACATTTTTATTCATGTTGCGTTAAGAAAGAAATGTAAAATATGTTGTCGGGCATTCTGTGCGAGACTAAAATAGGTATTTACTTGCATATGGATTTTTCGGAGAAGTGGAAATATTTTGTCTGCGGTTTCACTTGATATGAAATTTGAAGAGTAACAAAGAATCTGTTAAAATGTGTCAAAAATGCTTTGATTGGGCATTTACACTTAGGCTTAGATTAGAGTCACAAAAACACCTTGTGCAAATACCATTCGTGGAAAGTAGCGGGTGATATTTGCGGTTGAGTGACACCTATGTACAGTGCTTACTTTGAGCGGTTGCTGGTGGGGGCCACCAGCCATTATCTTTAGGGATCGAAACTTATTTCTGGAATCAGATATTTACTGAGTGCAAGAGAAGGAAAATCACACAACTCAGAAAGGCAGAGTAAGGGAAAGACGACGAAACGGCCACAAAGGGAGAAAGGAGGAACCTGCAAGAGAGAGAACAAGCATTTACAATGCAACGGGTCTCGCGTTTGCTCACGTTAGAGCTGATCGCGTTGTAAACTCCTAACCCGACTTTTCACCTATCGGGCAAAAGTGCATTTATGTACATAACCCGAAAAAGTGAAATCAAGTATGTAAAGCGCTCGACTTCTGCCAAGCGAGATCGTGCTCGTAAATTAGAGAAAAAAAAGTCCACGAGCCCGATGGAAAACAGCGAGCCTCGCATGTTTTCTGTACTTGGTCGCTGCGCTCGAGGAGGGCTAGCCACCGGAAAAGGCATGACGTATGCGTGCCTTCGACTAATGAAAGCAAGCAGAGTTTATTAGGGAAGCCCACGAACCAATAAAAAACACTGACGTGAAGTTGACAGGGCTCCGAGCCCTTTTCTAAATACAAAAGAGTCTTGCTGCAATACGCATGTGTAGGAAAGTACCATCTTGCCTGGCATGTTACCCCCATATTTCACTGTATATATGTTGTTTTAGTGTATGTGTCACTGGGACCCTGCCAGCCAGGGCCCCAGTGCTCATAAGTGTGCCCTGTATGTGTTCCCTGTGTGATGACTAACTGTCTCACTGAGGCTCTGCTAACCAGAACCTCAGTGGTTTTGCTCTCTCTTTGCTTTCCAAATTGTCACTAACAGGCTAGTGACCAATTTCACCAATTCACATTGGCATACTGGAACACCCTTATAATTCCCTAGTATATGGTACTGAGGTACCCAGGGTATTGGGGTTCCAGGAGATCCCTATGGGCTGCAGCATTTCTTTTGCCACCCATAGGGAGCTCTGACAATTCTTACACAGGCCTGCCACTGCAGCCTGAGTGAAATAACGTCCACGTTATTTCACAGCCATTTACCACTGCACTTAAGTAACTTATAAGTCACCTATATGTATAACCTTTACCTTGTAAAGGTTGGGTGCTAAGTTACTTAGTGTGTGGGCACCCTGGCACTAACCAAGGTGCCCCCACGTCGTTCAGGGCAAATTCCCCGGACTTTGTGAGTGCGGGGACACCATTACACGCGTGCACTGTACATAGGTCACCACCTATGAACAGCATCACAATGGTAACTCCGAACATGGCCATGTAACATGTCTAAGATCATGGAATTGTCACCCCAATGCCATTCTGGCATTGGGGAGACAATTCCATGATCCCCCGAGTCTCTAGCACAGACCCGGGTACTGCCAAACTACCTTTCCCGGGGTTTCACTGCAGCTGCTGCCAACCCCTCAGACAGGTTTCTGCCCTCCTGGGGTCCAGCCAGGCTTGGCCCAGCAAGGCAGAACAAAGGACTTCCTCAGAGAGAGGGTGTTACTCCCTCTCCCTTTGGAAAAAGGTGTCAGGGCTGGGGAGGAGTAGCCTCCCCCAGCCTCTGGAAATGGTTTGATGGGCACAGATGGTGCCCATCTCTGCATAAGCCAGTCTACACCGGTTTAGGGATCCCCCAGCCCTGCTCTGGCGTGAAACTGGACAAAGGAAAGGGAGTGACCACCCCCCAGACCTGCACCTCCCAGGGGAGGTGCCCAGAGCTCCTCCAGTGTGCTCCAGACCTCTGCCATCTTGGAAACAGAGGTGCTGCTGGCACACTGGACTGCTCTGAGTGGCCAGTGCCAGCAGGTGACGTCAGAGACTCCTCCTGATAGGCTCTTACCTGTGTTGCTAGCCTATCCTCCTTCCTAGGTAGCCAAACCTCCTTTTCTGGCTATTTAGGGTCTCTGCTTTCGGGAATTCTTTAGATAACGAATGCAAGAGCTCATCAGAGTTCCTCTCTCTGCATCTCTCTCTTCACCTTCTGCCAAAGGATCGACCGCTGACTGCTCAGGACGCCTGCAAAACCGCAACAAAGTAGCAAAGACGACTACTGCAACCTTGTATTGCTGATCCTGCCGCCTTCTCAACTGTTTTCCTGGTGGTGCATGCTGTGGGGGTAGCCTGCCTCCTCTCTGCACTAGGAGCTCTGAAGAAATCTCCTGTGGGTCGACGGAATCTTCCCCCTGCAACCGCAGGCACCAAAAGAACTGCATTACCGGTCCTCTGGGTCCCCTCTCAGCACGATGAGCGTGGTCCCTGGAACTCAGCAACTCTGTCCAAGTGACTCCCACAGTCCAGTGACTCTTCAGTCCAAGTTTGGTGGAGGTAAGTCCTTGCCTCCCCACGCTAGACTGTATTGCTGGGTACCGCGTGATTTGCAGCTGCTCCGGCTCCTGTGCACTCTTCCAGGATTTCCTTTGTGCACAGCCAAGCCTGGGTCCCCGACACTCTAACCTGCAGTGCACAACCTCCTGAGTTGTCCTCCAGCGTCGTGGGATTTCCTTTTGTGACTTTGGGTGAGCTCCGGTTCACTCCTCTTCATAGTGCCTGTTCCGGCACTTCTGTGGGGCTGCCTGCTTCTGTGAGGGCTCCCTGTCTTGCTGGGCGCCCCCTCTGTCTCCTCACGCAAGTGGCGACATCCTGGTCCCTCCTGGGCCACAGCAGCATCCAAAAACCCTAACCGCGACCCTTGCAGCTAGCAAGGCTTGTTTGCGGTCTTTCTGCGTGGGAACACCTCTGCAAGCTTCTTCACGACGTGAGACATCCATCCTCCAAAGCGGAAGTTCCTAGTCCTCTTCGTTCTTGCAGAACCCACAGCTTCTACCATCCGGTGGCAGCTTCTTTGCACCCTCAGCTGGCATTTCCTGGGCATCTGCCCAATCTCGACTTTGTCGCGACTCTTGGACTTGGTCCCCTTGTTCCACAGGTACTCTCGTCCGGAAATCCACTTTGGTTGCATTGCTGGTGTTGGTCTTCCTTGCAGAATTCCCCTATCACGACTTCTGTGCTCTCTGGGGAAGATAGGTGCACTTTACACCTACTTTTCAGGGTCTTGGGGTGGGCTATTTTTCTAACCCTCACTGTTTTCTTACAGTCCCAGCGACCCTCTACAAGCTCACATAGGTTTGGGGTCCATTCGTGGTTCGCATTCCACTTTTGGAGTATATGGTTTGTGTTGCCCCTATACCTATGTGCTCCTATTGCAATCTACTGTAACTTTACATTGCTTGCATTACTTCCTTTTGCTATTACTGCATATTTTTGGTATTGTGTACATATATCTTGTGTATATTTGGCATCCTCATACTGAGGGTACTCACTGAGATACTTTTGGCATATTGTCATAAAAATAAAGTACCTTTATTTTTAGTATATCTGTGTATTGTGTTTTCTTATGATATTTTGCATATCACACCAGTGGCATAGTAGGAGCTTTGCATGTCTCCTAGTTCAGCCTAAGCTGCTCTGCTATAGCTACCTTCTATCAGCCTAAGCTGCTAGAAATACCTAATCTACACTAATAAGGGATAACTGGACCTGGTACAGAGTGTAAGTACCTCTTGGTACCCACTACAAGCCAGGCCAGCCTCCTGCAGCATGCGCAAGCGCATGCAACACAGGCTCGACCCTAAAAAGGGGTACGGAGTGCCAGGTGGTGGATCAAAGACCACCAGCCTTGGTGTTCGGCGCAACAACGCTTCGAGCACCAGCGTTCTTGCCTTCACTAATGAAACACTATCGACATCCAAAAAAAAACTAATGGCAAAGCGAATAGGCCTTGCCTTTGGAACCTATGAGCTTCTCCAATGGGGTTTAGTGATGCTGTGAAGCATCCCCAATGCACTACAGCATGGCTAAAGCTGAATCCTGTCATTTAGTAGGCTCGTACACCACACATCTGTGTCTATAAAATAACGTGTGTGCTTGTTGTGCCTATTACTTACAGATTGAAATTGGATCTGTAAATTAAAATAAACAAAGGTAGTGCAAAAGCGTACTTTAGTCTTTTGAAGGGGGTAATGGAAGCAACATAGAAGGGAGCGGGGGAAAGCAACACAAAGGGTGTGGGTCAGGGGAAGCAATGTGGAGGTATTGCGGGGCAGAAGCAACATACAGAGCTTGAGAAGCAGAAGCAACATGGATAGGTGGAGGCAGAAGCACCACGGAGGGTGGTGGAAGTAATACTGAGAATGGGGGGGAAGTACATGACACAAAGAGAGAGCAACATGGAGTGCATGGGAGAAGAAAAGCACACGTGCAAAAGAGAGAAACGTAAGACACTGGGGAGAAGAGAAGCACCCTGGTGAGAGGCAGCAATGTGGAGGTGGGGAAAGATGCGCATGGGTAAGAAATGTATGTGGAGGGAGGTGCACACGAGGGCAAGTGTATCTGGGAGGGTGGCAGGAGAGAAGAACATGGGTGAGAGAGAACAATACAGAGTGAGGTTGAGATTGGAAGAGAAATATAGGTGGGGAGACAGCTGGAAAACACATGGACTCTCATTGCATCACAAAAAGAAAAAGGTACTGCTTAAAAGGTAAAAAGTAGAAGGGTACAAGTAATGAGGCAATGCTCAAGTGGAGGGATAAACCCAGAAGAGGAAGGAAATCTCACACAAGCTAACAAATAAAATGGCAAGCACATGTGAATGACAATAAAGCTGACCAATGGTAAGCAGAGGATGGCCTCTAAGCCCACTGTAAGCTGACAAAAGGTCTTTTTCAGAAACAGACGTCTTGCGCTTTCATGGGCCGTATTACATAAAGTGCCCAGGGCGCAACGGATGTTTGCTAACAAATAAAATGGGAAGCACATGTGAATGACAATAAAGCTGACCAATGGTAAGCAGAGGATGGCCTCTAAGCCCACTGTAGCTGACAAAAGGTTTTTTTCAGAAACAGACGTCTTGCGCTATCAGGGGCCGTATTACATAAAGTGCCCAGGGCGCAACGGATGTTTGCGCCTGCTTTGTTGCCACCCCCAGGGCACTTGGGTATTACAGAAGGGGATGCAAATGTTTGTGCGGCCCCTTCTGTAATACCGATAGCGCAGGCGCACATACAGTGCCAGAGTTATCACCAGAGGGTGTTCCCTCATTTGCATGGGGGCATGGCCCCATGCAAATGAGGGAATCCCTTTGCCTCTCGGCCCACTTCGTATTATAGACAAGGGTGCAAAGAAGCTACCAGGAGGTGCACTGACAGTATGCCACCTAAAAGGCGTTGCACTGTCAGTGTTTCCCCTGATGGCAGCCCTCTGAAGGAGGGGAAAGGGGGTCCCACAGACCCCCCCAGACATCTTCCCTGGCAGGAGGGTGCAGTCACTAATCTTCCTTAACCCCTTCTGTGCCCAGGACGTAATGGTTACGTCCTGAGGCACAGTGCTGCTGTGCCCAGGACGTAACCATTACGTCCTGTGCACAGAGCCCAGAGGGAGCGCTCTCGCTCCCTCTGTGGGGTTCCCCCCCACCCCCCCAAGTCAGGGATGGAAGGGGAAGCCCTTCCCCTCCCACCCCGACCCCCCCAACCCCCCCGTGACGTCAGCGCGCGAGCGATTGAAAAAGAAATGCTTTTGCATTTCTTTTTCAATCCCATGGGGGAGGCCCCCGAGAGGCTTCAAAGGGAAGGAAATGTATTTCCTTCCCTTTGTAGTCTCTCACAGGTTTCAAAAGCCGGATTGCTTGCAATCCGGCTTTTGAAACCCCACTAGACACCAGGGATTTTTTTTTTTTCAGTGAAATTGGCAAAAGGGAGCGACCCCTTGGGCAAGGGTCGCTCCCGGGGGGGCATTTTTTTAGGAAGGCCTTTTCTGCCCCCCCTGGGGGCAGATTGGCCTATTATTAGGCCGATCTGCCCCCGGGGGGGGGGGGGGGCAGAAACCTCTAGGCACCAGGGACCTTTTTTTTTTTTTTTTTTTGTGATGATTTCTTTTTTTTTTAGGTGGGGAGCGATCCCTTAGGCAAGGGTCGCTCCCCTACGGGGCAATATATATTTAGGCCATTTCTGCCCCCCTTGGGGGCAGATTGGCCTATTTTGATGAGGCCAATCTGCCCCCAAGGGGGGCAGAAACCATTAGACACCAGGGAGTTTGTTTTTGCGCGCGAATTTCACGCAACAGGAGCGACCCCTTTGGCAAGGGTCGCTCCCAGGGGGGGGCATTTTTTTGGGAAGGCCTTTTCTGCCCCCCCTGGGGACAGATCGGCCTATTATTAGGCCGATCTGCCCCCAGGGGGGACAGAAACCTCTAGGCACCAGGGTTTTTTTTTTTTTTTTTCTTTTTGTTATGTTTTCATTTTTGTTTAGGTGGGGAGCGACCCCTTAGGCAAGGGTCTCTCCCCTAGGGGGCAAATTATATTTAGGCCATTTCTGCCCCCCTTGGGGGCAGATTGGCCTATTTTGATGAGGCCAATCTGCCCCCAAGGGGGGCAGAAACCATTAGACACCAGGGAGTTTTTTTTTTGCGTGAATTTCACGCAAGGGGAGCGACCCCTTAGGCAAGGGTCGCTCCCTGGGGGGGGGGATTATTTTAGGCCATTTCTGCCCCCCTGGGGGGGTAGATCAGCCTATTTTGATTCGGCTGATCTGCCCCCAAGGGGGGCAGAAACCACTAGGCACCAGTTTTTTTTTTGTTTTTCTGTTTTACAGATGGGGAGCGACCCCCTTGGACAAGGGTCGCTCCCCTGGAGTGGCAAAATGTATTTAGGCCATTTCTGCCCGCTTTGGGGGCAGATCGGCCGATTTTAGGTCAATCTGCCCCCAAGGGGGGCAGAAACCACTAGGCACCAGGGATTTTTTTTTGCGCCGTCACACAAGGGGAGCGACCTTGTAGTCAAGGGTCGCTCCCCGGGGGGGTGGGGGGGGGACAAATTATTTTAGGCCATCTCTGCCCCCCCTGGGGGCAGATCGCCCTATTGGTATTAGGCCGATCTACCCCCAGGGGGGGCAGAAACCTCTAGGCGCCAGGGCAATTTTTTTTTGTGTGTTTTTTTTTTTTTTTTGTTTTTTTTTTTTTTAGAGATGGGCAGCGACCCATCAGGCAAGGGTCGCTCCCCTGGGGGGCAAATTGTATTTAGACCATTTCTGCCCCCCTTGGGGGCAGATTGGTCGATTTTAGGTCAATCTGCCCCAAGGGGGCAGAAACCACTAGGCACCGGGGATTTGTTTTTTGGCGCCAATGTCACGCAAGGGGAGCGACCCCGTAGGCAAGGGTCGCTCCGGGGGGGTGGGGGGGGTGGGTGTTTGGGGGCAAATTTATTTTAGGCCATTTCTGCCCCCCCTGGGGGCAGATCGGCCTATTATTAGGCCGATCTGCCCCCAGGGGGGGGCAGAAACCTGTAGGCGCCAGGGCAATTTTTTTTTTTTTTTGTTTGTTTTTTTAGAGATGGGGAGCGACCCATCAGACAAGGGTCGCTCCCCTGGGGGGCAAACTGTGTTTAGACCATTTCTGCCCCTCTTGGGGGCAGATTGGTCGATTTTAGGTCAATCTGCCCCAAGGGGGCAGAAACCACTAGGCACCGGGGATTTGTTTTTTGGTGCCAATGTCACGCAGGGGGAGCGACCCCGTAGGCAAGGGTCGCTCCGGGGGAGGGGGAGGAACGGGGGGGGTGTTCGGGGGGGCAAATTTATTTTAGGCCATTTCTGCCCCCCCTGGTGGCAGATCGGCCTATTATTAGGCCGATATGCCCCCAGGGGGGGCAGAAACCTCTTGTTGCCAGAGCAAATTTTTTTTTAGTGTTTTTTTTTTAGTTTGTTTGTTTTTTTAGAGATGGGGAGCGACCCATCAGGCAAGGGTCGCTCCCCTGGGAGCCACAGAAATGTGAGGAACATGTGTTTTTTTAGCCAAATTTTGAGGTTTGCAAAGGATTCTGGGTAACAGAACCTGGTCCCAGCCACACAAGTCACCCCATCTTGGATTCCCCTAGGTCTTTAGTTTTCAGAAATGCACAGGTTTGGTAGGTTTCCCTAGGTGGCGGCTGAGCTAGAGGCCAAAATCTACAGGTAGGCACTTTGCTAAAAACAGGTCTATTTTCTGTGATGTGTCCACGTTGCGCTTTGGGGCGTTTCCTGTCGCGGGCGCTAGGCCTACCCACACAAGTGAGGTATCATTTTTATCGGGAGACATGGGGGAACGCTGGGTGGAAAGGAAATTTGTGGCTCCTCTCAGATTGTAGAACTTTCTGCCACAGAAATGTGAGGAACATGTGTTTTTTTAGCCAAATTTTGAGGTTTGCAAAGGATTCTGGGTAACAGAACCTTGTCCGAGCCACACAAGTCACCCCATCTTGGATTCACCTAGGTCTCTAGTTTTCAGAAATGCACAGGTTTGGTAGGTTTCCCTAGGTGGCGGCTGAGCTACAGGCCAAAATCTACAGGTAGGCACTTTGCAAAAAACACCTCTGTTTTCCTTCAAAAATGTGGTTGTGTCCACGTTGCGCTTTGGGGCGTTTCCTGTCGTGTGCGCTAGGCCTACCCACACAAGTGAGGTATCATTTTTATCGGGAGACGTGGGGGAACGCTGGGTGGAAGGAAATTTGTGGCTCCTCTCAGATTCCAGAACTTTCTGCCACAGAAATGTGAGGAACATGTGTTTTTTTAGCCAAATTATGAGGTTTGCAAAGGATTCTGGGTAACAGAACCTGGTCCCAGCCACACAAGTCACCCCATCTTGGATTCCCCTAGGTCTCTAGTTTTCAGAAATGCACAGGTTTGGTAGGTTTCCCTAGGTGGCGGCTGAGGTACAGGTCAAAATCCACAGGTAGGCACTTTGCTAAAAACAGGTCTGTTTTCTGTGATGTGTCCACGTTGCCCTTTGGGGCGTTTCCTGTCACGGGCGCTAGGCCTACCCACACAAGTGAGGTATCATTTTTATCGGGAGACGTGGGGGAACGCTGGGTGGAAGGAAATTTGTGGCTCCTCTCAGATTCCAGAACTTTCTGCCACAGAAATGTGAGGAACATGTGTTTTTTTAGCCACATTTTGAGGTTTGCAAAGGATTCTGGGTAACAGAACCTGGTCCCAGCCACACAAGTCACCCCATCTTGGATTCCCCTAGGTCTCTAGTTTTCAGAAATGCACAGGTTTGGTAGGTTTCCCTAGGTGGCGGCTGAGCTACAGGCCAAAATCTACAGGTAGGCACTTTGCAAAAAAACACCTCTGTTTTCCTTCAAAAATTTGGTTGTGTCCACGTTGCGCTTTGGGGCGTTTCCTGTCGTGGGCGCTAGGCCTACCCACACAAATGAGGTATCATTTTTATCGGGAGACGTGGGGGAACGCTGGGTGGAAGGAAATTTGTGGCTCCTCTCAGATTCCAGAACTTTCTGCCACAGAAATGTGAGGAACATGTGTTTTTTTAGCCAAATTTTGAGGTTTGCAAAGGATTCTGGGTAACAGAACCTGGTCCCAGCCACACAAGTCACCCCATCTTGGATTCCCCTAGGTCTCTAGTTTTCAGAAATGCACAGGTTTGGTAGGTTTCCCTAGGTGGCGGCTGAGCTACAGGCCAAAATCCACAGGTAGGCACTTTGCTAAAAACAGGTCTATTTTCTGTGATGTGTCCACGTTGCGCTTTGGGGCGTTTCCTGTCGCGGGCGCTAGGCCTACCCACACAAGTGAGGTATCATTTTTATCGGGAGACGTGGGGGAACGCTGGGTGGAAGGAAATTTGTGGCTCCTCTCAGATTCCAGAACTTTCTGCCACAGAAATGTGAGGAACATGTGTTTTTTTAGCCACATTTTGAGGTTTGCAAAGGATTCTGGGTAACAGAACCTGGTCCCAGACACACAAGTCACCCCATCTTGGATTCCCCCAGGTCTCTAGTTTTCAGAAATGCACAGGTTTGGTAGGTTTCCCTAGGTGGCGGCTGAGCTACAGGCCAAAATCTACAGGTAGGCACTTTGCAAAAAACACCTCTGTTTTCCTTCAAAAATGTGGCTGTGTCCACGTTGCGCTTTGGGGCGTTTCCTGTCGCGGGCGCTAGGCCTACCCACACAAGTGAGGTATCATTTTTATCGGGAGATGTGGGGGAACGCTGGGTGGAAGGAAATTTGTGGCTCCTCTCAGATTCTAGAACTTTCTGCCACAGAAATGTGAGGAACATGTGTTTTTTTAGCCAAATTTTGAGGTTTGCAAAGGATTCTGGCTAACAGAACCTGGTCCCAGCCACACAAGTCACCCCATCTTGGATTCCCCCAGGTCTCTAGTTTTCCGAAATGCACAGGTTTGGTAGGTTTCCCTAGGTGGCGGCTGAGCTACAGGCCAAAATCTACAGGTAGGCACATTGCAAAAAACACCTCTGTTTTCCTTCAAAAATTTGGCTGTGTCCACGTTGCGCTTTGGGGCGTTTCCTGTCGCGGGCGCTAGGCCTACCCACACAAGTGAGGTATCATTTTTATCGGGAGATGTGGGGGAACGCTGGGTGGAAGGAAATTTGTGGCTCCTCTCAGATTCTAGAACTTTCTGCCACAGAAATGTGAGGAACATGTGTTTTGTTAGCCAAATTTTGAGGTTTGCAAAGGATTCTGGGTAACAGAACCTGGTCCCAGCCACACAAGTCACCCCATCTTGGATTCCCCCAGGTCTCTAGTTTTCCGAAATGCACAGGTTTGGTAGGTTTCCCTAGGTGGCGGCTGAGCTACAGGCCAAAATCTACAGGTAGGCACATTGCAAAAAACACCTCTGTTTTCCTTCAAAAATTTGGCTGTGTCCACGTTGCGCTTTGGGGCGTTTCCTGTCGCGGGCGCTAGGCCTACCCACACAAGTGAGGTATCATTTTTATCGGGAGATGTGGGGGAACGCTGGGTGGAAGGAAATTTGTGGCTCCTCTCAGATTCTAGAACTTTCTGCCACAGAAATGTGAGGAACATGTGTTTTTTTAGCCAAATTTTGAGGTTTGCAAAGGATTCTGGCTAACAGAACCTGGTCCGAGCCACACAAGTCACCCCATCTTGGATTCCCCTAGGTCTCTAGTTTTCAGAAATGCACAGGTTTGGTAGGTTTCCCTAGGTGGCGGCTGAGCTACAGGCCAAAATCTACAGGTAGGCACTTTGCTAAAAACAGGTCTGTTTTCTGTGATGTGTCCACGTTGCGCTTTGGGGCGTTTCCTGTCGCGGGCGCTAGGCCTACCCACACAAGTGAGGTATCATTTTTATCGGGAGACGTGGGGGAACGCTGGGTGGAAGGAAATGTGTGGCTCCTCTCAGATTCCAGAACTTTCTGCCACAGAAATGTGAGGAACATGTGTTTTTTTAGCCAAATGTTGAGGTTTGCAAAGGATTCTGGGTAACAGAACCTGGTCCCAGCCACACAAGTCACCCCATCTTGGATTCCCCTAGGTCTCTAGTTTTCAGAAATGCACAGGTTTGGTAGGTTTCCCTAGGTGGCGGCTGAGCTACAGGCCAAAATCTACAGGTAGGCACTTTGCAAAAAACACCTCTGTTTTCCTTCAAAAATGTGGCTGTGTCCACGTTGCGCTTTGGGGCGTTTCCTGTCTTGGGCGCTAGGCCTACCCACACAAGTGAGGTATCATTTTTATCGGGAGACGTGGGGGAACGCTGGGTGGAAGGAAATTTGTGGCTCCTCTCAGATTCCAGAACTTTCTGCCACAGAAATGTGAGGAACATGTGTTTTTTTAGCCAGATTTTGAGGTTTGCAAAGGATTCTGGGTAACAGAACCTGGTCCCAGCCACAGAAGTCACCCCATCTTGGATTCCCCTAGGTCTCTAGTTTTCAGAAATGCACAGGTTTGTAGGTTTCCCTAGGTGGCGGCTGAGCTACAGGCCAAAATCCACAGGTAGGCACTTTGCTAAAAACAGGTCTGTTTTCTGTGATGTGTCCACGTTGTGTTTTGGGGCGTATCCTGTCGCGGGCGCTAGGCCTACCCACACAAGTGAGGTATCATTTTTATCGGGAGATTTGGGGGAACATAGAATAGCAAAACAAGTGTTATTGCCCCTTGTCTTTCTCTACATTTTTCCCTTCCAAATGTAAGACAGTGTGTAAAAAAGACATCTATTTGAGAAATGCCCTGTAATTCACATGCTAGTATGGGCACCCTGGAATTCAGAGATGTGCAAATAACCACTGCTTCTCAACACCTTATCTTGTGCCCATTTCGGAAATACAAATGTTTTCTTGATAGCTATTTTTTACTCTTTATATTTCAGCAAATGAATTGCTGTATACCCGGCATAGAATGAAAACCCACTGCAGGGTGCAGGTCATTTATTGGCTCTGGGTACCTAGAGTTCTTGATGAACCTACAAGCCCTAAATATCCCCGCAACCAGAAGAGTCCAGCAGACGTAACGGTATATTGCTTTCGAAAATCTGACATTGCAGGAAAAAATTACAGAGTAAAACTTAGAGAAAAATGGATGTTTTTTTCACCTCAATTTCAATATTTTTCTTTTTCAGTTGTTATTTTCTGTAGGAAACCCTTGTAGGATCTACACAAATTACCCCTTGCTGAATTCAGAATTTTGTCTACTTTTCAGAAATGTTGTGGTTTCTGGGATCCAGCATTGGTTTCATGCCCATTTCTGTCACTGACTGGAAGGAGGCTGAAAGCCCAAAAAATCGTAAAAATGGGGTATGTCCCAGTAAAATGCCAAAATTGTGTTGAAAAATTGGGTTTTCTGATTCAAGTCTGCCTGTTCCTGAAAGCTGGGAAGCTGGTGATTTTATCACCGCAAACCCTTTGTTGATGCCCTTTTCAGGGAAAAAACCACAAGCCTTCTTCTGCAGCCCATTTTTCCAATTTTTTTTAAAAAAACGAAATTTTCACTGTTTTTTGGCTAATTTCTTGGCCTCCTTCTGGGGAACCCACAAAGTCTGGGTACCTCTAGAATCCCTAGGATGTTGGAAAAAAAGGACGCAAATTTGGCGTGGGTAGCTTACGTGAACAAAAAGTTATGAGGGCCTAAGCGCGAACTGCTCCAAATAGCCAAAAAAAGGCTCGGCACAGGAGGGGGAAAAGGCCTGGCAGCGAAGGGGTTAAAAGTGAAGGCAGGTTGCCGCCTGTGAAACACAAGGCAGCTTAAAAGCAGCCATTCCGTTTTTCACATGAACGTGCTGCCCCCAGGGCAGTGCGAGTTTGTGGTTGCACTGTGGGCAGCTCGTTCATGCTAATACAGCACATTTTCCTTGTTTGTGCCAGGTGCACCTTTTTGCTCTGACGCACCTTCTAGAAGGTGCGCCCGGCGCAAACAAGGATAATGCATCTTATGTGTGATATGGCCCTCGTAGGCAAGCCCTAAAAATGAGGATTAAAGTGTTCAAATGGTGTTTGCATCCATTTTCATAGTGTTAATTGCATTGCACCACGTGTTGCTTGAGTACTTACCACTGGGTACAACTTGTGGTAAGTGAAAATGCAATACAAGGAGCCAGGGCAATTTGCCCTCCGATCCCAATTTATGGCAGTGATAAATTTGATGCAAAATTAATGACTAACACTGTGCAGGATTTCTCCAAGGATCTGGCGGTAATTTTGCTTTTTCCTGTTGGGGACATCAGCCTTTCCTGGCAGTCCAAAGCAGAAAAAAAAATCACTGAAACGTCCACCATACTGCCTGATGTACTTGCACCGACGGCCCAAGTCTCTTGGGGCATCTGTGTAAGGTTTGTACAGGCAGAGCCAGTAGGGACATTGCAGCAGCAACACGAAGGCACTTCTGACTCTAGAAAGAGTGGGTTGACTGTCAGTTTGGAGGTACAGTGGTGGAAACATGATGGCCAACTAGACTCTAAAGAGAGCTGCAGTCCATCAGTTTTGCATACAGGTACAGGTTACTCTTCCACAATTGCAGTGGGGTGCCCTGTCTGCCACACTCTAAGTGAGGCTCCTAAAATGTATTTAACAGAGCACTAATGAGCCTTAATTACAATATATACACAGAGGGTAATGTGCGTGCAGCTCCTACACCAAAGCTCTTGAGACACCAAGGTCATTAAATTTTCAAGATCTATGGATTCCATGCTTGCTGTTAAGCTTCTTTAAACAGTCCCCCGCTCCTGCATAGATGATAACCATTGACTAATACTGTTGTACAATACAGCACTTCTGTCAGCTTGGATATTGATTCTTCAAGGGCGGGCTTGTGAATATGGAAAAGAAGCTTTGATTTTTTAACTTTTGAGCCACGAGGAGCTTTTTCTGGACAAGTGCAAAAAAAACCACAATCTCAACTCATGATCTTACCTTAGCGTAGTCAGATCCATGTTTTTCTTTGATTCCGTTGCGACAAATGGTATAGTTGTAAAACCGAGAGTTCTTGACTAGTCCAACCCATTCTTTCCATCCGGGTGGCACATACGATCCATTGTATTCATTGAGGTACTTGCCAAAGAAAGCTGAAATTAAACAAAGGGAATGGTGGCTATTGTGAGTACCATAAACAGGCATACACCACATTTCTTCTGTGCATGTGATTCATTGTTGTTTAAGGTAATACCCTACATTTTACGTGTCTGGCCGTATAGAGAGATGTTATAGGACCTGCCAGTGTTAGTGACACCTCCGAGCATTCATGCATTTCCTCTGTGACAGTATTTAAAGCCGGTCCCCTCGAGGGAGACTGCTAAGTGCTGCATTATAGAATGTGTTGGCTTTATGATATACATAAATATGAATTAGCCACTTGGCTGGAACTACAAACAGCATTACCGTAGGGAGAGATTTGACTCTGAGGTTTTAACCCGGTGTTTCAGGGGTCAAACGCTAATGGGTGCCCTTGGTAGTAATCTTTGAACCACAGAAGGAAGCTCGACTGGAATCCTTGAGCGTTTGTGCATGCAAGGATGGCGAGACGCAATGTCCCCTTCCGCCCCTGAAGAGGCAGATGTTCACCGTCCCCACTGCACAGATGGCTCCAGGTTTGGGCATCTACTTTAGTCATTAGGCCTGGGAGCTGACCTTCACTTCCCTGGATGCTCTCTCTGGATTACCTTGAAGGAACATGGCAGTAAATTGATAACTAATCAGACAGAAGACAAGGCGTGGGGTCCTAGGTCATATTTAACAAGATTTTCTGCCATACACGTTAAATGCAAACTTAGCTTCTTTTTTTTTTCACCGAAATTGAAGTTTCACTTTCGCCCGGCTTCTACTGATAATTCTGGTATAATTTATGGACCAGTCAGCCATCACGAGGATTAGAGTTCAGAGGAGGCCACCTACATCTCTGGCCGTTCCACACAGGAAGATTGTTCGAAACCTCAAACTTTTTCGTGATGAAATGTTAGCATGTGAACTCTCTCATCTCTATCAGCAACCCTGAGCTAATGACTGGAGTATACTAAATGCAAGTAGATGAAAGTTGGCAGCACTCTACTGACGCGCTCGGTTGGAAGTACAGACTACCAGCAACTGCTTCCCAGTGAATGAAAGAGACGCCATTATCCCTTTCTTCCTGGAGGAATGAGCGGCAAATCACGTCCTGCGCTGGTCTTGTGACTGATGTCATCACGTGAATACTCCGAAAAGCAGTTTACACTTCCACCTCCAAGGAAGTGCTTAGAGGTGCAGGCACGTTCACTCTCTAGAGTTTCTTCTTGGCTGCCACAGATGACTGCTTTTGTTGTCATGTTTATCCTTTTCATTTTGTATAAAATTGGCAGTTCACCGGACAGTAAAACCGTCCATTTTTAGCTTCGCTGTGCAGCGAGGCCCATATTTATAGCTTTGTGCAGGCCCTCGTGTGATGACAGAGGGTAGCCAGTGTGTAATGGGATGTAACTCAAGAAAACTGGCCTCCTGGTCACAGTTTAAACTGTGAAATACAGCACAAACCAGGGTTCAGTGCGCCCCTTCGGACTCTGGCCTCGGTGCCACTGCCCCTGCTTTACCAATGGAAGCTACGTCCCTAGAGCAATGCTGCACACAGTGACTCAAAAGACAGTGTATATTAGCTTCCTGTTGTTAGGCCCTCAAGCGGAATTTTATGTCAGAATATCATTGTCAGTAATTTGGTCGGGCATAAATAGGGCTTCGATAATATCATTTACAAACATATCTTTCAGTTGGGTGTACATTTTGAATGATTGACTCTGATTAGGTGCTACTTTTGTAAACGATATTTAAGGCACAATATATGTGTCATACAATATTCTAACAACTATATTCTGTAAGACAAAGACTTATATTTTCCTGGTGGTGAGAAGGCCACAACTGCAGGGCGGATGCACCCTTCAAGCTGCCTTACATTTGGAGATCCTACAGTGACAACAAAAAGGAGAGAGTTCATTGGACAGTCTTGTAGAATACGGGGTCGGAGCGTTTAATGGTATGGACAAAGTGGGTAATTGCCGAGGTCCCCCAGTGCTTCCTGGGAAATTGCACTTTCTTTCTTAGACTCCTGTCTATTCTATTTCTCCAGCTAAATCTCTCTTCCTATCTTCCTATCACTACCTTTGACTCCGCCTCTCTCACCCGTATCAGCAAGTTATTCCTTTGGCAATAGGTTAGCTCTCATATGGACTGCCATAAGGCTTACAATTCACATACCATCACGAGATCCTAGGGAATCCAGACAGAAAGAGACATACCCTGTCTTGGTGGGGGCTATGGCCACAATAGGCTTTTGGAACCTGCGGGTAGGTCTTTTAGGGGCAGGCAAGTTTGGTGTATACTGGATGACGCAACCAGGCCGTAAGGGTGCCTGCAAAGTTCATTCTATATAGGTAACTAGTTGGTACAATATTGAGTCAGGTGATAACAACTGCTAAACCACTAGATTAATTGGAGAAACTTATTGGCAGTTGCCCGTTTCACTTTATTTTTTAAATTGAAAAGAAGGCTGTTGAGTGAGGAGGGGGGGCACAGTTCATTCCCAATGGTTTCATTCATTGGGCATCCTGGAGGCTTGGTTAAAAAACACAGCGGTGCTCATTAAGTGACCACTAGCATAAAAAGAAAAGATGGAAACCATACCTAAACCTTCAGCAGGGCTCCACACTGAACAGGTGGGAGGCCTTCTAGTTGCAGTTGAACTTTTTGTGGATGGATGGCAGGGAGTGGTGTGATGGTACCAAAGAAGCCTCCAGAGTGGGGAGGAGATGAAAGAAAATAATATGATGCTGCATGCGAGCAGTATTGCAGAATAGAGTGCCACAGAGTGCAGTGATGTATAGTAGAGTGGTGCAAAGTAAACTGGTGGGGAGTAGAGTGCTGCAGAGTGGAATAGAGTGGCATAGAGTGCAGTGACACAGAGCACAATAGTGTAGAGTGAAGTAGTGTGCAGTGGTTAATACAGCAATGGCATAGAGTGCTGCAGAATACTGTATATTGGTGTACAGTGCAGTGCTGCATGGTGGTTGGCACAGAGTGCAGTGGCATGGTTTGCATTGCTTTTTAGTAAAGTAGTGTAGGTTGCACTGATGTACAGTGCAGTGGGTTAGAGTAGAGTGGCATAGAGCGCAGTGGCATAGAGTAGAATGGTGTAGAGTGGAGTGGCTCAGTGGCACACCATAGACTCTAGTGGCCTAGAGTGCAGTGGCATACAGTGGGGTGGCACAGAGTGGAGTAAGATGCGATAGAGTGAAGTGACAGAGTGTAGTGGTATACACTCAATTGTTTTAGAATAGAGTGAAATTACGTAGAGTGGAGCAGGGTAGAGTGGAGTCATGAAGGATAGAGTGCAGTGGCATAAAATAGTGGTGGAGAGTGCACTGGTGTAGAGTGGAGTGGTATAGAGTAGAGTGGTAGAGAGTGCAGTGCTGCAGAGTAGAGTGATGTAGAGTGGTGTAGATTGCACAGGTGAAATGGGCAGAACTGCATAGTAGAGTGGAGTAGAGTACATCTGCATACAGTAGACTGGTGTAGAGTAGAGTGGCATAGAGTGTAGCAGTATACAGTGCAGTATCATAGTGCAGTTGTGCACAATAGATTACAGTGGCATACATTCTAGTGGCATGGAGTGCAGTGGCATAGAGTGTTTTGGGGTAAAGTGCAGTAAAGTGACATAGAGTAGAATGGTGCAGAGTAGAATGAAGTGGCATAGAGTGCAGAGTAGAGTGTTGCAGGTTAGAGTGGCATAGAGTTCAGCGGCAGAGACTGCAGAGTTGTAGATTAGAGTGTCAGAGTGCAATGGTGTAAGTAAAGTGGCATAGAATGCATTGGTGTAGAGTGCAGAGGCATAGAGTGGTCCAGAGTAAAGTGGTGTAGAGAGAAGTGACGTAGAGTACAATGTTGCAGAGTAGGATTGAGGGGCATAAAGTTCAGTGATGTAGAGTGCAATAGTGTAGAGTGCAGTGGTGTAGAGTGCAGTGGCATACAGTGAGTGCAGTTGCATAGAGTAGAGTGTTGCAGAGTGGGGTATGGTGGCATACAGTTCAGTGATGCAGAGTAGATTGGCATTCAGTGAAGTGGGGTAGAGTGTTTTTATTTTTTTGAGTTAAGTGATGTAAAGTGCATTGACAGAGTGCAGCTGCATATAGTGCAGTTGCTTAGAATAGAGTAGAGTAGAGTGCGGTGGCATAGAGCAAAGTGGTGTACAGAGGAGTGGCACAAGGTAGGTTGCAGTGGTGTAAAGTAAATTGGCATAGAGTGCAGTAGCATAGAGTGTCAGAGTACAGTGGTTTAGAGTAGATTAGAGTGGCTCAGAGTGGATTGGCATAGAGTGGAGTGATGCATAGTAGAGTGGGTAGAATGTAGTGGTGTACAGTGCATTGGCATAGAGTGGTGCAGACTAAAGTGCACTGGTATGCATTGCAGTGGTGCAGAGTAGAGTGACAGACTTCAGTAGTGGACAGTGCACTATTGCAGAGTAGAGTGGCATAGAGTGAAGTGACGTAGTGTGGGGTGATATAAGGTAGAGTGGAGCGGTGCAAAGTAGAGTGCAGTGGCATAGATTGGAGTGATGCAGAGTAGAGTGGCAAAGAGTGTAGTGACATATTGCATTGGCATAGAGTAGAGTAGTGCAGTGACATAAAATGCAGTGGCAAAAAGTACAATGTAAGTTCAGTGGCAGAGAGCGCAGTGACAGAGAGTTCAGTGGCAGAGAATGCAGTGTTGCAGAGTAGACTGTCATAGAGTGCAGTGGCATATAGGAGAGTGGTGTAGAGTACATTGGCACAGAGTAGAGTAGTGCAGATAAGAGTGGTGCAGAGCAGAGAGGCGTAGAATACAGTACTGCAGAGTAGAATAGATTGGTGTAGAGTGCAGTGATGTAGAGTATAATGATATAGAGTGCAGTAGCGTACAGTGTTGTACAGTGCAGCAGCGAAGAGTGCATTGGTTTTAAGTAATGTGGTGTAGAGTGCCTTGGCATAGAGTGCAGTAGTCAGAGTAGTGTGCAGTGGCATAGAGTAGAGTGGTGCAGAGTAGGGTGGCGCAGCATGGAGTGCAGTGGACAGAGCAGGGTGGAGTGGCACATAGTGGTCTGGTGTAGAGTGCAGTGGCATAGAGTTGATTGCTTCAGAGTAGAGTGAGTGAAGTGGTGCAGAGTGTAGTGGTGCAAGGTATAGTGGATTGGTGCTTGGTAGAGTGTAGTTGCATGGAGTGGAGTGACGTAGAGTAGTGTAGAGTTCAGTGGTGCAGAGTAGATTAGAGTGGCATTGAGTGTATGGGCATATAGGTACTGGTGTAGAGTGGAATGATACACAGTAGAGTGCATTGGGCTAAAGTGCAGTGGCATAGAGCGTTGTGATGTAGAGTAGAGCAGAGAGGTGTAGAGTGAAGTGGCCAAAATGGAGTGGCGGAGAGTAGAGTGCAGTGACATGGCATGGTGCAGAATAGAGTGGAGGAGTAGAGTGCGTTGGCATAGAGGAGAGTGGTGCAGAGTAGAGTGCAGTGAATCAGTGTAGAGTGGCATAGATTGGATTGGCACAGTGTGGCGTGGTGCAGAGTTGAGTGCAGTTTCATGGAGTGGTGTAGAGTAGAGGGGAATGGGGTAAAGTGGAGAATGCATATAGTGGTAGTGCACTGCCATTATAGACAAAGAATCTTCAATTGAAATTACTATTACATTTACACAGACATACAGTTTTACTGATAAAAGTATATACAGGGCACAAATGGTAATATGTGGAAATGTCATCACCCAGTGCACTGATTATTTGATCATATTAAAATATGTTTTCACCACAGATTTACCAAAAACGTCGTTCATTTGTGCTTCCTAATTCTGATGTATTCTAAAATATCTGCACAGTTCATTTCCAGACATTTAAATTTTGCTGTGTGCTAGAAAGAAATAATAATGTACACCCTTCCTCCATCACACCCCAGTTAACCAATATGATTGTCACATTAAACTTCTCACTTTGAAGTCAGAGAAAGAAAAGTAAACACCAAGCTCCATGGAAGACGGAGACTGACATTTGACCTCAGTCTTTGAATTTTCAACAAATGTGACAAGATAAGAGCAAGATTTAAAGAACTGTTTGCAGGAATCGGACACTGTTGGAAGGATACAGTAAATAGGGTACGGGCAATTGGAAGGAGGAACTAAAGCGGGAAGCCTAAAGCAAATAAAGTCAGCCAATAGAAATGTAAGTTACTGACCACAAAGCCAATGGTGAGCAATGGGCGGAATGCATTCCCAGGGAAGGGTTTCGAACTAAAAAAGGAGGAGGGTGTCCCAGATGGTTTCTTAGTAAAAAGAAAGATGAATATTGGGCAACAGTAAGAAAGCAGGACCAGTAAAGGGACTGGCATTTGTGACATGATGTAGAGTGGTCTTTGTAGGAAAGAATGGTGGTCACTCTGGCTCTTGTGCATGGTAATCCTTTTAAGGACACTCCACTGAGATCGTAGGCTTTTTGGGGCCCTAGGAGACAGTGAACTAGTAGTGGTCAGGATGAATGTGGACAACAGGTGGACTGTATAATTCAATGGATGATCTGTAGTCAGGTAAATGGTAGGTTTCAAAATCTTTAAAGCCAAGACAGATCAGACAGGGAAGGGGGTGGCTGAACAGACATTCCTGAGGACCAACAAAAATGGGCTGTAACATCCAGTGCATACGAGTAGAGTACAGTGTAAGTAAGCTCATTCAAATATGTCAGGCTGTTGGTACATGAAGAAGGGTCCCCTCAGTTTGTCTATTACTAGAACACGTGTGAAGGTGGTAGTGTGCAGATGGGGTTTGGAGCACAGACATTGTGGTAGGCATTTTTGCCTGTGCTAAGGTTAGAATATATTCCTAAATCTTACAGCTTCTTTTATGAGTCATTTGAAACATCCCTTCCCGCACTTAAGGGTTGCTTTTTCAATTTACTTTTGTGAGGACATACACACTTGTACCTTCTATCTCTTCAACCATCCCAAGATCTTCTCTTGTTTTTTTTTCTGCAACACTTCAATTAAACCTCTGTGTGTTGAATCTTTGTTGTCTGTGGGGACCACTTCCAAATAATTCTCGTCTGTCTGCAAATTTATACCATTACACCCTGAGTCTCTCTAAGTGTATCTGAAACTCTCTTCTTTCTAATATCCCTGAACTAACTGCTCTCTGTTAATATTACTATGATTCATTTCACAACATGGCATATCTCCGTGTGATGTTCTTTTGCTGTTGCATGATGTGTGAACTGAGGGAGGCTCCTTGGGGATGTCGTGTGGGATTCTGGGAGGAGAAAATGATTTCACAGAGACTGTCATGCTGTTCTTCTCAGCTTTTATCGGAAAAGGAGGGCTTATTGCACTTAAGGTGTGATTTCAATACTGATGCCACACCAGATTTAGCGCAGTATGCCATGCAGCAACAGCACCAAACGAGATTAACTTTAGAAAAGCACATTCAGGAAGTTAAATACCATACACCAGATTATTATATATCTGAGTCAAAGGCAGAGGGTGGAATTCTGAGTCAGGCGGAATTCAGCCCAATGGTCCACAGCTCGTTTGAGGAAGATGGCCTGAGATGATTCCCATTCAGAAACTTTTGAAGAATGTTGTAGTCTGTTTTTCATCCCTAAATGACTCCATGTTTTACCATGAGGATTCATGCAGAGATTTTAGCTGCTTTTAGCAATCAAGGTTACTGGGTGAAACACCACAGTTTATCATTCCAATGGGATGAGCCCCATAGGGTTTAACGAGGGCTCTCTTCAGCGAGTAATGTTAAATATTAAAAATATTGAGAATCTTCAGATTCAGATGAGGTCGTTTGAACTAATTTACCTAAGACACAAAATAGTTACACCGATTCTATATATCAGTCCCAGAGCATCCAACTAAGTGGCAGAACGATGCAAACACGTGGCATTTTTTGCAAGATACTCTAACATGAGAGTCAAGTGCTGAGGAACAGGGAGGGACATGTGGCAGCACAATCCTCGTTCTGGTCCTGTGCACCTATGTATGAGTGTACAGAGATGTACATGAGCACAGACATAGGCGCGTGCCCACACACAAAGATATGTGCGCCCACGTGCACACACACAAATACATTGTCTCTGTTTCACTCTTAGTACCTCTATAACTCACTATCACCCATCAAAATACCAGGCCCATCGACTTGTTTCTGGTTGCGTGGACAATGTCAGTGCTGTTCTGTGAAGTTTTGTAAAGCTCAGTGTGAGTCTAGAGAGATAAATAATTCTAAATGCATATATATATATATTAGAACATTGGAATGCTGGGGGCTCCATTGAAAACAATGGAGTGCTGCGGGCTTTTACTGGCCGGTAAAAGCCCGCAGCGCCAACATTCCAATGTTAGCTTTGTTCACAGCAACAGCCCCTCGGGCTCCGTGAACATTTTTTTTTTTAATAGAACATTCTGCCCTGAGTGGCAGAATGTTCTAATAGCCAGCCAGTCCCTCTCCCTTGTTAAATGCCCTCGCCTTCGGCTCGGGCATTTAACGCGGGGAGCGGGCCTTTAATAGCCGGTAGAGCCCGCTACGGCGGGTTCTAAGGCTATATTGATAGCCTTTCTGAGTATGTTAACGCTGAGTATTTCAAGTCACACTGAATAGCAGCGGGAGCAGAGCTTCTTAACGGGTGTGTTCTCCTTAAACTGAGCTCGTGATAACACGGATCAATATGAACAGGGAGCGACATTACACTGACGTTAGGTACACAGAAATATGACAGGATGTAAGAGAGAGGGGCTTAACAGGAACATCAGCAGAAAATGTTCTATTCACAGAAAGCTAACGTCAGCTGTCAAACTTTTGATTAATCACTTAAGTACAGCATCATCAGAAATCTATTAACCTCTCAGGGTGAACTCTGAAGAGAAGATGTATCTTCAAATTTCCTGGCACTGCCTTTGCGATGCTTTGTCAGATAAGCGATCACAGAGCATTGCTGCCTGCAGATCCAGTGATCTACCTCAAAACAGAGGGCATTTAATGACACTGCTCACGGATCTCTTCAAAGTAAGCATATATTTCGTTTTTAGTGTACTATTGAATTGCTCAAGTATGTAGAGTTCCCTACAAAAGCAATTGGTAGAATTGATTTGATTATGACACCTCACTTTCTGACTAAGGCAAATATTAACCGGGTAAAGAAACAATACATGTTATTTTGTAAGGAGTGCAGGGGGATGGAGAATTAGGGATGCCAATGTTGCGGAATTATCTCATGGTGCAAACCTCACCAAACTTAAAGACATTCCTGATCTGGACTGAGAATCCCTGGGAAAGGCAGCTTTTTCTGAAATTCCGGCTGGGTCTACAAGATCCCATTCCTGGTTTCTACTTGGGCATATGACACCAATCTTAATATGTACTTGTGACGAGTCCTTTATGCAAACAGTAGAGCATTTAATCTTTTTTTTGTTTTTACTATAAACCATTGACCAAGAGATTTTCAAAACCTGTTCTTAAACTATATGATGTTAATTAGTATAAACCAGTCCTGTATTTCTTGAGCATGCTTCCCAATGAGGTTGTTTTATGAAAATGGCAGGTCGTAAGAGAATTCCGATGAATTTTTGAAGTTTTTGGGCTTGTTATTTTATTTTGTATTACTGCTTTTATTTATCTATATTCTTGTTGCTTTTATGATACATTTTTAATGATCGAATAAAGCCTGTATTGATTGATTGATAGTTGATTGTTGGCACTATTTAAAAATCACTTATTTTTTTGACATGCAGCAGCTTGCAGTTTTTGTTTTTAGAAAAAAAACCATAATGATCTGTCATCATGGTCACAAGTACAGGGATGTCATTTTACTATGATGACAGTGTTCTGAAAGGTGGTGAGGTGTGACATGCATCATTCCAGTACTTTAGGGGAAAAACATGCTCTTGCAAATATTGTGATTCTTTGTCAGGACCGTAGCTTACGATTTGCTTTGTCTTTCCTTTGACTCAACACAGCAGACAATCAGATATCATTAAAACAAAAAACAGCAATACCCATGATGCTTTACAGCATTTCACATGTCCCAATGATGGCCCAGGACCCCAGCTTACATAAGACATGATCCCAAAAGTCACTTCTTCTTTCTTTGCAGCTCTGCAGCAGATAAGTAGTTGTTCATTTATTTACTTATTTCTTGCTTGTATTGCCTTTTTGAATGTGTTCTAGCGAAGCGATTCAGCTTGCATTGCTTGTTTGCTTAGCTACGCGCTCGTCGAGTGCTTTGTTGTGACATTAGCTTTTATAAAGATTCTGGCCTTTTACGGAGCGGAAGCGGACTACGTTTCTCTTGCATAGTCCTATTTCTATGTTTATGCCACACGTTTTTAAAGCCATTTTTTTCCAGAGTGATTCTCTGAGAAGCCGGCTTGTTTAACTTGCGGTGCAACCACGTGGAAGGGCCCCTTGCTGTTTCATGTGCTCCCTCTACACCCTGTTGCACTTAGCTCAGGGCTGTAATAATTTGTATAGGCTCTGCCTAGAGTGTGTTTTTCCCAGACTGCTCCCTCCACATTTTATTGGGCTGTTTAGCCTGGTAGCGGTTTTTATGCTTCACCTATATTGATCTGTCATGCCAATTACTAATATATCAAAACAATTATATATACCAGGAGAATGGCTCAATCGGATGAGAATGAATGCAGTGGTCCCCAACCTTTTGACTTCTGTGGACCACCACTTTATCATTACTGGAGCCCAGGGACCCCTACTGAATCTTTATTGGAATCTGGGGACCCCCCACTGAGTCATTACTGAAAGCTGGGGACCTAATCTGTTAATATTATTTATTTTTCTACGCTGTCAGGGAGCCCCTGAGGAGGCTTCGTGGACCCCCTGGGGTCCCCGGACCACAGGTTAGGAACCACTGAATTAGGGTATTACCCTGAATATACTGGTAATCAACTTGAGATGAACCTGGTTGAAGCACTTGATTGTAGGGTCCAACAGTCTGTTAACGATGCCCTAGTTAGGGCTTTGGGACCTTTCTCTGGTCAGCTCCTCGACTATGCTCGCACCCAGGGTTGGATGCAGGAGCCCCAGACACGTGGTGAAGGATCAAAATCTAAAGGGAAAGGGAAAGGACTGGATTCTGTGTCTGCGTACGCCCATGCTGACGCTTTTGAAAAACTCTGCTGCAAAAGAACCAGTGATCATAATTATAGTGTCAAAAAATACTCTTGGTTTTCCCCTTCCTCTTCAGAGAAAGCTACATCCTTAGAGGACTCTGATAACTCTGATAAACCGGGTCCCTGTAAGAAACCTAAGAAACAAGTCCCCCCCCAAAGTGCCCAATTTTGATCACACTGAGAATATTCACCCCAGGACGTCCAATTGGATTCCACTTCCGGAAGTGGCAAAGTATGTACAATCTCACATATGCAAGAGCTTTGATAAAGAGGTCTGGTCCCGCCTCAGAGCGGAATGTCCTAGACCAGATCTAGAAGGCAAGGATGACGAGACACCAGAAGTTGACCCCATATGGTGACCTTTATGAAGAAATACTCCAGTGACCCTAAAAAGGGCCTGGAGAGGTCATGGATTAACTGCCAAGACAGACCGTTAGACATGTGTGGTCCTCTAACAAAAATCTTGGGGCTGGCTTTCCACTCCAAAGAATTAGGGACTCCGGTGGACACCGACATTCTAATTGGTTGGGCATTGAGCCATATGTCAGCTTGGAAATAGCAATTGTGCTATTTCTTCTGAATGTAGAAGGTCTAGCCTCAGGTGTATCAACTTCAGAAGCAAGCCCTTCGACCGACAGATTACTCTTTGGGGTGTCTTTAATCAAAGAAATAGTGAAATTTTGTTCTACCTACTCCTCCCTCGACAATAGGCCCCGGTGTCACTTAAAAAGGTTTTCAAAAGAGGCCTTTTTATCAGGGCCAGTCATTACAGAAGTCGAATGCCTGGCCGAGGATCCTTCTCAAGTCCTCAAGACTACTACCCTAGAGCAAGAGGAGGTTGATATGGAGAGCAGTCTTTGGACTCCACCTTCTACCCCACTCGCTCAGAGTAGGGCATTCCAGATTCCGCAGAGGGCCCAGGGGGACAACAGTGAGCAATCCAAGATACTGGATTTTCCGGTAAGAATTATATCACATTTTCAGGTACTTCTTGGTGGTAGAGTGGGATTATTCCTAGACAACTGGAAGTAGATTTCTGGAGACACATGGGTTCTTCAGATGGTTCTAGGCTTCAGACTGGAGTTTTTCAGTACTCCGAAACAATTACAGCCCCCTCTGATGTTTTGTTCCCTAGCAGATCAGACCTGTATAGACTAAGAGGTTCAAGCCCTGCCCGACAAAGGGGCAGTATTTTTTTCCTCCCCTCATCCTTGTTGCTTTATCAGCCCCATTTTCCTAGTAGACAAGAAGGGTGAAGGTCATCGTCTAGTGCTAAACATAAAGGACTTTAATTATTGGATTCTGTACAGTCATTTAAAAATGGAGGGAACACACATGTTGAGAGACATATTACTAGAAGGCGACTGGATGGTCCGGCTGGACCTCAAGGACACCCACCTCTCGATTCCCATCTTCCCTTCCCATAGGAGATATTTACTATTACTTTGGAGGGGTCAATGACGGGAGTTCAATGTTCTCCCCTTCGGCCTGCCATCGGCACCCTGGTGCTTCACCAAACTGATGAGACCAGTGGTGGAGTCACTTCGAGCCCGAGGGATGCGTTTGATAATTTATCTGGACGACATATTATTGACGGCTCGAGATGCACAGACTCTCCTGAGTCGTTTAGAGTGGACTGTTCAGCTCTTACAGAATCTGGGTTTCCTTATCAATGTGCAGAAGTCACTATTGAGTCCGTCCCAGGTGATATACTGTCTGGGCTTCCGGATGGATTCAGTCCGATCACAACTTATTGTTCCTTCTCCGAAAATTTGCAGCATCAAGAGAGAATTGAGGTCTGCATTAGCCAGTCTGACTGTGTCGTTGAGGACGATTGCCAGGATAGTAGGTCTCCTGGCCTCATCCATTCAGGCCATTTTTCCAGCCCCTTCTCACTATTGTGCCCTTCAGAGGCTAAAAATCCAGCAAGTTTGGAAGTTTCTGATTTACTTGGAACAGATTCTGTTATCCGACAAAGTGAGGATGGAAATTCACTGGTGGCTAGAGCATATGGATGCCTGGAATGGCACAGCCATTTTCAGATCTTATCCAGACATGGTGATAGAATCAGATGCCAGTCAGTGGGGCTGGGGGGGCTCATTGAGACTCGATGGAGACGGGGGGTGATGGTCGAGATCGTAACGGAGCCTCCACATAAAGTGTTTAGAGCTTCTAGCAGGATCATTTGCCAGAAAGAGCCTCTCCCTTCAGAGGACAGACTGTTGTATATTATTGAAGAGGGACAACATATCAGCAGTCAGTTATGTCAACAAATTGGGGGGGGATGAAATCCAGGATTCTGGCAGAAATTGCCAAGGAATTCTGGCAATATTGCCTCAGCCATCGTCTGGTTGTCCTTGCGGATTATCTGCCGGGTTCCCAGAATATCATAGCAGACTGTAACTCCAGATATCTGAGGGATTCTAGCAATTGGAAACTGAATCCGGTACTTTTTCTCCAGATAATCAGACAGTGGGGTCCTTGCGACGTGGATCTTTTTGCATCACGTTTCAATTTTTAAATACCAACATTTTTCAGCTCGTGTCCGGACCCTCTAGCTCTGGTGACAGATGCCTTTCTTCAAGACTGAACTCAGTATTGGGGGTATGCTTTTAGCCCATTCATGATGATTCCCAGGGTTCTGTCTCACATATGGTAACAGAAGTTGGAGATTGTTCTCATGACTCCATTCTGGAGGCCCCAGCCGTGGTTCCCAGTAGCTCTGTATCTAGCATGTGCTCCCCCGTTTTTCATTCTTCCTCATCAGAATCTTCTGATGAGTCAGGAAGGCCTTCACCATCCCTCGGTCCTGTCAAGGAAACCGCTGTTAATGGCCTGGATGGTTTAAGGTCAAGATGTAATTCCCTAGGCACTTTGCAGCAGGCTGCAGATTTAATCAAACAAGCATGGGCTGCAGGAACCCATAAGGGGTATACCTCAGCTTGGCGGAGATGGAGAAGTTGGCGTGGCGTTCAAGGTTTCGACTGTGAGGTCGGATGTTGACTTGATTGTGAATTTTTTAGCTGAACTTGCAGGTTCAGGATTGGCCTACAGAACGGTCAATAACTTCAAATCTGCTATTTCTGCTGGTCATGAGCTGATTAAAGGTAAGCCTGTAGGGGAACATCCTCTGGTTTGCAAGGTAATGAAAGGTAACTGCATGTTGAATCCTCCTGAGGCCCGATATTCCTCCCTTTGGGATGTTTACATAGTTTTGAGATTTTTAGACAATTGGTCTTCTAATCGCTATCTTTCTAGAAAACTGATCTAGGCGAAACTAACTATGTTGCTCTGCCTTATCTCCTGTAAAAAAGTGTCAGATATTAGGGCTCTGGATTTAGCATGGAGAGTTTATTCTCCGGAAGGTGTCACCTTTAACATCACAAGAAGGACGATAACTAATTGCAGGTTGGTAGCGTATCCGATGTTTCCTGAAAAACCACAATTGTGTGTAGTTAAATGTTTGAAAGCATATGAAATTGCCACTGAAGAAATCAGACAAGACTCTAGGGGGTCAAATATTAATATCTTAACAAAAACCTTTTAAACCAGTGTCACCCGCTACATTATCTAGATGGATGAAATGGTTGATGAGTGAAGCTGGAATAGATACATCAAAATTTGGGGCTCATTTGGACAGGTGAGGCATGGCTTCCAAGACATATGCTTTAGGTTCTCATTTAGAGGACATTATGAGGGCAGCGGACTGGTCTACTTTTAGTAAATTCTATCACAAACCTATTGTTGATGTGGCGATTGTGGTAGTTGGACAGCTTTAAACAAGCATCATCGGAGCCTCCGGTCCTGATATAGAATACAAAATTCTAAAAAAAAAGTTGAATAAAAGATTTTCTAGCTTACGCGTCAAGAATTTTCAATTGTATTGAGGACATGGAGGCGAGGATTATGCCTCCTATATTTCTTTATGGCACTTATAATGGTCTAGTGATAACAATCTTTTGTGATTTATTGGTATTTGATATATGCATATGCATTTATTGCATATGGATTTGCCCTCCCTTGGTTTATGGATTTTGCTCACAGACATTTTGATAGATGTTTATACTTTACATTATGGAGGATATTACCTTCAATTTTGTTATTTTAGGGTCTGATCAGAGGACACCATGAAGGATTAATCTCTCAACCATCAGCTTTCAGAGTGGTATGTTCTGTTGGAAAGGATTCTGCTCCTTCTGGATATGGTTCCTGTTGAGCTCGGCTTGCGGTTTCCAGGACTTCAGATGTTGTTGACATTGAAAAGTTTCACCTGTAAGGAGTTGCATTTCTGATTTGTTTGGTACTTAACTGACTTTTACAAAGAAAGTGGAAGTGACTTTTGAGATCATGTCTTATATAAGATGGGGTCCTGAGCCATGACTGGGACATATGATATACTGTAAAGCATCATGGGTATTGATGTTTTTTGTTTTAATGATATCTGATTGATTGGGGTTTTGAGCCAGGAAAGGAAAGAGAAAGCATAACCCTTGCCTCCATGTCCTTAACAGAATTAAATTGGACATGTAAGATAGAAAAATGTTTATTTTCCAAGTAGTTTACCCAATAACACGAGGAGTTCTTCCCTTTCAACAGTAATAGTATTTAAATACCTGTATATGCATCCAGACACATGTTCCTAACTTACTCTAAAAAGAAAAGCTTTACTTCATATATTTGTGTTGCAGGAGTGAAGAGAGAAGCATAACTGTATAAAGCAATGGTCCCCTATTAATGATGCCTACACATTTTAATACTGGCTTAATAAGAGGTGACAGCTCTGCGAACATTAGCTGAAGGCATTAAAATTCAGTAGAAATACTTATAGAATGTCTACGAAAAGGGAGCACTGAACACAATTAACCTGCTGACAGGGTCAAGTTTTTAGCAGGAGTTGCAATTGCAAGACTTTAGAAACTAAATCAATACTGTGTTGATGTAAGGATGTCCAGTATGCTGATGTACACCAATAACTAAACCCTTTCTTTTGGTGCTATGAGTTTTCATAGCACTCTCACATATACCCATGATTATTAAGTGTAAGTAGAAATTACTTAGTCCCGAGGAATGCATTATTAGAGCAGCAGATGGGTGCTGAAACATGCGTTTTTTTTTCTTTATGTAGGGTGGAGGTTTAGTAACCATCGATAGCTAGATCATCTCTCAAACTCTGTGTAAATACCAGTGAGGGACTGCACAACTTACAACATTGTCAATAGTGCACCACAGCCATACGTAAGGTGATGAATCGGTCCAGGGGGATAAGTAACAACTACACATGATCCGACTCTGATGATAAGTGTTAGTGTCATGTCTAATCACTGTGCCAAGACTGTATACACCGGGTAACTCAACGTGTTGTAAGAACACACTATAACCTGATCCACTTAAACGTTGCCTTTATATTTTTGAGAGATTTGTCTTTTAATTGATATTCAATTTATGATTAGCATACAGCAGGCTTAACCCAATCTTGCTGAAAAGCTTAACTCAAATTAATTTTACTCTCATACTTTTTAAGTCTGGCTAGTAACAACTGTCTGTCTCCGTGATCTCATGTTATTAAAACACTGAATAGAGCTTTGGGTCAGCTTATTTCAAATACTGACAGAATTGTGTCAGTCCCCATAGATCATATGCTTGATGGGTATGTAGTTCCAGCATGTCAAGTTTAGACCAGGACTTGTATGAAACATATTAACTGTATCACTACTTTAATACATTGGGGCTATTAGAAATAAATAAAAATGACAGGGAAGAGTTTAACAACAACAAAGAAGATGTGATATGAAATTAAAATGAACTCACCATGGTTTTTGAGTGACTGTCTGGTTTAAGCATGTCACATCATTCGGTACCATAGTTTTGTCAGCAGTTTCCAGTAAGAACCATTTAACTGAAAGAACCTGTTGCTTTTGCATTTTCCTAAAACATGTTTTGCGCTTCAAGGGAGAGATGCACAGGCTTTATGTCTGCATAAAGCGGGTGGCGTGCTAAATGGCTGGGTATGGATTGTCACAAGGGTCATGCCCTACATGTCCACATATTTTGGAAAGAAAAATGACTTATTTTAGAGGTATATGCTATTTTTATTATAATGTGCTACATCTTTCTACTATAAATGATAATCAAGCCTTCCTTCTATTAAATATTGATTCATATGATATTTATTCTTGGAACAATTAAGAAAAAGTCTTCTCCAGAAATATGATGACACTGTTGGGGAGTTGATGTACTTAAACTATTTACATAATTAAGTCCATGTCCTCTAGTAATTAAGCAGGTGGACCCACATAGCTGTGAAGGTGCAAGTGTGCCAAATACATATGGAGCAGAGGTCATGAGTGACGATTCTGGAACCAGAGATATGCAAATCTTTCTGCTTAAGTCAAAACAGGCCAGGTTTCCTCTGAACAAAACACAGGCAAATCCAGATTAGGGCTGTCTTATTTGCGCCTTATAAGTAGAGTGCAGCTTGAGTTTTCTGGCACTTCCGCGCGTACCCATCACACTTACGGCATTGCACTGACGAAAACAAAAAAGTTATGGGTGGATTCTTTGACTTGATTTAAACCACTGTTAATTACCCCAGGTTGCAATCCGGGCCATCATTTTTTGCCTACTATCTCACCTCAGAAAGAAACTATCAATATTCAAATCAGACTTAGTACTGCTCCAATAGGAAATGTCCATCGCAAACTGCCAGGCCATGTCCCCAGGTTTTGTGAGGCTCAGAATATCCTACCACTGGAGCTAGTAAGATTGAAGTTTTCACCAACTTGCAACATCAGAGGAGCATGAAATGTCTTCTTTGGTAAAATGTGTAAGACATTATAATTATTTTAAAAATTCATATTAGTTTTAAACATAGTCAAGACTTAATAAATGATAAACAAAGGCAGCATTCGGCTAAAAACGTCTGGTGTGTACCAGGTTCCTCTTTACCTTCTATCAGATGGGAGAGAAGGGGACGGTGTGTCATCCTACTGGATAACCCCTTTTAGGTCCTTCGGCTGCAGTATTACAGGGAAGCTAAGCTTAGTATGGAGCTACCAAACAAGAATGAAAACAACATAAATGTGCTTCCAGTCAGCCAGCAGAGGCGCAAGCCAAGCAAAAACAAACACATTAGAAAATGAGTTAACATAACCACAGATTAATTACAGTAAATGAAATATCCACGCCCATATAGGGAAATACTGATGGCACTGACCAGCTCCTGGGTAAGGATGTATGTTACCGATAGATTTACTAGAATTAAAAGGTGACCACATCTCTTATCCCGGAGCGAGGCAATGTCAACCTGTGTGAGGAGCCTGCGCTGGTGTCCAAGGGACTGCTGATACACCAACACCATAGTAGGAAAAGGGGCGAGGTGGCGGGGGCAGCAGCAAAGGTACGTTTTTTAAAAACTATTATTGTATCCCACCCCCATTACCTCACTTCCCTCCTGCTCGCCCCTCCCCTTGAGACTTGTGGTGGCCGCCGCTGCTGTTTTCCTCCTTTCTTTATCCAACTTTCTACTGCTCTTTCTTTCCTCCTTTTCACTCTCTTGTTCTGGGTCAAAATCTGAAGATAAAAAATAAGACCCGGAAGCCAAAAATGGGTGCCGAAGGTCATCAGCTCAAGTTAAGCATTATGGAGGACTCTTCTGAAGTTTTAATTTATTTCTACCCTTTCATTTTCCTGCAGCACAAGCTATAGTGCACCTGTATCATTGAGTTTAGACTCGCAGACCCCCCCTTATGCACATGTGCAATCCCACCCGTTCCAAGATCCAAACAGAAACATCCCTTATCCCTCTCGCCTTAAAATACGTAAGATGATATTCAAAATCATTTGGTCAGTGGAGAAGGAACACTGCAGGCAGCTAGGTCTGAAAAAGATCTTGGTTGGTTTTCAATCAAGTTCTAATGAAATCGTCCTCCTCTCAAGCTGTTGTTCATAATTTTCAGTAGGACCAAATGGGTAACCGACGATTTTCTGTCCTTGCCAGCCTTATCAAGGATTGGGAAAAAAATGTGGGGTCCATGCTGGGCCCTCTTCAGGCTTCTTTCATTTTTGCAGTTGCAATTAGCAACTGTTAGTAAGTATTAAAAGAAAATGCACTTCAGCGCCATCTAGTGGTATGCCCAAGCCTCATGAATGAAGAAGGCAGGTTTCCTTTCATTTACAAATCTATAAATCAATTTTGCTGAAGGAGAGCGAATCTTGCAAAGTGTAGGGAGTGGGGCATAATGCCTCCTCCTTGTGACGGTGTTTATCTTCACTCCAGATCACTGGAATGCTTTACCTCGTGGGACAGGAACAGTGGACATTTGCCATGTCAGCAAAGGCAGACCTGGCTTTTTGCTCTTTAAAGCAACCTTTGCTGACAACACTGTAGACGTAGCCATGTCAATACAGCGCCGAGAGATCTCTGAAGGATTGAAGGCTTAAAAAATCATAAAATAAAATAACAATACTGCATTACTTAAGGGGCTCTGGGAACTCTGGATTTAGTGGAACAGTCTAACTGGGAACTGATTTAAATAATTCCTCAAGGAGTAGTTCATGGGCGCAGCTGAAATCTTTGAAAGTATGAAATGTCAAAATTGCTCAGCAGCACTGAGATCTTTACTCTGACGGGGGCATACCACCCATTTCAACGTCGTGCTGTGCTGAAGCGATTGAGCTGCCTGTGGCATATGTGGTGTTAGAAAAAAGCCCCTTTTAATTGTGCAGTGCACTATAGCACTATGGTGCCTCCATGTTGCTGCATCTGGCCAAGAGTTGGTGTAATTAACTTTTTCTAACCCATTCTGATTGCAGTGGAAATCTCCTATAGAGAATGTACCACAGGGTTAAAGGAGAGGTCAAAGGCTAACTCATTGCTTCAGTTCCCTTTTCTTCTCATTATTGATTTTCGTTTTTTTCCTAATTGTGAGTAGATTTCCAAAATAATGCCCTTCTTTCAACAAAAATGACAGCACTCTCATTTGAATGAAACCTGCTAGGTCAGAATGGCAGAGTACGTCTTGCTTTACAGAAGTGCGCATCAGTCCTTTTTCGTCATGTTGTGGATCCTGTTGGACCCTAGGACACACCGGCCTAAGTCTGGCTCATGCCCTCAGCCACACAAGGACACTGACACTAGACACATTAAGGTGGTCATTCTAACCCTGGCGGTAAAAACCGCCAGGGCGAATGACTGCGGTAGCACCGCCAACAGGCTGGCGGTGCACCGCTGGGCATTCTGACCGCGGCGGTTCAGCCGCGGCCAGAAACGGAAAGTCGGCGGTGTACCGCCGACTTTCCGCTGCCCTTGAGAATCCTCCATGGCGGCGGAGCGCGCTCCGCCGCCATGGGGATTCTGACACCCCCTACCGCAATCCTGTTCCTGGCGGGTCTCCCGCCAGGAACAGGATGGCGGTAGGGGGTGCCGCGGGGCCCCGGTAAGAGGGCCCCAAAAAGAATTTCAGTGTCTGCCTAGCAGACACTGAAATTCGCGACGGGTGCTACTGCACCCGTCGCACTCCAGCAACTCCGCCGGCTCCATTCGGAGCCGGCTTCATCGTTGCTGGGTCTTTCCCGCTGTGCTGGCGGGCGGCCTTTTGGCGGTCGCCCGCCAGCACAGCGGGAAAGCCAGAATGGCCGCCGCGGTCTTGTGACCGCGGTGCGGTCATTTGGCGGTAACCGCATGGCGGGCGGCGACCGCCGCCCGCCGCGGTTAGAATCACTGCCTAAATGTGGGGGTTAAGTTCTCTGGCCTAGAGCGCCTACATCACCTTTATTTAAGGCCCTCGGGATGCAGGCTCTATACAGTGTGTAGTAGTTTCCCGGTGACTCACTACATCCCTTATAACCTTTAGAAAAAAACATAAAAGAAAAAGAGAGATAACAATGTCCACACCAAGGTCCAGTGTTCAGCACACAAAGTCTCTCAGCCTCTTGTTGGGCCGTGGGTTGGATCTCAGTTGATAAGGATGGCCACGGTTGTTAGCTTCTCTGTTGGTGGTTGTCTGACCATCATCCCCTGACTGGGGCATCGGTGTTGTGTTCACTCATGGTGAGGTCTATTGGGGTTCTCCTCCCCGCTGTTTCCCAGGGCATTTTCAATAGCTAAACCATCCTGTTCTTATGTGACTTCAGCCTCCACAACACTGGATTCCCCCCAGGGACTCTTTTGAGCCAGGATACATTTCTTGACACTTCCATGCTTCCTCTCCTGGCTGTGGCTGCGTACTCTTATGACCTACCATGTTTCTTTCTTGAAGGGTGTGCAAAACTTTCACTCAGGATGACGATCTCTGATGACAACCACTGCCCAATCCCCCCCCCCCCAGAATGTTCGGTTCCACAGCTCTCCGACCTCGGCTTGCCTTTTCATTATTGATTCTCCGATTCTCTTGGGTGGCCGTTTCATTCAGGGCTCGATTAAGACCTTTAGGGGCCCTAGGCGCTTAAAAGATTTTGGTGCCCCCATATATATCTAATTCAAAGTATAAACAATAATGAACTTTAAACATTTTATTTTTTTAACTGAAACAAAACTCACAGTAGAAATGGAAATTAATGTTTATTCTTGTATACTTCCACTTTATTTATAATTGAAAGGTTTCTCCTACTTTTTCTAATTGCAAAGTCTTTGATCAGATCCTCAAAACAAACCTTACGCAACACAACTGCTTCTGTACTTAGTAGGGATAAGGCATCCAGCCTGCCTTGTTGTATAGTTCTTCTGTTTGGATTTTTAATACACTTCAGCGGAGAAAATTAATGCTCAGCTGAGCAATTTGTGATCATTAATGTTAAAAATATATGAAAGCAAATGTCTACATTTGGAAAGGCACACTCAACATTGTCTACTACAATTATTTTATAAAGTTCAGCATGACTGAATCTTGTTACATTTTTTGTTGCACTGAACGTATGATGCACATATGAGCGAAACTGCTGAAGCACAGCTGAGAAATCAGTGTACAAGTCCTCTGGGTAAGCATCAATCAAATTTTGACAACATTGAAAATACTTTTCAATTTCAGTAGAAGATCAAGTGACATTATGTGGCAAATCACTTAGAAAAGAAAATCTCTCTGCTAGTTCTTTGTATATCTCTCCTCCTCTTCTCATCTCAATTTCAAGTTTTTCAACAATTGTGTAAAATGGGATGATAGAAAATGTATCTCTGGCTTTCAGATATACTTCTGGTGCAGCATCTCCTGCATTGGGTAGCCTCTTTCTGATACGAGTTTGAGCAGCCTTATAATCAAGATCCTTTTTAGCTGCTTCATATCTTTCAAATTCATATTGTGAAGTGCATAGTTAGTCAGCTAATGATCCAAACAGATCTGCACATGTTTTGAAGTTCACACCATGTGGCAGTTACCATATACTAATTTTTTTGTATCCCCCCAGATAAATGTAAATCATTAACCTCTATTATAACTATTTTATTATTTTCATTATTGTACATATATGTATGTCATTTTTCATTTATTGTGGGCAACTCTTTTTGTGGAACTTGATTCAGCTGCACCATTTGCAGTTTTGCACCATATGGTCCATGGTAAATCCGGCAATGGAAAATTTCTGAGCTGCCTCCCTTCCCTTGATGCCCTAAACACATGCTTATTTTGCTTATCGGTTAATCCAGCCTTACATCAATGATTGCTAGCTCCCACTAGGGGCCTGCTGGCAGCACATCTTAGACAGATTGCCTTATTAAGAGATTGCCTGTAGTGCTGTGCGGGCTTTGACGATAAGCCCTCAAGAACTGATGTAGACAACACTCAAGGTCTTCCCCTTTCTCCACACTAATCCTGAGTGCTCGGTTAAGTGTCCTCATAAATCTTTCCACTTTGCCATTTGCCTTGGGCCACAGGAGTTATCCTCTGATGTCAGACACTGAGGTGATGTGGGTATTCCTGAAGCTCTTTGCCTTAAAACGGTGGACTGTTGTCCCTTTTGATTTCATCTGGCAGTCCCAGCAATGAAAAGATCTCTTCTAGTGCAGGTTTTATGCACTCAAAGGCAGTAGATCTGACAAGTTCCACAACTGGAAATTTAGTGTGCCTGTCCATGACCACTAGAGTGAGTTTGTTATCTGGAAAACTTCCAAAGTCCATGCTCATGGATGACCAGGATTTTGTGCTGACAACTTCCATAATCACAGGAGCCACAGAAGGTTTCCCACTTGTGATGATGCAGGACTGACAGTTCTTCACTCTTTCCTCTATTAACGGGTTCATCCCTGGGAAGCACACACCTTGCTCCTTAGGTGAGCTTTCGTTTCGGCAATGCCCTGATGTCCTTAGTGTTTCAGCTCCACAGTTCTGGCCCACATACCTCGAGGGATGACTATTTGATGGCCTCTGAGGATTGACCCTTCTTCACTCTCATTTAAGTCAACCCGGCATCTCCACAGCTGTGTCTGGGCATTTCTCTCTACCTCAGTCAGCCCACGAAGTCCATCAAGGAAGTTCCTTCTTTGATGTCTTTGCAGCGCTTCCTTGACCCTCATTAGGCATGCATCAACCTTCGGCACACTAGTTCTGTGACCATTCTCATGCACCCTTCAGCATCACGGTCATCTTTTCGTTTGGTACTAGTGTCGGCCACAATGGGCTGGTGTGGTAAATTATGGGTTGGATTATTTCCCCTGGCCGGTAAGTGACTTTGAAAGAGTATTGCTGGACCTGGAAAGCTCCCCCTCGGATATCCATTTCGAGCTGTACCAGCGCATAGTGGCTTGTGGTCTGTAACTACTGGAAATGTTTGAACGCAAAGGTAGAGGTGAAAATGTTTGTAGGCCCATCTAATTGCCAGTGCTTCTCACTGTGGTGGGAGCTCTGCTTGCATACGCTATGGGGACCCACTACTGTTGTCCTTCATATGTAGCAGCACGGCCCCCACCCCACGGCACTAGCACCTACAATCAATTCTGTTTGGCGCATCTAGCTGAAACACACCATGGTGGGATCATGTAGAAGAGTACTCTTTATTTATCTGAACGCCTGGGCTGCTTTACTGTTTCATTCCAAAGGAACATCCTCCGGGGTCAGAGCACATAGATGGTCTGACAGAGTGGCCAGATTAGTTATAAACTGGCTGCAGAAATTAGCCGTGCCTAGAAAACTGCGAACCTCTGATTGATTCTGGGGCACAGCTGCTGACCTTATAGCTTCAACTTTCTGCAGGCCCAATTGAAGACCCTCTTTGGAGAATTTGTATCCAAAGTATTCCACTCCATTGGTATAGAATGAGCATTTTTGATGGTGAAGGATCAGTCGTGGCTCTACCAGTCATTGCAAGGTTACTCTCAGGGCCATTGGTATCATCAATGTGGAGCTTGACTTGGATACCTCTGAAATGCCGGTTCAGGGCAGCTATGGCGGCATCAAAATCACCATCTCCGATGTTGAGTAAATCTTCGCACAACTCATACAGATCATCACCTCCCATGCGTAGCATCATTGATCTTTTAACAGTTATGTCAGTTTTGTGCATCGCGTGCAAGTAATCCTACAATCGTCCAATCCATCGGCGCCAGCACGCTTTAGCCATCGCATGGTCTGCCAGTTGGCTAAATGGAAGTAACACTGTGACTAGGGCATGTGCGCAATGCTGTTGTGTAGGAGGTGCAGCTGCGTTAGGTAGTTCTGACATGGTGTCTCATCAGTGCCTTGGCATGTGCTGCTGCCAGTTGATTGCGGTAGTGCTGGCTACTCACAAAGGGTTGCCTGTTAATACTACTCTCCCTTGGCCCCTCTGCTGGGAAGTTTTTACTCTTCACCCCTCGCTATGGATGATGTTTAACAAATGTGACGTTTCACCACAGTTCATTTATTTATCGTCACTGGGCTTAAGTATGTATGTCTTCTATTGTGCTGGGAAAGTGGCACACACTTCACTCACCCTCCTGTAGCATGAGCACCAAGCAGGGAGCCTCCAACTCTCCTTGCTGCTTCTGGCACGGGCTGCCAATTGCATGCCATGTATCTGCTGGTGAGGAAACGCAACGCCCGTAGGCCACTGGCTCACTGCAATGCATGTACTTGGATCTCCTCCACTCGCTGGTGAATCAGTTTCGGGCACGCTGCGTCGCTTGGTGCAGCTGCGCCTGTAGCCAGGCACAGTCTCCTTGGCGGGCGGTGTTGAGTGTTCAACGGCACCCTTTCACCAAAGTGGGCCTCCTGGTGAAGCCTGGGATGGAGCTGTGGCCAGCAGTGTGCGGTCCTGTCAACCTTCGCTGCCTCAGGCATGCCTAATGGGTCACCCAGATGAGAGGTATGCACTCTCTGGCGTCTGTAGCACACAGTGGGGCCTACCTCGTCGCCAAAGTTGGACTCCAGGTCACACTGGCTTAAGCCTTGCTTAGGCCCTCTGCCCCACAAGGACACTGCCACTCAACACAGTAATTGTGGTGGTTATGTGCTGTAGCCCGAGTGGCTACAGCACCATTATTTAAGCCCTTGGGCTGTGCCTGGCCCTTAGGATGTACACTCTATACAATGCACAGTAGTGGTCCTTGGTGGCTCACTACAAATCTCCCCAGCCCACCACTGCCACACACACACACACTTGCAGGCAGGAGTAGGGGCTGAAGTTATTACTCCAACTGGAAGCAAGCCGGGACAGAGATGCCAACTCCTGCCCCAGTACTCAGAGTGCCCATCCCAGCACAATGGCCACATAACAAAGCACATTCTGCTTCAGGGTGCAGCAGAGTGTGGATAGTGGCTCCTCAACAGTTGCTGTTGTGGCAGGGGGACTTCTCCTCTGGCAAGAAAGGATATGAACAGTCTCTTCATTTAAGTTTCTGCATCACTAGTTGGACTTTGTAGCAACCAGCTACAATGCAGTCAGAGGCACATACACATTACATTTACTTGTAAATGTGGCAGCGCTGCAGTCAGTACGCTGCCTGGTACCGCAGACAACTCCTAGATGTAGCTCCTCTCAGAGACCTACTCGTCAAGGATCTGTGTAACTGTGTGTATCTCTAAGATAAACCTTAACATCCACCTACAGTTTACATACCACTGCTAACATTCACTATGCATATGCCCACAGTAAAAATAATTTGCCATATTTTGTCATTCGCTGCAGGGTAACTAATCTCCCTCAGACATCTTCTAACACAACCTAACTTTGAACTGACAACCAAACACCCCTTTTCCACCCTCTTTCTGTACCCCACACGCCTTCAACTGTTGTCTAGCAACACCAGTCTGCTTACAAGGAAGTTTATTTCCAAAGTACGTCTGGTATTTCCTCCTATGTACCCCTTTTTCTCATTACTCCTCCATATTCTTCTTTTGTTGAGTTTGAAAATATATCTCTACTTTGGTCTTAACTTTGTATCTCCAAATGATTCACTCACATCAATGAAGATGATACAAGGCATGCACTAATCTTACTTGCCTCATGGAATGTTGGCTGGAACATCAAAGCCAACTCAAACAACCGCTGGCAAAGGTAATAAGTTTGGGTTTAATGTACAAATTTATGTAGCATTAGCAGATTAGTGGGAGACATAAAGGAGGGAGGTAGCAGGAGTGAGCAGAAAGGACTGTAGTTGTAAAGTACTCCTTCATGCAGTTCAGGTCAAGCGTACAAGTGGAGGCAAGGGGATATACCCAAACAACCAATAGCATTCTGTGGGAGGTGGAGCTGAGCCAAGCTGTGATTGACCGTCTCAAGTCAATGGCTTAAAGAGGCTGGCCCATGAAAGCCAGTGATTGAAAGGAGAGGATATAAAGCCCAATCTATATATTTGTTAGCTATATGAAATTATTTGAAGCTACACTGTCAAAACCCAGACCTAATAACTTCAGGTGATACAGAATGCAACAACCAAAAAAGTGCTAGCTTTACACGAATGTGCTCATACATTGCAAGAATCAACAGGGTGCAATGGATGCCCCCTTGTGTCGAGTTTGAGTTCTTGTTGCTTACACATAAAGCAGTGTTAGCCTACCTACCTAACTGACAAATGACCTGAACAAATAGCTTGGAGCAATGCAAAAAAATCTTTGGGTACCACCAAAACATTGAACTAAAATTTTGGTGGGGAGGCTTCCCCTGTGAAAGCCTGCTCTGCCTAATATTTTTAAGAGGTACAGAACTACTCCATCCTTTCAGGCAAAAAGTTAAAACACTATTGTTTTAGGGTGAAATTATACACATAGCTCTTAACTGACACAGTTTAAATTTATAGAGTGATTTTAAAAATCTTGTTTGGTTGATGTGCCAACCTCCCTATACTGACTTTGAAACAAGTAACGCTGCAGGATCTGTCCTGTAACAAAGCTACCATAGACCCTAACAGAAGCAGGTACCACAAGCCTCCTGGAAATATGATTACATAGTAAAAACATTTCACATATGGGGAGCAGTGGGTTCCTCATGGCATGTATTGCAGACGGAATATCAGAACCAAAAATATTGTATAGACAGAATATCATGTCAATAATATGAAGGAACAAAATTTCGAGAAGGTAAGTTCAAATAGGTAAGTATAGATTTACCATTCTTAAGTCCACGTTCTTAACTCCACATCTATGAGCAGGTGGTGAGGGCACCACTGGCAGTGAGGTGATAAAGTGGGTGCAGCCACAGGGAAAGGATATGAACCCTGGCAGAAGCCAATGTGTTAGAATAAAAAAATGTTAAATCAGAATAAGTAAAAGGAAATGGTGTGCACAAAACTGCGTTAATTTCTATCTTTTGAAATTTGCTCAAACATGCAATTGGATTGTAAATTTCCATTAAATATTCCATTATTAACCATACTGGCCCTCATTCTGACCTTGGCGGCCGGCGGAGGCCGCCCGCCAAAGTCCCGCCGTCAGGTTACCGTTCCGCGGTCGAAAGACCGCGGCGGTAATTCTGACTTTCCCGCTGGGCTGGCGGGCGGTCGCCTTCAGACCGCCCGCCAGCCCAGCGGGAAAGAGGCTTCCACGATGAAGCCGGCTCGGAATCGAGCCGGCGGAGTGGAAGCTGTGCGACGGGTGCAGTTGCACCCGTCGCGTATTTCACTGTCTGCACAGCAGACAGTGAAATACATGTAGGGGCCCTCTTACGGGGGCCCCTGCAATGCCCATGCCAGTGGCATGGGCACTGCAGGGGCCCCCAGGGGCCCCACGACCCCCCCTACCGCCATCCGGATCCCGGCAGTCGGACCGCCGGGATCTGGATGGCGGTAGGGGGGGTCGGAATCCCCGCGGCGGTGCAGCAAGCTGCGCCGCCGTGGAGGATTCAATGGGGCGGCGGTACACTGGCGGGAGCCCGCCAGTGGTGCCGGTCCGACCGCGGCTTTACCGCCGCGGTCGGAATCCCCATTGGAGCACCGCCGGCCTGTCGGCGGTGCTCCCGCGGTCGGTCAGAATGAGGGCCACTGTGGAAATCAGGAATTATGTGATTCTGTAGCTGTAGTGTTTCACAAATAATTATTAATTTGCGGCAAGTTGCCACATAATCATCTAGTGCACAATTTGAAAATTGTACTAAAAATGTTTTTAGCTCAAATGGATCAAAAGCTACTGAAAATGTGGCTGGAGAGCACAGTGGAAGGCTCTTTGCAAAGGTTGATTGCTCACTTTTCAGTTGCTCATTGCTGACTTTGGATGTAAAACTGGTACTGATGAGGTTAAACCTTTGACCACACAGTGTTAATATACATACAAAAATAACGAAGTAACACTGTCATAACAATATACCTTAACCTTCTCACATAATTTGGTCCTCCCGTCGCCTAGTCAACTAATTCGAGTGGACCTGGTCTTACTATAAAACGGCTGTGAAGTGCTGAGCCTTGCATATGCGCACCACAATTTCCTTGTAAGTCTACTTATCTACAATCTCTTTTTCAAAAGCCATGCTGTGGTCGGTGTTTGTCACAAGAACATACAAATTATACTTCCAGTCGGTGCAAAGAGCCCATGGAAATTAAAATGCGTGTAAACAGTTGTTTCCATCTCAAATTATGATTAAAGTTTCCCATCATTGCGGGTTACAGACTTCGCCTCTTCATTCCTGTCGGTCTCATTTGTTGAGAGACGTTTCGCCCAGTGCTTAATTTGTGCTTGTTGTTTCCGGTGCTGAGCACCGGCACTTATTTTCGAGGGCCGGTGCTTATTCTTCTGCCTCAAGCATTTGCTGCGAGCAAAAGACACATTTGGGAAAGACGGAGGAAGAGAAAACCGAAAAAGCATCACAATGGGGGAAAGCAGAAAGCTACAGGAGTCAGCTAAAGGGCAGGGAGTGGCTCTAAGTGGATTGAAGAGGCCCGAGATGGCTTCAGGATTAGCTGCCTCAGTATTCCGTTCCTGCACATTTAATTGCAGCAGCTGCGTGTTTCAGAGGAGAGCTCGGAGCACCGGCACGTCTGTATTTACAAATTTAAGCACTGGTTTTGCTGCTGTATTTTTAAGGTTGTCTTTATTTTAAACGCGATTATTCTGGTTTAGAAAGCACGGTTATGAAATAATGTGAGTTAATGAATTCAACACAAAACTTGAAAACCTTTGAAAATGCAAAAACAGCATTAAAAAAATCACAGTGAAGGGTCCTGAAAACAACTAGTTTAGGCGAATTTGCAGCAAGCAACAAGTGAGATACAGAAATGTTAGCTAAAACGTCTCACAAAGGTTATTATTTTCAAACAATAGGAAAAAAGATTTAATGATATTGGTACAAGATGGAGTTATTTACACATAGGTATCAGTATGAGATGGGTCAAAGCGGGCTGGTCACAAAAAAACACCTGATATCCGTAGCACGGGCATCCCGCTAAGGTGGAGGAGGGTCGCTCTGCTGATAGAAAGCAGAAAAATACATTGACAATAAAAGTACTCAATTATCACTTTATTTTTACACTTAGTCAGGGTGGGGCAGGGTCAGTCACCCCCATGTCACAGGTAGGAAGAGTGCTATGTGCACTTGTAAGTGCACATGCCAGTACCCTCCTCCCGGCTGTGTGGAGATCAAGCGCAGGCTCCCACTTCCTCCTTCTGCCCTTCTGCCCATTTCTGCCCACTCAGGACAATCTCAGTGATTCCCTCACACTGTTAAGAGCACGAGAGAAACAAGGGTGGGGAGGAAGAAGACAAGAAGAATTGAGGTGGCAGGAGCGGCGTAACACCGAGGCAGCAGGAACTTTGGGCCAGATGTAGGAAAAAATCAAATTGCGACTTGCAATTTGCGAGTCTGTGCGACTCGCAAATTGCAAGTCGCAATTTGACATGCAGAAAGGTGTCTCAGACACCTTCTGCAACTCGCAATGGGGTCGCAAAGACCCACCTCATAAATGTTTATGAGGTGGGTCGCAGTTTGCGACCCCATTGCGAGTATAGGCACTCGCTAACATGGAGGCCTGCTGACGTCAGCAGGCCTCCATGTTAAAATAAAGGTTTTTTTTTTTTTGAAGTGCAGCCCGTTTTCCTCACAGGAAAACGAGCTGCATTTCCAAAAATTCCGAAACCTTTAGTTTCGGAATTTTCAGGGCAGGGAGTGGTCCCTTGGACCACTCCCTGCCCTGAAAAAATAATATGGGGTCCATTCACAAAGGGGAAGGGGTCCCATGGGGACCCCTTCCCGTTTGCGAATGGGTTACCATCCACTTCAAGTGGATGGTAACTGCGACTCCATTTGCCACCGCATACGCGGTCGCAAATGGAATTGCATACCATTGCGAATCGCAAATAGGAAGGGAACACCCCTTCCTATTTGCGATTCGGAAATGCATTTTGCGAGTCGGTCCCGACTCGCAAAATGCATTTCTGCATAGGAATCACGCATTTGCGAGTCGCAAACGGCAAATTTTGCCGTTTGCGACTCGCAAAGTGCTTCCTACATCTGGCCCTTTGTTTTTTATTATTATTGGTTCCCTACCCCCCTCTGCCTGCTGCACCAGCCCCCCCACCCCTCCGTGGCAGCAGCCGCTACTGATTATAGTCATCCAGCTCTCCTATCTCTCGAGCCCTCTTCCTCATTCAGAGCAGAGTGGTGGGGGTGTTGTTTTTCCTGATTGAGGAGCTGCTGTCCGTTGTGCTTATGGGAAATTCTTTCAGCAGAGATGCCCCCATTGGAATATGTGCCTGAAGGACCTCCATAATAAAGGGACTCCTCCAAAGCCACGAAAATCAGATGTGATTAATGCCTGAATCCAGGATGTACATCAGACCTGGTGGGAACCTGGGCTGAAATCGTCAAAGCCAACATAGGCTCTTTTAGTGACCAGGCCCGCTCTACTATCCTTACTGGAATCAATGTGGTGCTCTCATGGCAAGCATGCTCACGTCATTTATGGGAAGTTGCTGTGATGGAAAATACCAGAGTTCCTAGTTGACTTTGAGGTTAGGACAAACTTCAGGTTTAGCGTGATGGCCTAGAATGGTTGATGGATTTGTTGACAATACAGAAGGCAAAATCGGCCACTGCTGGTCAAGAACCATAGAAATGCATCTATTAGTCAAGAGTCGATTTTAATCTCCCAGGGCAGCATTTAATCAACTCAGGTCACATATAGGAAAGGTTAAATTCTGATATTAGGCTGTTTGTAGAAACAAAAATGTGCTTGAAGTTCTGCTATCAAAGTGATTTCGGTACGACCTAATCCTTTGTTGAAGGTAAATCAAGATCAAACTTTATTTCAATATTTTTAGAAGGAAGAGATCTTTTCATCGTGGAGGGGAAATAATAAAGGTTTTGCCTATAAAGTAGACACTTTTACAGCGCACAGGAACTTGTGGTAAAGCATCAATATGCAGTCGTGCAAAGGTGTCAGCAATTCTTTTCACAGTAAGCAACAAAAAACAAGGTCTAACCACAGAGTTTCAGTGTGCTCTTTAGTATTCAAGCAAGCTAGTCCGCTGGAAAATATTTAAGTGCAAGCCGGATGAGACAGAGTGGTGATATCCGCTGACAATAATGGAAAGAAGTCAGGCTATCACATGTGGGGCATGACAAGAGCTGATGGCACATCCGTCCAAGAGATGCTTGCGCGCACAAGTCAGAGACATCGTTCAAAAGACTAAATGAGGATAATAGCCCTGAACAAAGTGAAATTCATGAAACTATAAATGGGTAGGACTATCAGGTTCTAAGTATTGTAGGGCTTGAGCGGTTTCTCATATGACTGCTTTCTGAGGAGCCTCCATGAGTGAAAACGTGAAACGCAATCCCCAGCAATCTCTCGGTAATTAAAGAGAGCAGTAGATGCCTTGGCCTGGTATCAGAGGATAATGGATTGTAATATTGAGTGTTGTCAGTAGTGACAGGTACGTACAAGACAGCAAAGATCATCTTGAGCCCGGCCAATGCTTTGCATCAAATCAGAAATTCTCTTCTGACAGGGCCTCATCCCGCGTGCAGAGTCTGGTTTCACATTTTTCAGATCTTAGGGGGGTTTAGCTTCGAGTTGCTCTTAAAAGCCCCTTCAAAACTAACTAGTGGAGGAGCAGAAAGCCGACCTGTCACGAAACAACACCACATAATTTCATGCAGGTGTTCTGAAAAATGTCTGATGATTGCCTCCAGCATCCTGTGAAAAACTGTGTATCTTGACCTGTGAACCTAGCCATGCTTACCTTTCATAGGATTGTCAATTTGTGGGTTATTTACGGTGCACTGCGGTTTTCAAACTTTTTTTTTTCCTACTGGAACCTCTCACAAACAGTTGTACGGCTCATACTACACAGGTGCTGACTTTGTGTTAAATTCAACAGGAGTTGAGAACATCCTTTTGACAACGAAGAAATATGCTTTTTCCCATTTCTAATGGGAGAGGAAATTTGAGTAATCACTTTTAATGAGAGAAATTTAAGCATCCAGGAAGACAAAAGATTGTTGAGACTTTATTGTGGAGTGGATTTTAAATTACTGCATACTTTTTAATTTTGAGTTGTATTTCTTGTGGCTATTATTTTCTAATTATGGTATCGTATTCGCTCTTTACTTGGGCGCTCATGCACAGAAAAACATTTGGGGTAGACAGAGTGACATCATGCGCTCTTGGACCTGTCCGGAGCCCAGACATCATAGTGGTTTTTTCATAATCTATCGTAGCCTTTTATCAGCCTCCTCTCCTTGCTGCAGAGCAGCTGGGGGACAACTGAGTGGAAAGTAAACATGGCTCTAGGATCTGTTTACTTTCTATTCCTACCACTGCCTTCATGGCCCTCAATGCCAGAGGTACCAAAGGGCAAGTCGCTGCTACCACCTGGCTTCCCCAATTGACCTCAATGTTTGTCTCCTTTTCTACGCATCCTTCATCAGCCCGTGAGACTTGAAAAGCAGACAGCTTGCTTGATGGGAACCACGCAGGAAAACCTTAGAAGTCTAGCCTCCAATCACGTTTGTTAGAACTGCTGCCCAATCATGTTCCTGTCTGTCACAGGGACAGGCCCTTGCCAGAGAGAAGAACAAGCCTATCAAACATGAGCTAATCCATGCGGCTTTGTTCGTGAGCTAGGGTACAAGTGACACAATTATTAAGTTCCTTTACAAGGTTTCAGTGTCTAGTTACACGTTCTGTTTTTTGCTGCTGGCAGTTTCTAACCTTCAGGAGAACAATTATCTCTCGCAGGGACATTGCCGTTTCAGGTCTGATTCAATATTCCTTCAGTCCGTGTGAAAGGATTTACACATATTACCCTAGTGTGGTGCCATGTTAGACAACAGAATATCAGTGAAAGAAAAGTGCTTTCTCAATCGAGAAAAATAATTTCCCTGTGCTGAAAAAAAATAAAAAAACATGAATATGCAATTGCACTAACGCGAAGCCATTTTTTAACGCCCGACCCTACACTTTATACCATTATGCGTGCAAAAATGGCTTTGCATGAATGTGAATGGTAATTCACAAAGATTTCTGGGAGTACTGCTGGAAAGCAGCGACTTTCTACTCTTTATCCTCTTTAAAAAACAGAAATTCGCGCCCAAATGTATGTGTAAACCTAGGGGTGTAGGTTTACAAATTTCTTTGAGAAATAGGTCCACAGCTTTTCACAGAAAAGTTGCACTGCGGCAAGGATGCCCGCTCTCATAACTTGCCTCCATTTTACTGCTTCTTTGTATTTGTTTGAGACAGGAAAATAGGTATTTTGAGGAAAAACTGAAGAATGTGTGCGCTGATATATACTCTTTTGACAGCATGATTGATAATCCTAACGTGGAGAACCACCTGGGCCATTTGCCCAGGCGGTGACGTGAGCATGTGCCACTCTGCGGGGCGCACCGAGAGCATAAATAAATGGATGTGAAGTCGCTCAAGGATTCTGCTGGAAAAGAAAAACCGAGGGCCAGATCTACAAGAAAGTGGTGCATCTGTCCCGATGCGCCACTTTTCTCGCTCCGCCCCCTACGCCACCTAAAGACATCATGGTTGTGCCGTATTTACAATAAAGCACACTGTGGTGCTCGTTTCCACAATAGCGTCATCATTTTTTATGTTATTGTGGTGCTTATATGGATTAGCACCATAATTTATGGTGCTAGTGCAGCAAGGGACTAGGGAGGCCCAAAGTCTAATATGGGCTTGTCACTGCCTTAAACAGGTGTTAAGTGTCATAGTGAAATCTTGTAGATTTCACAGTGCCATCTTTTGTGGACTCCCTGATTGGTAAGGCCCCCAGCATACATTATACCTGGCACAGGTATAATCTGGCGCAAGGGGTTACAAAGTGGCTAGCATTGTGCTAGTTTGCATTTTTGGCGAAGGAGAATGGCCTCCTAATGCCACCTTAACGTAAAAAAATGAAGCTAGTGTGGCACTAAGAGGTGATAGGGCCTTGTAAATCTGGCCCGAGAGAGGTTCTCTGTGCACTGGTGGTTACAGGGCCTAGGTTTCCAAAATAGCCAATAACTTCCAGTGGCCCAGCATTCTACACCCCCACCAGCAGGCAAAACCCTGAAACTGAAGGTGGAGGTGGTTAAAGAGGGTTTTCCTGGCAAAAGCCATGACCTCAGGATCCGAAACTGCATGCACCAGTGCCGGCCAAATTCAGCAATTTTATGGCCATGATCAGCACACCTTTGACATGTGCCCCGCAAACAGCCTCTCATGCCAGAAGTGTGGTAAGACCAACCACTTTACCAGTGTTTGCTGCAGTGGGAGCAGGGGAAGGACTACTATGGCATGTTCCAAGACCATGTCCACCCAGAGACAGCTGTCACAGGATGAGTGATGAAGAAAAAGCATTCTTGATCTCATACCCAGAGGCAGCGCAGGACAATGCACACTTTCCACCTATGTGCAACATCTTGATCACAGGTTGTAAAGTCAGTGGTCCGACAGGGGAGTCAGTGAACATTATAGATAGTCATTAATATATGTCACTGGCTCCCCACCACCATTGTCACCTAGCTTGGTGAAAATCTACTAATATAAAGGACAAAAGCAGCTATTGTTGGTGGGCGTTTTCCAAGTGGAAGTGACGAATGGGGAGGTCGGGAGAATGGCGAAGTTCTACGCCACAAAGAAGGAAGCTGCATCCTGCCACACTGCAGGTTGGCAGAAGAGCTGGAGTTAGTGTTCTTTGCAAGAGATCTTTGCAAGAGACATTCATGCGGCAAAAGCCCATGACATCCCAAAGGACTTCCCACAGGTGTTCCATGGCCTTTAGTGCCTCAAGGGCACCAAAAGTATACTCCACATTGACAAGACCATCAAACCAAATGCACTGTGGCATAGGAGAGTACCATTTCAGCCACGGCCACTGATGGAAGCCAAACTAAACAAGTTGGAGCAGCAATGAGTCATTGAGAAAGTGTTGGGTCCTTCCCCAAAGATCTCTCCTCTGGTGGTCACCCAAGCTAAAGAAACGGGGGCAATCAGGTTGTCTGTAGACATGAGGCTACCCAACAAGGTGATCTGGCAGGAGTGCTATATAATACCCACCTCATCATCATTGCCAACCTCAATGACGTCCACTGCATCTTGACCTAAACACCAGGTACCACCAGATGTAGATGAACCCAGAGAGCAGAAGCATCACAACTTTCTCCACACACACCGGCCTCTGGAGGTATCAGCACCTCAAAGGTGGTATTGCCTCAGTGGCAGAAGTTTTTCACATGCCACCCATGAGGTCCTGTCCAGGCTAGGGGGTCCTCAACATAAGCAATGACATCCTCATTTACTCTACGACCTTTGCGGAGCATCACACTTGGCTTCAGGCGACCCTCCAGGGGCTGGCCAAACTCAGACTGACCCTCCACGAAAGCAAATGTTCTTCTTTTTGAGTCCACCATTGAATTCTTCTGGTATGTCCTCTAAAGTCAAGGGCTGGGAGCCTATCCCAGCAAAGGGTATGCAATTGAAAATGCCCCAAGACCTCAGACACTAACAGAGGTGAGGAGCTTCCTTTATACAGCGACATATTGTGGGAGGTTCCTTCTGCACCTAGCCACCATCTGTGAGCCTATTATTGCACTAATGAAGGCTGAGTCTGTGTAAAAGTGGACTGAACTGGCTGCAAGGCTTTTGAAGATGTAAAGAAAGAGTTTCTCAGAGATGTCACTATCTCCTACTTTGACCGATGGTGCCCCTGTGGGTTATTGGTGGATGTCAGTCTTGTAAGCATAGGGACGGCACTTAGCTAAGAGCAGTTCTCAGGAGAAGGAATGGGTGCCTATCGCGTATGCTAGCCGTGCGCTGACAGCGAACAAGACTAGAAATGCCCAAATTGGGCGGAAGCCCTCGACATCTGGTGAGGAGGCAAGCACTTTCATCTATATCTGTGTGGGTGAGGATTCCAAGTTGTGACTGATCACAAGCCATTGGTGCCCCATTTTGTGGGCACATCAAGGAACCCGCTCTGACGAATTGAGTGGTGGACAGTGCAGCTGCAGCCTTATGACTTCACAGTGATCCTATCGACCCTGCACCTGCAACCCGGTGGATTACCTCTCCAGGCACCCTCCAACCAATCAGTGAAGGACCCAGATGGCGATGCAGCCATAGAATGGCCCTGTCCATTGAAGAGATCGGAGAGGCTACAGCTGAAGACACCTGCCGGCAAAGTGTAACCCGCATTTCAGAGATTTCAATGGAAAAGATTCCTAAAGAGGACTAAGAACTGGAGCTCAGAGGACTGGGATGTAATGTCCCCACTCTGGAGGGTGAAGGATGACCTTAGTGCTGCCTTAGAGAGCATCATCTTGTTGGGGAGATGCATCATTGGACCCTGAGTGCTCTGGGAAAGGGCAGTGGAACTGGTTCATCAAGGCTACCAAGGGACGGTAAAAATGAAAGCCAGACTTTGTGAAAAGTTATGGTTCCCTAGCACTGACACAATGGTGGAAGAAAAAGTCAGGGCCGTGCCATCTGTGCCAGATTTTCAGCCCCCTGGTGGCCCCAGCCTGGATCTAGATGGAGGAAGCCAGCGCTGCTCTGTGGAGGGTGCTAAGCATGGACTTTGGCAGCTTCCCAGATACGCAAAATACCCAGTCCTGGAGTTGTTCACCTCTACTGCTTTTTCCACTCTCCAGCCTGCAATGGAAAAGGTCTTTGCCACAATTGGGTTACCCCATATCATCAAGATGGATAACAGGTTCTATTCCAAAGCCAGGAATTTAAAGAATATCTTTAGTCCTTGTGGGTGACTCTTCAGAGAATAACACCCCAGTGCCCCCAAGCCAATGGAGAAGCTGATTTATGAGAACTCTGAACAAAACTCTTCGGATTGGAGTGTCCCAGAAGCAAGAACTAGGATGGTGCTTGCACCAGTTTCTGAGAAACTACCTTAACACATTGCATAGCACTATAGCCTGGACGCCTATAGGCTTACTATTTGGGTGACAGGTAAGAAAAAACATAACCATTGGACCCATTTGGACACCCAAACCCATGGATGATGCAGTCATGTGGGTTAAAAGAAGGACCACCAATGAGCTAGCCAGCAAAGCACGACTGGCTGTGGATCCCATGCTGCAGGTTGGGGACACAGTGGTGCTGAGAGACTGGCGTCCCAGGTGGAAGTTCAGGACTCCCTTTATAAAAAAACAGTGATGAATCACGGAACGGAAGGGCATCATTGTCACTACTGCACGAGGGTGAAAAGTGGTCACCTCTAATGCCTCTTCGTTCAAGCTGGTTTCACCAGCGATTGAACCACTGGTCCCCAGCTATGTGCCTGAGAAAGAGCATGAACCAGTGGTCCCCAGAAATGTGCCTGATAAAGAGCATGTGGTGGATGGTTACTTAGGGACTAGCAAGCTGACCAATCAGCCATGCCTGGATGCCATGCATCTAAAACAAAAGGGAGGACATTCTCCCTGGGGCTGTAGGCGATGCCCCATCCCCTGATGTTACGTCAAAAGGACAGGCTGACAGTGTGACGAGTGTAGGGGGGCATTCAACCATTCACTCAGATCACCCGAGGCCCAGTACCCAGCCGGAAACTCAACTCTGTGACTTTGCTTGGTAATGCCCCCTGAAAAAAGAGAGGCCACCCCCCTTTCTTGTTGGTTTGATTCAGTCTGGTTGTTGCCACATCACATCTGTGGCAGATCCACTTTACTGGTTGTTAGTATGTGGGATGTGGAGAACCACCCGGGCCACTTGCCCAGCTGGTGCTGCAAGAATGCACCCCTCAGCCGGGAGCGGCCGATAGTATAAATAAATGGGCAGGAAGTAACTCGAGGTTTCCAGCGGAAAAGTAAAACTAAGAATTATTCTCTGTGCCAGTGCACTGTTGGTTAAGGGGCCTAAGGTTGAAAACCCCTCCACCCACACCTCCCAGTGAGATTAGCCTGTGGCCGCAAAAGAGGTTGCAACACTTAACAACCATGCATTTGGATGAATGGTGCTTCACATAAATTGGACCTGAATGGACCATTCAGCCATTTTCATAATTAAAATTTGCTCTGTAGTTACAAGTTTGTTTGCAACCAAAGAGAAGTATTCAGTACTACTTGATTCTCCAGGTAGCACTAACTTGGTCTTGGAAGGGGTTTCCTATATGGTACTCCAGAGAGTGAGGCCAGTACTTGTATGTTGGACTGTTATGAATGATAGTTAGAAGGAACTGACTAACTAGCACTGGTAAATCAACACAGCAATAGAAACCTATCAGACAGGTACAGAAGTTCCATTAGGAAACCATCTTCTTCCCTGTGTAGTCATGCAAGTCCCTTTCAGACAGCATATCTTAGGACATAGGGTACTAGCTACTCAAGGTCAAAGACTCCACAATCATTGGGGACAGATCTAGGTACTACTGCGGAGCAGATAGCTGTGTGACCTGTCGGGTCACTTAAGGCTTGATTCACAAACTGCATTTTGCAGTACATCATGTAGTAATATGCTAGTACTACTTAATTACTACGGGGCACATATTCTGACACTCAGGAGCTTTTAAACTGGCGATGGGGCAAGTGCTAACCTCACTTTCAGTTGATGTTTGTGCATATATGGGAAGTACAGGCGGTGGGCAGAATTCCATAAAGGTGAGTTAAGGCATGTGGCAAATTGGCACGGAGTGCACTCAAGACACCATTTAGTTCAACTGCATCTGTAGATGATAAATTCTTGGGAAGTCTACTCTCCAGTATTGAGTGGCAGGTAACACAGTCTTCCTGGAACTCATGGGCTCTGCCTCTGGCCTCCTTGTCGTGGCTGAGTTCTTCCACATAGGCAAGGTCAGTAGAAACAGTGTTGTGTGACTCTCAATGTATTGGTGATTGTTAGAAATGGGGTCTCTGGTTGGCAGTCAGTTTGCACTCTGTCCAAGTAGAGAACCTCATTCTAGTCAGGGTAAGGGAGATACACACCTAGGATAGCCCCTGCTCACCCCCTTTGTAGCTTGGCAAAAGCAGTAAGGCTTATCTCAGAGGCAATGTATAAAGTATTTGTAACAATACACACATCAATACAGTGAAATGGACACCACACCAGTTTAGAAAAAATAGACAATATTTATCTAAATCAAACAAGACCAAAATGACAAAAATCCAACATACACAAGCAAAGTTACGAACTTTTAAAGATTAAACTTCAATGTCACGCTTAGAAACACAATTGCTTCGATTTGGTGATATCACAGCGTCGTGGTGGAGTCGTTCCAAACAATACGGCGTCATGGATTCACATGGACCCCCAGGTACAGTATTTTGTGTAAATAAGGAAACACGCCAGTGCATGGAGTCGAGGATCGAGGAATCACTGGATCCGGTGCAGCTTTGGTTCCGGTGCTGTGGAGTGATGGAGCGGAGGCGTCGGTGCAAGGTGTTGGGTCCTTGCTGCAGAGCTGTGGAGGTGAGGCAGCATAGATGCGAAGCGTTGGATCCGTGCACTTCTGGCGGGGTCCATATCTGGCAGTCATGGCGGTGACACAGCACTTCGGGACTCACGGAGTAGTGGACTTCAGCAAGGCGGCGGCTGCTTCGGTCCTTTAGGGTTGTCGCACTCCAGCGAGGACCACAGCATTAGTTGCCGGTGGCGTCACAGAATCCGGCAGCAGCACCAGTCCGGAGTTGTCCGAATTCGGCACACTTGGTTCTTCTTGGTTTTTCACCAGCTTCTCCTTTCAAGGGCCTAGGAACTGGATTAGGCATCACTTGGCAGGTCAGGCGTCGCAGCAGAGAGTCCAGGTGCTGGCAGAGAAAGACTTTGATGGCCCTTAGCCTTCAGAAAAGGGGGCAAGCTCAGTCCAAGCCCTTGGAAATACCTCCCAAGCAGGAATATACCACAAAGTCCAGTATTTGACCCCTTTCTCAGCAACTGCAGGGTAGCCCAACAAAGCACAGCCACAGGCAGGGGCAGCTCTTCTCCTGGCAGAGGTTCCTCTTGAAAACTTGAAGTAATCTGAAGTCTGGGGGTTTGGGTCCAATACTTATACCCCTTTCTGTCTTTGAAGTTGCCCAACTTCAAATAAAAGTCTCTGTTGTTTACAGGATCCTGCCTTGCCCAGGCCTGGTTCCAGACACACACCAGGAAGTTGGAGACTGCTTTGTGTGAGGGCAGGCACAGCCCACTCAGGTGTAAATGACCACTCCTCCCTTCAGCCTAGCCCAGATGGCCCATCAGGATATGCAGGTTACACCCCAGCACCCTTTGTGTCACTGTCCAATGGAGATGCAGAAACAGCCCAACTGTCAGTCTGATCCAGACATGGAATCCACAAACAGGAAGAGTAACAGAATGGTTTAAGCAAGAAAATGCCCACTTTCTAAAAGTAGCATTTTCAAACTAACAGATGATTTTTTAAATTGTGAGATCAGAGACCCCAAACTCATAATTTCTATCTGTTCTCAAAGGGAAACTGCATTTTAAGGATTTTAAAAGGCAGCCCACATGTTAACCTATGAAAGAGATAGGCCTTGCAACAGTGAAACTCGAATTTGGCAGTATTTCACTGTCAGGACATGTAAAACACATGTCCTAAAAAACATGTCCTACCTTTAACATGCACTGCACCCTGCCCATGGGGCTATTTAGGGCCTACCTTAGGGGTGCCTTACATGTATAAAAAGAGAAGGTTTGAGCCTGGCAAGTGGGTACATCTGCCAAGTCGAATTGGCAGTTTAAAGACTGCACAGACAGACACTGCAGGGCCCTAGGCACCTCTAGTGCACTTTACTGGGGGCTTACAAGCAAATCAAATATGCCAATGATGGAAAAGCCAATTACACATACAATTTCACATAAGGAGCACTTGCACTTTACCACTGGTCAGCAGTGGTAAAGTGCCCCGAGTAACAAAAATAGCAAAAACAGACTCCAGCACACAGCAACAACCTGGGAAGTCGAGGCAAAAAATTAGGGGGTACCACGCCAAGATTGACAGGTCTAACAGTGATTTTTCCAGAGAAGTGGAAAACTGCCTCTTCTCTTTCATTCTCCCTCCATCAAGTTATACCCAGGTAAGTGGGAGTTTTCAGAGTGAGACAGCCCTGCCACAGAAACTATATTCTGCAGATGGTTTAAACATAGCCCCCCCATACACTCAAATCAGTGGGCACACACAATGGTTGGCATTGTACTCTATATGATTATTTACTACACACTTTTTGTCTACAAATCATTTGTATTAGAAGTATTGCAGGTGTTATAAACAGCTCAGTAATTATCATACAAATTGGAGTAAAGGTTAGATAAGCCCCAAGCATATTTCATTATACTCCCCTGTCTTATTAGTCTAAACTCTACCTAATCATAGGCAGTTGTATAGTTATGTTGTACTAGTTTATCACAATATGCCAAGTCGTGTAATGACTGCATACATACTTTATTGTGCCATCAACCCTGAGGTAGGAAGATTGCAATTTGTCATCCCTCTAGCATCCAGCCTCTGTGTCTAAACCTATATGTACACTGTATTTTAGCTACCTTCCTTAAACATAGTGTCCTACGGACTGACGATGAGAAAATCCATGCCCGGCCCACACTTTTGCTACACAGAATATAAAACAACACTTTTAAAAACAAGAAGTATATACAAGCTAAATGGTACTTTCTCTTCTTCCTTTCAGGTTGGACTTTGCAAAGAACCTCTCCCTTTTGGCAAAACTTCACAGAATTGTAAGTGTCCTACTCTGGGCTGTTAATGTGAGCTTCAGAAAAAACATCACAATCATGCATACATGCTTTAACAACTGCATACTTTAACACACATTGGTAAAGACAATAGGCCTCGCCAATCCAAGAGATATGGGCTTTGTCAGTGTCTTTTAGCCATGTTGCACAGCAGTGTGACTGTTTTACAATATGATTAAGAATTTGAAAAAAAGCGCTATGCGCAGCTAGCCCTGGCCATGTCATATAGTTTTTTTCTGGCGAACTAACTGTGATGACAGGTGTACTAAAGATTGCGAATAGGCTTCACTTAGCATTCATTTTTAAGTTTTTGAATATTATTGCAAAAAACAATGACATAAAGCTCACAATCATCCACATTCATTAAAACAGCAAACAGTGGACATTTCAACTTAATTGATCAGAGTGAGGCAAGTAAGCTTGATCATGGACAAAGGAGTCGACAAAGGCTACCTCCTAGAACACAGAGTGAGGAGACCAATGTAGAGTCTCCCCATAATGGGGCCAACCAAAAATATCCCTCTGAAATACATATTCTGTTGTTTGGAGTCCTAATTCCTAACGCAATACAAATGAAAGATTACTCTTTTAGGAGAAGTTATCCCACAAACAAGATAAATAAAGATGGTCCTTCAGGACATAGACTGTAGGAAGTTGGCTCTGTATGCACTATTTCAAAGTAAGGAATAGTATGCACAGAGTCCAAGGGTTCCCCTTAGAGGTAAGATAGTGGCAAAAAGAGATAATACTAATGCTCTATTTTGTGGTAGTGTGGTCGAGCAGTAGGCTTATCAAAGGAGTAGTGTTAAGCATTTGTTGTACATACACACAGGCAATAAATGAGGAACACACACTCAGAGACAAATCCAGCCAATAGGTTTTGTTATAGAAAAATACCTTTCTTAGTTTATTTTAAGAACCACAGGTTCAAATTCTACATGTAATATCTTATTTGAAAGGTATTGCAGGTAAGTACTTTAGGAACTTTGAATAATTACAGTAGCATATATACTTTTCACATAAAACACAAATAGCTGTTTTAAAAGTGGACACAGTGCAATTTTCACAGTTCCTGGGGGAGGTAAGTTATTATTAGTTTTAGCAGGTAAGTAAATCACTTACAAGTCTCAGGTTTGGGTCCAAGGTAGCCCACCGTTGGGGGTTCAGAGCAACCCCAAAGTTACCACACCAGCAGCTCAGGGCCGGTCAGGTGCAGAGGTCAAAGAGGTGCCCAAAACACATAGGCTTCAATGGAGAGAAGGGGGTGCCCCGGTTCCAGTCTGCCAGCAGGTAAGAACCCGCGTCTTCGGAGGGCAGACCAGGGGGGTTTTGTAGGGCACCGGGGGGGACACAAGTCAGCACAAAAAGTACACCTTCAGCAGCGCGGGGGCGGCCGGGTGCAGTGTGTAAACAAGCGTCGGGTTCTCGGTAGGTTTCAATGGGAGACCAAGGGGTCTCTTCAGAGGTGCAGGCAGGCAAGGGGGGGGCTCCTCGGGGTAGCCACCACCTGGGCAAGGGAGAGAACCTCCTGGGGGTCACTCCTGCACAGAAGTTCAGTTCCTTCAGGTGCTGGGGGCTACGGGTGCAGGGTCTTTTCCAGCCGTCGGGACTTTAGGTTCAGGCAGTCGCGGTCAGGGGGAGCCTCGGGATTCCCTCTGCAGGCGTCGCTGTGGGGGCTCAGGGGGGACAACTTTGGTTACTCACGGTCTCGGAGTCGCCAGAGGGTCCTCCCTGAGGTGTTGGTTCTCCATCAGTCGAGTCGGGGTCGCTGGGTGCAGTGTTGCAAGTCTCACGCTTCTTGCGGGGATTTGCAGGGGTCTTTAAATCTGCTCCTCTGTAACAAAGTTGCAGTTCCTTTGGAGCAGTGCCGCTGTCCTCGGGAGTTTCTGGTCTTTCTTGAAGCAGGGCAGTCCTCTGAGGATTCAGAGGTCGCTGGTCCTTGGGAAAGCGTCGCTGGAGCAGGTTTCTTTGGAAGGCAGGAGACAGGCCGGTAGGTCTGGGGCCAAAGCAGTTGGTGTCTTCTTTTCTTCCTCTGCAGGGGTCTTTCAGCTCAGCAGTCCTCTTCTTCTTGTAAGTTGCAGGAATCTAAATTCTTAGGTTCAGGGAAGCCCTTAAATACTAAATTTAAGGGCGTGTTTAGGTCTGGGGGGTTAGTAGCCAATGGCTAGTAGCCCTGAGGGTGGGTACACCCTCTTTGTGCCTCCTCCCAAGGGGAGGGGGTCACATTCCTATCCCTATTGGGGGAATCCTCCTTCTACAAGATGGAGGATTTCTAAAAGTCAGAGTCACCTCAGCTCAGGACACCTTAGGGGCTGTCCTGACTGGCCAGTGACTCCTCCTTGTTTTTCTCATTATCTCTCCTGGACTTGCCGCCAAAAGTGGGGGCTGTGTCCAGGGGGCGGGCATCTCCACTAGCTGGAGTGCCCTGGGGCATTGTAACACGAAGCTTGAGCCTTTGAAGCTCACTGCTAGGTGTTACAGTTCCTGCAGGGGGGAGGTGTGAAGCACCTCCACCCAGAACAGGCTTTGTTTCTGTCCTCAGAGGGCACAAAGGCTCTCACCGCATGAGGTCAGAAACTCGTCTCTCAGCAGCAGGCTGGCACAGACCAGTCAGTCCTGCACTGAACAATTGGGTAAAATACAGGGGGCATCTCTAAGATGCTCTCTGTGTGCATTTTTAAATAAATCCAACACTGGAATCAGTGTGGGTTTATTATTCTGAGAAGTTTGATACTAAACTTCCCAGTATTCAGTGTAGCCATTATGGAGCTGTGGAGTTCGTTTTTGACAGACTCCCAGACCATATACTCTTATGGCTACCCTGCACTTACAATGTCTAAGGTTTTGCTTAGACACTGTAGGGGCATAGTGCTCATGCACTGGTGCCCTCACCTATGGTATAGTGCACCCTGCCTTAGGGCTGTAAGGCCTACTAGAGGGGTGACTTATCTATACTGCATAGGCAGTGTGAGGTTGGCATGGCACCCTGAGGGGAGTGCCATGTCGACTTACTCGTTTTGTCCTCACTAGCACACACAAGCTGACAAGCAGTGTGTCTGTGCTGAGTGAGGGGTCCCCAGGGTGGCATAAGATATGCTGCAGCCCTTAGAGACCTTCCCTGGCATCAGGGCCCTTGGTACCAGGGGTACCAGTTACAAGGGACTTACCTGGGTGCCAGGGTTGTGCCAATTGTGGAGACAATGGTACATTTTAGGTGAAAGAACACTGGTGCTGGGGCCTGGTTAGCAGGGTCCCAGCACACTTCTCAGTCAAGTCAGCATCAGTATCAGGCAAAAAGTGGGGGGTAACTGCAACAGGGAGCCATTTCTTTACATAGACAATCAGGAATTTTTGTCCTTTCATGTTCGCTTTCCCATTTGTTCTAATATCTGAATCAGTCATGAGGTTGCAAAGGTAAGAAAGCAAAAGTATTGGATCACCTTCTTTGCTTCAATGACATTTATAGCACATGGCACTAGAAATCTGAGTAAACCAAAAAGGGCAACTATGTTTGTACAATCACAGCACAGAAACTGCCCTGATCGCAGCCACCAACGACGTTCAAACCCTCCTCGACTGAGAAGAAACAGCAGCTTTGATCCTCCTTGACCTCTCAGCAACCTTCGACACCATATCCCACCACTTGCTGAGCGAAAGACTCTGCCACATCGGCATCCATGGGGACGCACTCAAATGAATCACCTCCTTCCTCACCGAAAGAAACCAGAGGATCCACCTCCCACCTTTCACCTCTGAACCCAATCAGATCACCTACAGTGACCCCCAGGGCTCATCCCTCAGCCCTACACTCTTCAACACATATGACGACGCTAGCCAACATCGTCAGATCACATGGTCTCAACAAATTTCTATGCAGGAAACACCCAACTCATCCTCTTGCTCACCGATGACCCCTACACCAAAGGGAACCTACTTCTACAGATGCATGACAAGCATCGCTGACTGGATGAAGAACTGCCTGTAGCTGAACACAGACAAGATGGAATTACCAATCTTTGACAATAGCAGCAACACTTGGAATGAGTCCAGGTGGCCATCAGACCTAGGACCCGCATCCACTCCTTCTGACAACGCCAGAAACCTCATTACAGAATCATCATTGACAACAAGCTCACCATGAAATTGCAGATCAACACTGTTTCCTCTGCCTGCTTGCTCACTTTGTGTATGCTACATGTTAGACTTGGCATCCTTTGCGTGGTCTCCGCAAACATTTTGCCAGTTTGTTGATGTGTGCTGGACTCTGTTTTTGCTTTTTTTGTTACTCTGGGCACTTTAACACTGATATCCAGTGCAAGTGCTCCTTTACAAAATGTGTATGTAATTGGGGTATCCATGATTGGCATATCTGATTTACTGGTAAGTCCCTAGTACAGTGCACTAGAGGTGCCCAGGGCCTGTAAATCAAATGCTACTAGTGAGCCTGCAGCACTGGTTGTGCCACCCACAATAGTAGCTCTGTAAACATAGCTCAGACCTGCCACTGCAGTGTCTGTGTGTGCAGTTTTAAACTGCCAATTCAACTCGGCAAGTGTACCTACTTGCCGGGCCTAAACCTTCTCTTTTCTTACATGTAAGACACCCCTAAGTTAGGCCCTAGGTAGCCTCATGGGCAGGGTGCAATGTATGTTTAAGGTAGGAAATATACTAATGTGTTTTATATGTCCTCACATTGAAATACTGTCAAATTCGGGTTTCACTGTTGTAAGGCCTATCTCTCTAATAGGTTAACATTGGGGCTGCCTTTAAATATGATTAAAGTGTGGATTCCCTTTGGGAGCGGCTAGACATGTGGAGTTTGGGGTCTCTGAGCTCACAATTCAAAAATACATCTTTTAGTAAAGTTGATTTTAAGATTGTGTGTTTGAAAATGCCACTTTTAGAAAGTGATAATTTTCTTGCTTAAACCATTCTGTGACTATGCCTGTTTGTGGATTCCCTCTCTGGGTTAGTTTGACAGTTGGGCTGTTTGCTCCTCTCTCTAGACACTGACACATGGGGAGCTGGGGTGTAGCCTGCATATCTTGATGCGCCATCTGTGCTAGGAGGGAGGGGATGAGTGGTGACTCAAACCTGAAAGGGCTGTGCCTGCCCTCACACAATGCAGTCTCCAACCCCCTGGTGTGTGTCTGGGGCCTGGCCTTGGTAAGGCAGGATTTTACAAACAAGAGAGAAATTCCTTTGAAGTAAGCCTACTTCAAAGGCCAAAATGGGTATAAGAAAGGCACCCAAAACCACAAACTTTAGATCACTTCTAGACATCAAGAGGAACCTCTGCCTGGAGAAGAGCTGAAGAGCTGAGGAAAAGTGCTGCCTGCCTGTGACTGTGCTTTGTGGAGCTATCCTGCGGTTTCTAAAGACTGGACTTTGTTGTGCATTCCTGCTTGTGAAGAAATCTCCAAGGGCTTGTCCTGAGCTTGCTTCCTGTTGTTGAAGTATCAGGGCCATCAAAGACTTCCCTGCCAGGACATGGACTCTCTGCTGAGACTCCTGCCCTGCCTTATCCAGTTCCTGGGGCCTTGACAGGTGAAGCTGGCAGAGCAAGATTGAAAATCCACGCACAGACCGCCATGCGGGAAAATTTCCAACGCAACCTCCGAGAAGCGGCTGAAAAAATGATGCGCCACAGGCTCTGCAGTTGAAATCGACGCAGTGATTGCAGCGCAGCTGAAAGATCGACGCCCGTGGATGGTAAAACAGTGTGCTGCATTGCTGACGGAGGCTGGTAACATCGCGGTTTTGCTATCACCGTGCGACACGATTTTTGACGCAAACCTTGCTGGATGTGGAAAAAACGACAGAACGCCTGACCGGACCCGAGTGCTGCCCGGATCGACGCATCGCTCCCCTGCGGGGAGGAAAACCGACACACGCCGACCCGACCAGAGAAGGAGAAACAACACACAGTCTCACTTGTGGGTGAGAAATCAACACACCGCTTACCTTTTTCGATGCACACTCGCCCGTGCGTGTTATTTTGATGCTACTCAGGTACCTTTCAATGCTAGCAGTGTTTTATCTGTTTACAAAAGGATTTAATACTCTTTTACTATTAAAATGAATATCTTGACTTGTGTATGTTGGATTTTTGTCGTTATGGTCTTGTTTTGTTTAGATAAATATTTTCTATTTTTCTAAACCTGTGTTGTGTCATTTTGTAGTATTTTCATTAAGGTACTGTTTGTGTTGGTACAAATACTTTACACCTAGAACTTTAAAGTTAAGCCTTCCTGCTCGTGCCTAGCTACCAAGGGGGTGAGCGGGGGTTAGCTGAGGGTGATTATCCTTTGTCCTGACTAGAGTGAGGGTCCTTCCTTGGACAGGGGGTAACCTGACTGCCAACCAAAGACCCCATTTCCAACACTACACAGAATCTTCAAGTGGTTAACCCTACGCACCTTGACACAGGCCTTCATTACCAGCTGACAGGACTACGGCAACGCCCCCCTACCTAGGAATCCCCTCACACCTCCTACAGAGACTTCAGACCATACAGATCCCCGCAGACACACTTATCCTCGTCCTTCGCTGAAGAACCCACATCACACCCCACCTCAGGCAACTCCACTGGCTTGGAAGATATGCCAATTCAAGCTGCAGACCCATGCACACAAGGCTCTACACAACCAAGGACCTGAGTACATTAACCATCGCCTGAACTTCCACCAGCCGTCAAGAAGACTATGCTTTGCCTCCATTTCTCTTTTCCAAAACTCCCTGCATCTACCAAAGCAGAAGTAGAGGTTGCTCCTTCTCAGCCTCCCCACGCACCTCCGGACCATCACCTCACTTTGAATTCCGTATGGCCCTCAAGACCTGGCTGTTCGAATAAGCCTCCGGGCTTGGAAGCCCTATTGGGTGATTAGCCCTGCTTTTTGAATCCGGATTGATTGATTGATAATGGCTGAGGCACTGCATATTCAGCTAAACATTTCCAAATAATTAACTATGTCATTACAAAACCCATTTCAAAGTTTTCAGAAACTATATGGTTAAGTATATTTCCTGTTTAAAAAGTGATACAATTTATCCTCAAAGTAAGACAAGAATCAGGAAAAATCCTGAAGTGCAGGAAATATCCATGGAAAAGTCCTTTAATGGCCACTAAGATCACCTTCAGTGGACAAGCAGGAGTCCTTGCAATCACTCAACTGATACTTGTTCGATTCCTGTAAATTACTATGGTTCAATTAACAATATTATTCCTGGTTTTGTCTGCAAAATATACCTAATGCCTCTTTCTCGTGAATGGGCATAAACATTTATGACTCAGTCATTGTAAACCCTCTCTTGAACCTCTTTGCCACCCCCCCAAAATTGCTAAAAATGCATTAATACAACATCTCCATCTATTAGTAGAAGAAGATGAGCTTCTGGATATAAATATGCAGATCTCTACTGGAAAAAAACACTTCAGCAACTTTTGTACCAGTGTTCGGTGATATATGCTGACTTCTTGGTAACCTTCAATGTTTCCATTCACTGTGTATTGCTTTACAGGCTGGAGGGTGTGAGCAATCCTGGATTTGTGATGAAATCAATTGAATCCTTTTTCACTTACATTTTATGTTTGTTTCATTATCACCCTTCAATTCTGCTCCTACAAAGCTGTATGTGGCACTTAAAGATTAAGGGGGTCGTTATGATCCCCGGCGGTTCAGCCCACCACCGGCATGGCGGGCTGAACCGCCATATAATGTACACATGGAAGGCCGCCATAGGTGGCCCTCCTCCATTGTCTGGCTGCCTCCGACAGGCAGCCTGACGGTGGAAGGAATCATCATCCGACAGTGTAGCGCTGCTGCCCCTCGGATAATGATCCCTACAGCCACCAGCTTTTCCTTGAGAGAAAGACAGACTTTCTGGTCAAATGTGCAATTATGGGTCTGTAGTAGCCTATGGGGGGCAGTGACTCCTCAGCTGGAGTGTAGGGAATAGCCTAATTGGTTCCAAGCATATGTAGTTCAATATTTGATCAGGTCAATAAGGAGAAACAAATATTGATCGTGCAGTGTGTCTCACAGCTTGCACAGTCTTCAATTTCTTTCTTCCCCCTATGAGTCTTGGAGCCACCTTTTTTTGGTCTTTGCTTCTAACGGTCTGTGGTCACTAGTGTGGACTTAGTTCCATGAATATCTAGTTATAAATGCTGTATATGTTCCAACACAAACCACCCTTGAAAGGTTTCACAGTACTAAAAACAGTTTTTTTCCTTTGCTTTAGGTTTTTTTATTCTTGGTATTTATGTTTTTGTGTCAAAGGATGTGCTCTGCCATAGCTGGAACATGTGGCTTTGTAGCTTAAGTTCTGGGTCTGGCCTCCCTTTGGCTATGTTCCTCAGGTCCATTATTTTCCTCAGAGGTGCAAGACTGACCAACTACTCAGATTTCTAGCTCTGTGGAAAGATCTAGACCATTCTCTTAATTCACACTCAGTACAAGGCAGAGGGATATCATTTGGTTTTGGAAATGTACGTTAGTGGCAGATGGTATTAAAGTTCCCTAATGTTACTACAGGTCAGAGCTTCAAATCCACTGAATACAATTAAACATTTGAATACTTGCATCTTCCTTGTACGATTATGTCTTTTAGCATGAGATCGGTGATTTCCATCTTTTGGCTGATGTCAGATGTTTTTGTATTTACAGTAGTAGACTCACATTATTGAATTGACACATCATGGCCTTTCCTTTCTGATTTGTTGCTGGAAAGCCAGTCAATGGCGTCAAGACTATAATTCTTGGGTCCTATGGAGTTCCTAAGTCTTGGTAAAGAGTTACACATTCACTGCTATTCGGGGGTGGGAGGAGGGATGGATGAAGTGTGGCACAATGGTTAGAGCAGCAGACCCTGATGCAGAGATCTGGCACGGGACCAGGGCTCAATTCCCACCTCAGTGGGTCTTGGGCTCTATTCCCTTGGACCAGATAATTCTCGCCTCAGTGCCTAATCAAATTAATGGGTCCCACTCTGTAACTCTGGGCAATAGCTTGCTTAATCTCCACAACGGCCCTCTCAGCGCTTGGATGCCTGGCTTCACCCTGGGGCTGTCCAGGAGTGGGCGCCTCACAGGGAAAAGCCAGGAGGGATTCCACAGCGGTATGCGTACAGCCCCATGAGACCCTAAAGGGTGAGTAGTGCGCTATACAAGTGCGAAGTTTACAGTTTTTATTCTCATCAGGAAACATTTCTCACTTGGTTAGAACTCTTTTACTAGGTGATACCACACCTCTAGATTCCCCAATCTATTCCAGTTCTCAGTTGTCTCATTGCATTGTTTGCCAATGCAGTTTTTTGGACAGTTGTGGTGTTGTGCTTTTGGATACTAGAGGAGAAAATGTAGTGCAGCACTTACTTATGATTGGCTTCCAGTTTTTTTTCTTTGTCCTTCAGTATTCTGCCCAAATAGGAATCTGATCTACTAACTCTATTAGACAGGGATTTACACCAAAATGTATGTATTCCCCAGACAGGTGTAACGTGAGCGAAAGGTTTTTTCAAACGTTTTCTAATTTTCCATGTGTGCTATAGTGCACAGCACACATACAGTGTTATAAAAGTGTCACCCCAGTTCAACTAGTAGTATTCTGTACAGGAGGTGTCCTCTTCCACCACAAAGCATGTGCTTGACATTACACACACTTGCACTGTCGCGCAAGGGAGTATTCATTGATGTAAGGCAGACTAAATTGCACCACTGGAGGGACAGAGAAAAACAGCACCATATCTTTGTAAATATGCTACTATTCTACATTTTCCCTTTCACACAAGGCAGTACAGCAACTTCTGCTGCTGCACAGCATTGCATGAAAAAAGTGTCCCAATGTTCAGATGAGGACCCTCTTCTTTCTCTGAATTGTCTTTAATCTGTGCATTAGGGCTTTTGAGGAATATCATTCCCATGACTAATGTTTGTGGTTCATAATTTAGTTTTACTCTTCAATATTTGGGGAAGGGGCCTTAGTGAAGCCCTTTTTGGTCTTCTTTTTGATTCCTTGCTAAATGATGCAAGCATCTCTTCAAACCCAAATCTCACTTACGTTTTGTTTTGAGTAACAAAGGAAGAACTCAATGTGACTCATACTTCAGCTCATATAAAGACTTTTATCATCTTATTTTTAGGTGTTTTTTTACACAGTATTTTTGCTTAAATTCTCACTGAGTCAATCAGAAGTACTCACGTCTGTGCTATTACCACTTATCCATATTTCACTTGTCTTAAACTCTGTGTGGAAACTGAATGGTGCTTTACATCTGGCTAAGATCTCTCTCTTGAGTTCATGTGTTGTGCTTGTTTGGCGGGGGTGCTAAGGGTTGTCAGTTTAGGACCTGGCACTGCTTTATATAGCCTCATAAAGTAAGCATTGTGTGGATGAGGAGAGACAGGGGTGGCAGGTGGACAGGGCTATAATGTGCTATGCTTGTGAAACATTCTGCAGACACCCCTATTGTTGCCTGCTCTGCTCAGCCAGTCTGTGATGTCATAGAATGTTGGTGAGTGACTGGAGGAATGTGACAGAGAGAGTGAGATGAGCAAAGAGGATGTTGCTCCTGGTGGGGTTTCCTTATTAAGTACCTTGTAACTTATCCTGTAACCTCTTAAATAAATCTTTAACCTTTGTTCTATGTTAAATGGCTACATGACTCCTACTTGCCAAGAAGGAATCCTCAATTACAATTCTGGCGACAAGGACGGGATCAAGCCTACAATTAAGGAAACTCATGAAGCACAGGAGTAAAGGAACATTGAAGGCGCAGGAGAAGAAAAGAGATGCAAGAAGAGGAAAAGTAGATGCCCTGAACCCTACCAGTCTCTTAACCCTTCAGCCAGCCTACAGACAGAGAGAATGGTCTACTTAACTGTACACTGATGAACATAGACGCTGTCAAGAAGTCACTGTTTTTGATCCAGGTCTGCTGTTTTTAGCGCTAAGACAAAGGCCCTCATTTTGACCCTGGCGGTCTTTTGACTGCCAGGGTAAATGTGGCGGTATCACCGCCAAAAGGCTGTTGGTGATTAATGCCACATTATGAGTGTGACAGGTTGGCCGCTGCCATCTCGCCACATCTCCACTCTTACCGCCACGGCTGGAAATGTGCATTTCTGACCTGGCGGTCCACAGAAGACCGCCAGTGGTATAATGAAAACCATGGTGGTAGGGCTACTAGTGAGAGGGAATTCTTTCCCTGTCACCAGTAGAAGGAGCCCCCCCACCCCAGCAATCAACTGACCCTCCCACCACCCCATGCACATACACACCCACACGCACCATGCATACACCCATTCATCACCACTTCCATACACATATTCACTCACACTTCCATACATACATTCACTCACACTCATCCTTACACGCATTCACTCACACATCCCCATTAACATGCCCACACGCATTCACACTAACATGCTCACACGCATACACACTGACAAGCAGACACGCACTTACTGTAACATTTACACATGCAGTTACTCACATGGATACAACCACGCATACACCACAACACTCATAAACACACAACACCCGGCACCCTCCCACCCTTGTCGGATGCCTGCCTTACCTTGTCCGGCGAGGAGGTCGTCCGGTAGAGAACGAGAAGGGGCGCTGCTATCGCCGGCAGCGCCCCGCCAGCAGGCCACCACCAGGCTGTCTGTATGGTCAAAATACGTCTGGTGGCATCCTACTGACTGGGCGGTGCAGGTGGTAGCACTGCCTAGGAACCTTGACCGCCAGCATAGTTACTGCTGGATTTCTGCCCTAAATGTGGCAGAAATCCGGCAGTAACCATATTATGGCAGGCAGAAGACTGCCAGCACTGGTGGTCTTCTGGTGCCCGTGGCTTTGGCGGTCTCGCTTTGAGACCGCCAAAGTCATAATGAGGGCCTAAATGTTTACAATCGATTTAGAGTGACCCTTGGCACTTCAGTGACTTGATGTACTGTTATTTGGAGGCACAGACCATTGTCTATATCATTAAATGTGTTGCGCACGCGCACAAATATAGAGAGATCAGCGTGTCGTCTGTTGAAGGCAGTGGGTGTCATCCAAGACACGTGCTCAGCTTGTAAGTGAAATTCACCTCATTCTATCATAGTGGAGGTGTGAACATTTGCAAATCAACTCTAATCATTCCGTCATCTGTGGGGTTCCAAGTGCAAGCTGCTAGGCGCAAAGGAACAGAGTCCTGAGTGTGCTCACGGTGTGATCAGTTGCCTGGGAACACGTCAGAGTGGCATGCGACATAGCACCTATAGACTAGACTACATTTTACCGGTGACTCAAAATGATGCAGGAATCATTGGCATCAGCATCATTGCTTTTGTAAACATATCAAAGTGGCATGCAGCATCATTATTTAAAGGCAAACTGCATTGCAGGATCAATATAAGAAATATGTAATTTTGCTGATCCTTGCTTGTTGTGCAGGTAAAGGTGATGTATACATTTGTGACAGTCAACTAGGCACCTAGGGAACTGTAATGTTTCTATGAGTATTGGATCTACGCCCAATGTATTGTGTATAGTTTGTGTGAGCTATTGCTCACCAGAGTGGAGAACTTTGTGTTATCTGCCATGGTTATTTTTTATATCATGATGATTTTGCTGTCACATATACTTTCATAGGTTCTGTGTGGCCTATTCGGTGAGATATCGCTCACCATTGTGGAGGACTTTGGGTTTGCCATTTTCTTTCTAAAACAAATGTCATGCTGATTTTGCTGCCACAGTGTATGTTTTCATTTGTGCCACTTTGAGTGAAGTTGTCAGGAGAATGTTCTAAATATGTGTTGCATGCGATGTAATGCTGAATGGTTACATATTATGTCTGGTTGTATTATGACAATTTTGTGCAATGATATGTTTAAGTTTTACTGATGATATCAGTAACCAAAACTATTTTTTAGTTATGCGTTTGTGCTCCTATAGGAGTGTGCAGGAGTTCTGGTGAGTGAAAATGGCTATGGTTGACTCCATGTTTTGTATCCCTGGTTCTGTGGATGGTTATACAGTAGAGGGTAAGTGTATGAAATGTGACCTTGGTCCTGCAAAAGTACACAGTATAAGGTGTCCATGTTTTGAATGTGTATGTTAGATACGTTGTGTCATTTAAGTCTGTGGTCCTGTGAGAGTATGTAGCAGAGGATGAGTGTTCCTATGCTCGCAAGAGTAGGCAGTATAGCGTGAAAGTGTAGTGCTAGCTCTTTGCTAAATTCACAAGATGCCCTGTTGTTTTGGGATGAGTGTAGGTTGAAAGAGATCCTTTGCTAAATTCACAAGATGCCCTGTTGTTTTGGGATGAGTTTAGGTTGAAAGAGACCTATTGTTAAATTCACAAGAGGTCCTGTTGTTTTGGGATGAGTGTAGGTTGAAAGAGATACTTTGCTAAATTCACAAGATGCCCTGTTGTTTTGAGATGAGTGTGGGTTAAAAGAGAGCGGTTGCTAAATTCACAGGATGCCCTGTTATTTTTAGATGAGTGTGGGGTGAAAGAGACCCATTGCTAAATTAATGAGGTTCTAAGTTGCCACAAATTGGATGAGGGTTGAAAGATACCCACTACGAGTCTCTAGCATGAGGGTTGTAAGACACCCTTTGCCTACTGCTCTAGTGAGGGTTGAAAGACACTCATTGCATTATGCACAAGATGCCCTGTTATGGGTTGAGTGAGGGTTTAAAGATATCCACTGTTCTGGGTTGAGTGAGGCTTTAAAGATACCCATTTTGTGGTTTTGTGGATCATTTGATTGTTTCTTCCTGGATGAGTAATAGGTGGTGTGTTAAGGGTTCAGTGGGACCTATATATGAGTGTGCTTTTGGTTTTGTACAGATGGGGTCAGATGTGACCACTGTGTGAATAATTTACAGGGTTGGAATAACTTATAGGACTTTTTGAAGCTAGAGTCTGTTATATTTTCTGGTATTTTATTATTTTCTGTCTTATGTTTCCTGTTTGCATTTTGTTATTTTCTAAAAGGAAGGACATGTGTGATATCCTGGAATGCTTTTGATGTATTATTTACACACCTCGATTGTTCTCTGCTCTACTCAGCCAGTGAGGGATGTCATAGAACTTTAGTGAGTGACTGGAGGAGTGTGACAGTTAGAGAGAGTGGACAGAGCAGAGAGGATGTTGCCTCCTTAGTTAATAACTTGTAACGTGTCCTGTATCCTGGAGGGGATGTAGCGTAGTGGTCAGAGTGACTGCCTCGGAAGATGGAGCTGGGGTTCGAGCCTCAGCGTCAGCACAACATCATGTGATTCTGGACAAATCACTTAATCTCCCCATACCGATGGACAGTGCCTTGAGACCCTCACGGGTGGTAAGCCACGCTATATAAATTCACATTTCAGTTTTAAATAAATCTACAAACTCTTCCCTACATGAACTGGCTACCTGACTCCTACTTGCCAAGAAGGAATCCTAAATTACAATACATTGCTCCAAATTCTTACCAGTAATCTTCATTACACTAAGTCCTAATTCTCGCTTTACACAAGTCTAGCGTCTACACCTCCCATCTTCCTGAGTGGTCTGTCTTTGACAATTGTGGTACCCTTTAGACACTGCAAAGAAACTATTTGGGGAAAGGTTCAGATATTTGGCAGGAGGGGATACACTTTTCTGTTAGATTCAGTAAATCTTCATTTAATCTCCTGGTGATGGCCCTACCTATAGGTGTTTTCCTCCATCAGGGTTAAGGTAATGAGACTTTTGGTTTTGAATGCCTCTTGTGAGGTCAGAGGTCAAGTTTCTACCTTGGGCCCTTGATACTACGTTTAGATGCAGAATCTCTCAAGTGTTTTGATATGCATATTATGAAATGTGGGATACAACACCTTTCACCTCTTTATGTTTGGTCAATGCTTGTGGCTCTCACAATTTGCTAGCTGCCCATTTGAGGCCTGACTCACTAGAATGTTTCTGTGATTTTGGTTCTATGAAATCACAATCAATGCTGTATCAGATTAGTGGCATTCATTTACAAATTTGTTATCCCATCTGTCAGTGAATAAATGTAGAAACTCCACAATATTGTCTCTTTAGTAATCTAGTATACAAAAGCTTTTCTACCTGCAGTCAGTGTTACCATATGGATTTCTGGGGTCCTGAACAAGGCATATTGAGTGGCACTATTTCAAACAACTTTGAATTTGATTACAACTTTTCTGATAACTCAAATCTATGTAATGTGGCAAAACATTACAGAAATGGGATTACCTAGAAACTGTTAAAATATGTCTTGCACTAGCCCCAGAAATAATAAAGTAGACCCTGGGCAAAGAAAAATAGAGGTATAAGTAGGGCAGAGGGGAGAAGTTGATATGTAGAAATGAACAGCAGTGTCCCCTGGGACGTTGGAGGACTTGCTAAATATGACACTTGGCATCTTTGCAATAGCAGAGGTCCTAGGCTTTAGATGGTTCAGGACAGAAATGAAAAAGTCTCACAAAGGTTGCAGACATCAGCAGATGTTCTCAGCATTATTTCTAGAGACAAAAGAGTGGCCTGCTCTGAACCTCACACTTGTTCCTTGGATGATGCAATTCAGTAACATTTCTCAAAACCCACCTCCTCAAAATCTTCCTGCAATCTAAGATGGTATCCCTTCCCTCCCATCATCACCAAACCATAAATCTGTGTTATGTCTTCATTGTCCTGAGTTCTCAGTGTAAACACATCTCCATATCTCCTTAGCCTCAAATGTTGGCTACCTTTATTATTGCTCTGTACAGCACTCTACTGCCCCCTGATGCTCTGCTCACTCTAAATAAGCACCCCAAATAACATAAAATAATAATTCAAGAATCTTGACATGCAGTTTAATCTAACTGCAGTTTCTTGAAGATATGACTAAAATTATATATGCTCGACATAAAAATAAACATGTTCCAGACAAAGAAACAAAACTGACTTGTGTACAAATGATGTAGTACAATGATGCATCATTACTGTGCCCTCAGAAGAAACAATGGGCCAGGTGTATGGAGTACTTTTCAGGATGCAAACAGCCCGATTTGAGAATAGGCCATTTGCGGCTGCAAAAATGCTTTTTTTTATATACAGACACCAAGTTGCTATCCTCCAGAATTACAATTTGGATACGAGATTAGGAATTTGAAAGGGGTATGTTTAGGGCGTCCCTTCCGAATACTGAATCTTGGTGATATGCACAAACGTTTTGTGTCCAAAACACCTCCTGTGGACCACTGCTTACTCTTAAAAAATTAAACTTTTATTTTTTAAACATAGTTTTCCTTTAAGTAAAAAGGGTTGCGCACAGACATGGTGGTCTGCTGACCACTGCAGGCTACCATACCTGTGATGGATTTCATTCCTAATGTTAATATTAATTAATATTAATAAGGTGTGTCATACAAACATTAGGAATAGTGATTTCCTAACTGCAATGCACAGAAAAACACAATTTGGAACTCGCTTTTCCCAATCTTAGTACCTCTGGCCATATATTTTAATATTATGAAGACAAGAGGCTGACATGCAAACCGGTGCCTGCAAAATACATGACAGACTAAAAGCAATTTAAAGTAAAAGCTAAGTGCAGGTTATAAAGTCTTCTGAAATTTTAGGCTGTTCTGTTTTTGCCACTGAATTTTAGAGATCTAAGCAGCATTCGTGCTGCACTAAAATATGTCCTGGAGAATGTTTACTAGTTTAAATATAGCTCGCTTTGTGTAGTCCATACTATTTTGTGGAAACTTTGTTTTCAGCTCTATAATCGGGTGTAAATGATGTTTATGCCTGGTCCCAAGCCAATTGTATTTGTTTTTTGCCTGCACAATTTTCTCCTGGCATTATTGAGAGGAACTTGTTTTACTTAAACTGTGTAATCAGGAGCATACTGTGGCGTAAAATGGTCACAAAGAAAAATAATGCACATTAATTCTATGGGTGTGTGAAATTCGTGAAATGTGCTTTAACTTAGTTACATGAAATCTTTGGAAAAATACGAAAATTACACAAAATGCAAATTTGGCATTTGGTGGTTTATTGTAGTGTTAAATTCTTGGACATGAGATTACAATTTGCATTAAAAATTACCTCCAAAAACACAAGTGCAGCAAATAAATCCTCTTGCTTTCTGTTTATTTGCGATGTTCTTATGCTCGTGTCGCGTAATTATGTCACGCTGCATAATTATGAATTTCCCATAACAAGCAAAAAACAAATTTTCCAAAGTTACACAAATTAAGCTAAAATTCGCGTAACTTGCTTTCATGTAATTTTGTGTAATTTGGGGGGAAATGTAAACCTGGCCATCAGCGCTATATCTGATGCAAGAACGTATTTTTCACAACAAAGGAACACAAGCTCAAGTGCCATGAACAACAGTCAGCGTTTCTGGTAGTTGGCGTTGTTCCCAATATATAACTTGGCGGCAACACAGAATACTGGTGTAAATTGGAGAAATTCTTGGAGCAACGTAACCCGAAATTCCAAATATCCCCCATTTAAATGTATCATATAAAATCTACAACTAAGAGAACAATATGTTTGTGATGTATATTTAGAACATGATTTTTAGTCAGATAATTTTTTATCAATGATATTCTGGCACGCAACCGCCTGCTTAGGGCCATGTTATGTCAAACCAAAAAAAACAATTACCAGGAAGCTTTGTAAACTGAAACAGGAGCAGATGAAATGGTTAGGAGGGTTTCATTCTGCCCATCAGATGGCCTCTCAGGCAGTTCGCTCATTTTAGTGAGGACGGAAATAACAAGTGAAGCCAGTAAACCAGCTGCAATTTAAATGTCATTTATATTCGTGGGTGGAAAGGAAGTCAGACAAAATAACTAAGAAGACAGCTTGCATTTGACACCCACGGTCCACAGGCTGGGAAACCAGAGTGAGTTCATGTGACAGCTTTCAGTTTCATTTCTAATGCATGAGACACTTAGCAGAGCGAGAAGCGGATCTTACAATAGTTATGGAAGGAAAGTTCCAGAAAACCATAACTTGTGACAGGTATATTTCCTACTTCATATAATGAAATGCACAACAGACTAAAATAAAAGACTGCCTTATGTGGGTGTGCATCCTGAATATGGAGGATACAGTATTGAAAATAAAATATTCTCTTCTAAGTAATACTAGGTGCTCTATACGTAACTCCACATATATGTACCTCGGTGATATATATCTTCAAGTGAGATAGAGGTGGCTTTAAGAGTAGTAAATCTATACTGCCAATTATGTATTTGCCTTTTGATATTTTGTACCTGGATAGTCCTTCTGCAATAGTCCACAATATTTTGGGGGTCGATATTCAATAGTACAATCCTTTATATGGCACCACTTGTGGGTGTGATTTTGATGAGACTATTGGAGAAATTTACCAAGAGTCAAGCCATGCAACACGAAAATCCCCCATGTTCTGCCAAAAGCCAACATTTTCACTGTGTGGTATTTATAATCCTCAGACCACAGGTTGGGAACCACTGCACCAAACAATAGGTTTTAATAGCAATATCTCATGACAGAAGTCAGGATGTCCACCAAGGTTCAATGAAAGATGCACCTTACTCTACAAACTCTGGGCTTGTTTAATAACAGCTGATTTAAATAGTGATGTGACATAGGGCAGTGGAGTTCACATGTAATAGAAGAGGTGTGGTCTCTGAAAATCCAGCCTCCTGCTCAGCTATAAGCATACCTGCCAAAATACTTGGGCCTGTTTTTTCTAAGACTTATTCTTGCAGTACTTCTGACCTGCTCCTGATTTTGAGGAGTACGTCAAAAGTAGTTTAGGGATATCAAGTCAAGTGTAATAGACACCAACAGACAGCAAGGTCCTAATGAATTTAGCACTCGGTTTTAATGCTAGTGAAGTTTGTCCTGTGGAAGCTTCTGAGAGGTGCCTGCAAAGTGAGTGGGTCCCTCCTGTACGTAAGGGGTGCAGAGATCTTTGTTGTGCTCCAGGACCTAAACATAGAGTGTTGTGCAACATTAAAAAGGCAAACCCAGTGCATAAATGGAAACAGCGGTTCCAGGTGGGACCCACAGGCATTTAATGATGGGCACATATTTTAACTCATAAGATTTTGATCAAGAGCAAGAGAGTGAAAAACTCACCAGAAGGAAAGAAGGAAGAAGAAAAAGATGTAAAAATCATAACATTGAGCGAAATTAGGGACCTACAAGAATGAGGTAAAGGAGCAGGGAATATTTAGTGAAGGATTAAGGAACCATGAGGTGAAATCAAGGCTACGCAGCCTTGGTATTCAGCATGGCAGCATTCAATACACCGGTTGCAGGCTTTTGAGAAAACTTTTGGCCCTCACACATCTGTTTAAGAAATTAAGCATGGAGCAAATTTGAATATTATTCATATTAAAGATAGTTTTTAAAAGGTTGTAACAATCTCTTGAGGTTTATTTGTATTTGCATTTTTGACTTTTTTTAATGATACTTGATTAAATAAAACATATTCAACAGATACATATATGTAAAATTCAAAGTAGAATAAACATGTACCTATATTTTCCAATATGCATTAACACAATGAAAGAACCTCTATATTGTCGTACATTAAAGTAGTATCCTCCCAGATTTAATATGCTATTTCCTTGTATATTTTCCACACTCATCAGTTAGTGCAATATAATGTATATCTGATCGGTCTCTGGCACGTGCTGTTGTTCTTACCTGTTCTATAGCCTGTGTTATTTAGATGCACAGCAAAGGTACGAATCTCGTGCTGTGCCTGCCATGAGGGAGAAGAGCAGTTCTCGTTGTTGGTGTATGTGTTGTGGTTGTGCACATATTTTCCGGTCAAGATGGAGGACCGCGATGGGCAACACATGGGTGTTGTCACAAATGCATTAATGAAGTGGGTACCGCCTTGTTCCATGATCCTCTTGGTCTTGTTCATTACCTGCATGGAACCTGAAAAATAGCCAAATAAATGAGATGTGTTTTAGATCCACTCATATCCCACATTTTCATGGCAAGGCGGGAATCAAATGAAACCGATAGGGCACAATTTTGAAGAACCAGCAAATGAGTTTTAACTGAGACGTTCAAACTTTGCCTAACTAAGCTAAATTGCCTCCACATATAATTATCCAGAATGCGTGAAAGCAAGGCTGCTGCCTGACTCACACAGCGAGATGGGTTGATTCAGGAAGTAGTCTTGCCTACGTCAGCTGCAAAAGATCAGTGTTTAACCAGCCTGCAGTCTGTGGTTAGGTTTTGTGGTAGACAAGTTGGCGTTTATCACAGAGTTTCCAGCGCACTTCAAAAACTCAAACACGCCGTGTAGAGTTTAAAAATTTGCAGACACGTTGTTAGCTAAATAAAATGTCATTTCACTCACCATCCTTCCACCATCATTAGAACTGATATGTTGAGCTGAACAGTTGAGCATTATATTATACTACATTTACTTACCGCTTGCCAACAGAGTCAAGGTTTTGAAATATTTCAGAATTATCATTTTTTATGTATAACGCATTTAAGTTCTATTAGAGAGAAGAGGGCCAACATGGGGTGACTTAAGTGTTCTGCCTGACTTCATTAAGGAATATATTTAAGGAATAAATGTACCTATATGATGAAAGGCATGGTTGCAGTTATCGAAAGCAGATTCTATTTAATATCACATACCATGAGATAAGCTTCCTTGATCAACGTCTGTACCAGTGGCATTGAATCACAATATAATTGGAATGCTGACACTTAGGAAAGTATTGATTATCAGCAGGATCTGGTGGTCCCCTAATGCTATTGGTAAGATTGGCAGTAACATCTGCTGGGCCCTTTTAACATATTTCCAAAGTTAAGGCTCAATTTTGAGTAAGACGATAGTATATAGTGTGACTGAGCTAATTCGGCTTCAGGATCCTCCATTGGCATAGAAGCCTTCAAAAGATAATTTTTCACTCCCTCCACAATTTGGTAGATTTTCTATAACCATTCAACTCTTATTTATAAATTGGATGATAATGGAAACATACCTGACATTGGAGAAGGAGTTAAACCAAAAGACAATAAGGAGGTGGAATTTCTTCCAACATTATGTCCTTTTCATGTAGGAAAATTCATTGGAAGATCCACCCCAGGTTTAACTACTTCTTCTCCAAATCAGAGGATTTTTGCTACCACCCAAATCGAAATTAGCCCTATGTCTTTATTCCACACTTTCTTGCGACTTAATGATCCAGAGCTCACCCTCCCCGCCATTGCCTCCACATATCATGATGTCACATGCCGCTGCTTTCACTCAACTCTCACCCACAAACATGACATTTCCTCTCATCAAGGTCAGAAGTAAACAGCCTATTTCTTTCAATAAATCATGTGCCAGCTATAGGGAAGGTTTCCACAGCTGTGTTCAATGAACACACTTTGGACTTAATTTTGTAGATTAGTTGACTTCATTAAGTTGAGTTGTACCAGCAGTGCTCATCATTCCTCAAATTTCTAAGTGGCGATCTCCCTTTAAGTATCTCCCACATGTTAATTCCTGATAGAATGATGGAACTGACACCCAAAGAGATACCCAATCTATAGCTGATATAATTATGTCTCAAAATAAAGAAGGATGGTTCTATTGGCTGTGATTCTATAAATGGCCTATTACATGACATCCTCTCACTGAAGAACTGGGCATCAAACATATTATTTGTGTTTTGTTTCCTTAATCTTGATTGCACAGTAATCTCAGTGAGGGTGGTGCTTTAGTTCTTAATGAAAGAGTTCACTATATCATGTGCAACCGAGAAAAAGACAAAGTAGACACATAAGAAGACTAACAAGGTCATTTAGACCTGAGTGCTGAAGCAAAAAAGAGGTGCAAATAGTTTAAATTCTCAATTCAAGGTTTGGCCTAGAGGCAGCATTAGGTGTTACAACATATTCTGGTAATAAAAACTCCATAATAAGATACAAACCTATGTACAAAAACAGAGGGTTTTTGGGACAACCCTCTCCACCCATTAGTAGGTTTATCTGTCATTTACATTTTGCTTCCGCCCACTACAGCATACAGCATGGGGCAATGGGACAACCCACTTCAACCATTGTCTCTCTTGCCCTGTGAGTGACAGCTTCTTGCCTATGTGGGAGGTATTTTTTAGTTTTATATTCTTCTTGTTACAAATACCTTTGCGTATTAATGTTTTTTATGATAAATCCTATACATAAACAATGAAATAGTATATTTGCAGTTTAAACAAGTTAATTTAAGGTTTAAGTGTGTTTATTAACATGTTTTGGTAATGGCACATTTTAGTGTAGCTACTATATGGGTTAAAATAGAAGCTGTTTCTGTCTCAACGTCTTCACTCTTGCATTCACCCGTCCCATCAGGTCCGCCTGCTCACCTTCTCTCCCCAAAGGCTCCATGAAAGCAAACCTAACTGATGTGATATGTTTCCCTGAACAATAACAGTGTAATACAATGAAGCTCCTTATGCACTAGGAAGGTTGTAACATTCAAGGTTTTTCTGTTGTGTTTCTGTGGTAGAGTTAATTTGACATGTTCAGGAACAGCTTTTGTTAGATGTTGCAAGCTATTTGAAAAACGTCTCGAGAAGACTGTATCAATGATGACCATACTGCTTACTTAGAAAATTGGATACAGCAAACGTATAATGGTTTTTACGTGATGTAACTTGATTTGCCAGAAGAAATATTACATGGATCATGCCATGCTGAATCTGCTTCTTGCTAATTTTCTATGCAAGAATTTGTGCACAAGAACCCATTGGTTTTGGTGGTTAGCCAGAAGATTTTTTGCTTAACTTGATTCTAATAGGGATGCTATAGCATTTTTCTTAACTTTGCTGCTCATTTGACTCGTAAAATGTTTTTTTTATTTCTGATACTCTGTATAACTGTGAAAATCTGGGCCTGTATGGCATTTATTCTGTACCACTTGATTTTGAGAATTTTATAATAAAACTCTTTAACTTTTTCCTAATCTACTCAGTTATTGAGTAGTCTTTATGACTCATTATGTTACTCTGCTAAACTGATGTTGGGTGTGGTGCTCTCTTACACACAATTAACCTGGAATGGAACCTCCTGAAGGAAATAGTGATATTTTGAAAAGTTTTGGGTGTCATTATTATTGGGATACAATGCAAAGATTCTGGATATCTACATTAAATTTACTAATGTTTTTTTCTTCTATTCCCATCCTGGGGTTGGGGGTCCATGGACTAGGATTGTGGGAGGCCAGATGGTTATCAAGCTTTGCATTGTACATGTGCAATGTGACCACAAAATTATGTAGTCGAAAACAAGGTTTAACTGATTACCAATTGCTTTCCATGTATAAACCATAGCATTCTGGGGTTTGTTCATGACCATAAAACAGAGTAAAAGCCTTCACAATAAAGCAATGAGGAAAGTAACTACCACAACCATCCATGTAATTTTAAGGACACAAGTTCAAACCCAGGCATCTTTAACTCAGATTACCAGCCTTCTGAGGTCCGTAAATTGATTATCATTAAATATGGTAAGAAAACATCCGGGGCCCGATCAGAAAACTTTTTGACTGTTGCTAATAAAGTTGTGCTTGTTTAAAACAACTTTACCACTGTGTTATGAAAGGTGGTAATGTGTAATAAGAAAGTTTGTTCACGTTTGCTTTGTGTCATTTTGCTCTGCTGATGATTTGTTCTGTCGATTATTGTCCTGCTGTCTTTTTGTGCTGCTTTAGCGTAATGTGATGTGTTTTGTTGTGCTGCAGTTTTTGTTTTACATTCTGTTTTGACGTTTTTGTCATGTGCCACATTATGTTCTAATTGTGCTGTCATATCGTTTTGTGTTTGTAATTTTAACGTTTAGTTGTTTAGATATGCCAACAAACGCTGCTATATTTGTTGTCAAAAGCGGGGCATTCCTTAAAAGTTCCTGTGACAAGCAACCTTTTAGCACTTTCTAAAGTGGTGAAATAGTGCTACTCCCCCTCTTCGACCACTTAAGATACCAGTCAGTCCAAAACTGTGAACGCCACCAGTGCTCACTTCCTGTGATATGGCCCTGATTCTTAACTTAGCACTCCAAGTGATCCCTTTATGTTTTTAGGCGCTTGTTGTCTTCAGTGCTTAGAAACATCAGAACTGCTTCAAGAAGAAGCTGCTAATATTAGTTCAACTCTATTGCCATTAAGAATGCCCCTTTACAGCCGAACTGTATTTTTAATTAAAATTACATTTCAGAAAAGCCCTGGAATGTTGGTATTTACTGATCAAACAGACACATGCACCTTAAAATAGAAGCTGAGGAAAAGGGATTGCCTTGCAGCTGCTTTGTTCCTAGATCCCCACAGAATGGAAAATATGAAGCCGGAAGGGTGAGAGATTATTTATAGAAGCCCACAATGGTCTGCAGCAGTATTTTAATGCACATGTCTTATTTCAACAGGGGAGCAAATAAAATATTTTGGACATTTCCGAGTACCTGTGGTGTCAGAGAGCATGGGCTCAGTGGTGTCAGTTAACAGGACTAGTTGCTGGAACTGTGGCACTGCCCTCACCCCCTCTAGATGGTTTTGTACCCCAGTGGGATATGAACAATGATGCACAGCTCTTCTGAAGGTGTCTCTGCTTTTAGCTTTTGCTTGTTTTAACAACTCTTGTGAGCCAAAGAAAATATTCTAGTCATTGGGGTCAAATATGGGTATTAACCCGAAAACCCTTATGTGGTTTACCACCAGAATATCAGTTTTATTATCGACTTTCCATCATCACAAAGTTGTGGCAAAATTATAGCCCTGGTTTTAGTAAGTATAAACATTTAAAGATAGGATTATGATATTTAGATCCACATATATGTACTTTGAAGCTATATATTCTGACACACAATCCTGTATGCTCCTGTTTACAACCCCTGCAGATTGATACTTGTCTTTTAAAAACAGACATTTTTGGCTTTTACTAGTGTTTTTAGCCAGCTAGCCGAGCCCATAATCACAATTATTAGTCTAATAATTTATCTACTTTCAGTGCAAATTGTTTAGAAGGAATGCACACGAGACACCCATCAGGCTCTAACATCATTAGGTGTCAAACGTCAACACTTAATGTGACCCGGTGGTTGCAGGTAGGGGCCTTTTTTTTTTAGCACTGGCACTTATTTTTCCTGATTGGACATTTCCCAAAAAGGAAAGAAGGAAAACACACAGAAACGGTAAAGAAGGATGAAGAGAAAGATGGAAAAGCGCCATGAAGGGAGAAAGTAGGCACTTGTAGGAGTGAGCGATAGACGAAGGGAGTTCCTGGCAGTGGATTCTGGGTTGCGTCGAGGGCTACGCAGCCATGCTTTTCAGCATGTCGATGTTTCATTGCGCTGGCCGTGGGCTTCTGAGTAAGGCTTCTGGCACAGGGACTCTTTCTCTTACAAATTAAGCACTGGCAAATGTAACGTGGTAGCCTTTTTTTTGTGAAATTAACAACCAGGTGTTACGGGCAGTAACAAGCTTCATTTTAATGGCACAAGGCCTGAACATCGTGTTTAGTTGTAGAACACATAGCTTTCCGCTAACAAAGTATACTTTTGTTCTCATACTTATGCTAGCATGGTGTTATGATTATTATGATATGTCATGACATGATTTTATGTTATGTTAATACTAATTTGTATAAAAGCTAGAAAGGTACGATTAGGGTGAGATTAAGTACCTATCACCAGGTCTACATATTCAATCATCCTTTTGGGTAAACTTTGAATTTGCTCTGTGTTTAGAAAAAGCACTATAATAAGGGTCATTGGAATTATGCGGCAGTGAAGAACCAAATCATGTGGCAAGGTTGACTAAATTATGCAGCAAGAAAAGGCAAACTATGAATTTAATGTGGCACGTTTTCTGGCAGTAATACTTCATTCTTTTGTACTATTCATACACGTTAACACTATCTGGGTGAAGGTTTCACCTCATTATTATCAATTTAACACATAAATGCAGCGATCAGAAACCAAAAAGCGTCCAGTTAACCTTTGAACAGGGCATTCCAGTACATGGCAATACTTATAGCATCCTTTTTAGTAATTTTTGATCCATTTGAGTTAGAAACATAATTTATATTTTTAAATCAGCATATTATACAGCAGATGGAACATTATTTGGCAATTGCAGAAAATCTATATTCATACAGAAAACACTGAGGCCACACAATTGCATTATTCCAGTGTCCCTGACTACACTGCATTATGGTCTCTCACATCCGAGAAGCCATGGCTAGGTAGATGTGGCTTGTTGGGAGATCCTTGCACACAATGCTTCACCCGTGAGAATTCCATCTAATTTCTCGTCAAAGTACTATGCCTTCTTCAGAAACCTACACTGAGCTGAAAACAGACATTTCGGAGATATCTATTTATGAAATAATTGCTAATAAGCAAATATGAACAGGGGAAGTGGCCAATGGAACACATACACAGAGGAAGTTGCATAAACTGTGAAGACTGCCTAACTAGTTTCTTCTCAACTATCTGTGATGACCTTATGATCTTCACTGTGACGATGGATTCCCCTCTGCAACAAGAAGGTGATGGATGGAATGCTTGAATTAATCTCAGCCACTGGCAGTTGCTCGGGCCCCATCCCATTCCATCATTTTTCCCCACTATGCCACCTCAGTTTGATCCAGCCATATGCAAATCAGTCTTGACACTATCACAATAGGAACAATTCAGTATGAACTGCCAACCCAGGTCCACCCTGAACCGGAACAAGAGCAAACCCAAGACCAGTTTTGCTCTGATTAGGGTTCGTCAGTCGGGTATAGCTTGGTTCCAGTGGCACAGCGAACATGGGATTAATGTCTGGGCATAACCATCACACTTAGGTGTCAACTGCAACAACAACAAGGTGATGGATGAAATGCTTGAATTAATCTCAGCCACTGCCAATTGCTTGGGGCCTTATCCCAGCTCGTTGCTTTTGCCCACCGTGCCACCTAGGTTTTGACCCTCCCATATGCAAATCAGTCTTCACCCTGCTCCAATGGGAACAGTCCAGCCTAATTTGCCAGACCCGGTCATCTCTGCAATAGAACACAAGAAACCCAAGACCGGCTTCACCCTGATTAGGGTTCATGAGTAGGGTAAAGCTTGGTCTCAGTGGCACAGTGAGCATGGGAGCCACTCCTGAGCATACCCATCACACATAGGGCATCAACTGCAACAACAATGTGATGGATGGAATGTTTTAATAAATTGCATTCACTTGGAATCACATGGGACCCCATCCCAGTCTCTTGTTTATTAATCACCATGTTACTTCAGTTTCAACCCTGCCATATGCAAATCAGTCTTGAACCTGGTCCGTTAGGATCAGTCAAGCTCAAGCAGTCTGGGCAGGTACTCCTTGAACTGGAACACAAGGAACCCAAGGCCAGCTTTGCCCTGATTAAAGCTCATCAGTCAGGTGCAGCTTGGTTCCAATGGCACAGTGAACACAGTACCCACATCTGGGCATACCCATTGCACATATGGAGTTAACTGCAACAACAACAAGGTGATGGACAGAATGCTTGCCGTAATCTCAGACATTAACAATTGCACAGGGCTGTGTTCCAGTCCATCGTTTTTCACCCACCATGCCACCTCAGTTTGGACCCAAACGTTTGCAAATTAGTCTTGGTCTTCTACAACAGAACAGTCTAGTATGAACTGCCAGGCCAGGTCCTCCCTCAACCAAAACACAAGCCACCCAAGACCGGTTGGCCAAGATTAAGCTCATCAGTCTGGAATAGCTTGGTTCCAATGGTACAATGGGCACAGGACCCATGTCTGGGCATACCCGCCACACTTGGGGTCTCAGCTGCCACAGTAAGATGGTGATGGATAGAATGCTTTAATTGATCTCAGCTAAATTCATAAATAGCATGGGCTTGCATCCCAGTCTATCGTTTTTCACCTACCGTGCAAACTCAGTGTGAATCCAGCCATATAGAAATCAGTCTTGGCCCTGTTCCAGGAGAAACCATCTAGCCAGAATTGCCAGGCTAGACCCTCCATGAACTGAAAAACAAGCAACCCAAGCCGGGTTTGACCTGATTAGGGCTCATCAGCCAGGTACAGCTTGGTCCCCAGTGGTTCCAGAGTCCTCCCTAGCCCAGCCTTAAGCACAAGCTCTGGTCACTTGCAAAATAGTGTGAGATGTATACGCACTCCCGCACACACAAAACATCTACATTCATAAATAAGTTAGTAAATAAATAATTAAATAGTTTAAAATTGAACGCATTGGCTTCTGATTACACTTCAAAACAAATTAACTGTACCAAGAATAATTAACAGCAACTGCAAGACTAACTTAGGACGTACCGACTGCACACAGCTTCTAACATGAGACAACACCAAAAAAATTCAGGAATAAAAAACTACCTCTGTTAAAGATATATTTACATCATGGCGTTGACGTGCCTCCTGCAAACACCCGTTCCGCTCCATCAAGTAGCTAACCAAACAGAAACAAGCAGCCTGAAGGAATACCCCGCCATTATGCTATTAAAATGAAAGTTTACGAGTCCCCTCAAATTGACAGAGGCATCTGTGCACACAGCAGTGCATGTTAGGCCTGCCCCTGGGCTCCATAACCGGCTTTAATAAAACCACAGCAGCGACAAGCTGCCCATAAATCAACGGTCGTTAATGCAAAAACATATGATCTAAGCTCCCTTTTCACATCTGCAGCGCTAATGCAGTTTGACAGCTCAGGGGAGAGGCAGCAATCCGGAAAACTCTTTCATGCAACCGGAAGTAGGCCAGCTTTAAATATTTTAAACAAAAGTTAAGCCAACCACAACTTACTTTCATCGCCCTACATCCAACACAAACTCTGTGACATCAAAAGACAAAAAAGCTCCCTCCTGCTGAACAACAGTTCTTTTGTGTCTGTGTCCCCTGGGAAACCCGCAGAACAATGTGTTTGTGTTGGGTGGGCACACTTTACGCACATCCAGCTTGTACCAGGTGTGGTCAGGTCTCCGGGGAGGGGCCGGGGTGCAGTTGACAATCACGGTTGTGTTTTGTATTTCTGCTTCACACGTCGATGGCAACACGTTGTTGAAGCATGCTTACGTGGAAATTCTGCTTTAATTAAGTATGCGTCATTATGGCAGGAGCCGATAGTTGAACATTGCCGTGTGAGGAACGTTCACCCCAGCGCAAAAGATGCCTTTTATCGCCCCTGCTGGCTTACTATCATGTGGCCTCAGACACCCCCAATGATGCCTAAGAGGGGACATCATGGGAAACAATTTCAGTATAGATAAAATCACCTTCCACTCACCGAATGTAATCCCCATCCCTTTTCACCATCCTCTCTGAAAGTGACGAAGATGGTGCTTAATTTTGGAAGAAATAATTGAAAGGTGTGAAATTGTTCTTTGTTTTGCAGTTTTTTTATAGCGCAAAATTGGCCTAAGGGCATTAGAGCGCTTCACAATGTGAAGTTCACAGGCTAAGCAGACGATTTAGGAACGAACGTTACATATTCCCCCCACCCCCATTTTTTAGGCGCTGGGCAGTGCCTGAATGACAGGATATTGAACGGAGGCTGAGAGTCAGAGGATGGTGCTGCCAAATACCAAGGCCACCTGGGTTCGGTTTCATTTCTCTCTTCCTCTACCCATAACTTCTTTCTCACTCTTGAGGTTTTTTTTATTCTTTTACGCTCCCTCCCTCTTTCTCCTTTTAGTGTCTTTTTTTCTTGTTCTTCTAAAGCCACAGTGTTTAAAGATAAGGCTAGGTCTCTAAAACTAAGTTCTGATGTCCTTCACCTGCAACGAACTTGCACAAAATAGCGGGCCGGACTGGAGACAAAAGCGGCCATGGCAAAAATGTTAAATCCAGCCCTGCTCCCTTCCTCTCCTCGTGCAATCTCTCTTTCCATCCATCCATTCTCTCTTCTCTCACTCTTCTCCTATCTGATCACTTTCTCTCTACCTTGCCCTTCTTCCCCTCTCTTTAAGTCTCCTGCTGCCTGATACAATTAACTTCTGGGAGCCAGAGAAATTGACAGTGGCACCAGGAGCGGCCCTGAGCTTTCAAAACCATTCTCAATGGGCCCCAGCCCACCAGAAACATGCCCGGTGGACAGAAAGTCCTGTCCAGCCCTGCAAAGTAAGCAGTGTTTGCAGGTCTCTCTCTCTCTCCAGCCCCCTTGCTCGCTTTCTCTCTTTCTCAGGCTCCTTCATCTCCTAATTCTTGGAGCCTGCCTTTTCTGCATAACCACTACTGGGGGATTGATAAGGCTGCATGTGAAGAAAAGGCACTGCTCACTAATCATTTTGAGGTGCACAAGGCTTCTTCATGGAAATTACGGCCGTGGTGAGCTAAAATAAACGTTTCATGATTCACAATGATTTGGTAGCCAGAGCTGGCAATGCGACTCAAAAGTTGCAACCAGCTACAAGCAAAGCCTCTCTCCATTCGTCGGTGCCCTTTTTTGAAGAACATGTGGAATCCATTCACAAATCTTTTTCTATTAAATATTTTGTCTTACTCCTGTCTTACATGTGTTAAAACTGAATATCCAGTGCTTAATTTGGTCCGGTTGTTGCTGGTTCGGGGCTGGGGCACTTATTTTTGGGGGCCGGGACTAAGGGGCACATTTAAGAACAGTGACGCTCCACCTAGTGCAGCGCCACTTTCCTTGTGCCCCTTAGCGCCCCCCTACCACCGCCATGTGTGTGGCGTATTTTAAATTCAGCGCCTCATGGCGCAGGGAAGGGGGCAATAGCGTAATGTTTTTGATGCTATTGATATACTCTATAAGGGTAGCGCTAAACATTTTGGCAGTACTCCTGCAGAGTACATAGGGGCACATTATAAATAATGGAAGCCCCTTTTTAACGCCTGCTCTGGGCAGGCATTGACATTGTCCAAAATATTGCACAAGGAAACTCAAGGAAATCTCCTAGATTTCCTTGCACCATTTTTTCGGCCTCCCTAACAGGGGAATGCCCCCCTTGCATACATTATGCCTGGTCTAGGCATAATGTGGCACAAGGGCTTACAAAGTGGTGCAATGCATGCACTACGCCACTTTGTAAGTACGGTGCAGCGAAAAAGACACTTTAGTGCCGCCTTAGTGTAAAAAATCTGCCCCTTACATTTCTGCCTCAAGCATTTACTGGGAGCAAAAGACGATTATGGGAAAGACGGAGCAAGAGAAAAACGAAAAAGCTTCACAAAGGGAGAAAGCAGAAAGCTGCAAGAGTGAGCTGAATTGTTAGGGAGTGGCTGTAAATGGACTAAAGAGGTCTGAGATGGCTTCAGGATTACGCTACCTCAGTATTCCATGCTTGCACATTTAATTGCAGCAGCTGCGTGTGTCAGAGGAGAGCTTTGGGCACCAGAACGTTTTTATTATCAAATTAAGCACTAATCCAGGCCTGATGCAGAGTAGTTTCTAGAAGTAAGGCATGCTTGGTCATGGAAATGATGCATACGCAAATCCTACGCAGGGGAATTCCAGGAGAAGTCATCGCTTAGGGCTGGAGTACATCACACCTACTTACAGAAAAGGTTTTGTGAATCAGCCCTTAATATTGAGGTGGAATTCACACCTAACTTTGAAGAAGACAAACCTACATACTAAAAAGCTTTGTGAGTCACTCTCAGTCTGTCTCAGCACGATTATTAGACACTGGGGCAGAAGTGAAACCTAATAGTGAAAGAAAAAGTATTGTGTGTCCCTGATCATTAACTGATATATTTCAAATAGAAAAAGTAATTCAAAGCACAACGAAAATAGACAATGTGGAGGGTGTTTTTCGAAGACCACAGTTTCTTGCACAGATATTCTTTGACATTTCACCTACAGGTCTGTTAAGATCTGTTAAATGCATGGTTTTCGTTGAACAGTAGTGCTCGTCCCCTTTCTAGGTTCAAACTTTAACTGCGTTGCACAATATAAAGTATGTGTTCTGCACTGCACATCTGTTGGCTACCACCAGGGCATTGAGTGACAACAAACTAACACTTGGCAGGCAGAATTGAAACTACTGATTGCTGGGACCTGGGCACAGGGGCCCAGGGCTACAGACTCAAGTGTCCACTTCGGAATTAAATTGAGCAAACTAAACAAACACAGAGGACCAATTGTTCTGGTGACCTCTAAGTCGTGCCACTCTAAGCCAAGACCTACAATGATTTGTGGTAGCTGTCAATTATCAGCCCTATATAAAGTTTTACAATGATGCCACATGGATGAGTTTTTACAATGAGCGGCCAGGCTTGTCGAAGCTTTTGTGGGGCTCGGGCCTCGAACATGCAAGCCCCACCCTATTCCATAATGAAAAAAAATGCATTTGGCGCCACCTACTGGTACGGCTGCCATGCTATCTCATCATGACTGTAGAAGTACATTTTGTTCCATAAGTGCAGGGCTATGAAAAGCACAAGCCCTGGTTAAAAAACGATTTGGCTGCCAATTTCCCCACTGGTGGCAGTCATGAGGGCAGTTAACTAACAACAGATGCACAAGGACTGAGCTCCTGCTTTTAATGAGAGCTTTTTCAGTTGTCGGAGAATTTGATTAGGAAAGAGTCCTCTGCCTGAAGGCCTTCTGGAGTAGGACAGGAACTTCCAAGCGTCTTCTTCAAAGAACTCTGCTGGGAAATGCTCAAAATAGCAAAAGATCCCACTGGGTGGGAGCCCAAAAAGTACAACAAAGAATGGAAAACTAATTGAGTGGGGAGACCTTGGTCTCACAAGTAAATTCACAGAATTCTCATTGTGTATTGATATTGGTCTGGAAATGAGTAACTCAGACAAACAGGAAGAAAAATCAGGTCATCAAAGTCTTCACTTAAAAATGAAGAATTCCCAAGGGTTTTTTAAGGGAAAAAAATCATCAATCAAACCCAGGAAGCAATGATTTCGAATAAGTTCTCCCTTGGCTAATTCCACTCTCCTTTACCTTCACGTTGTACTGTATATTACTGAAGTATTCGTATAATGCATTTTGTGGCCCTGTTGGGTGATTGCATAAGAGGATAACGTGGGAATAATTGTGCCTCAAGGCCCTCACGGGTGATTTGCCGCGCTCTATAAATGTTTGATTGATTGATGTTGCACCTGAGGTTTTGAGTGGTGCTCCAAACATGCTATGGTGAGCTTGTTCCTGTGCCTATGTATGGGGCATCTTATATCATTGACTGATTAAGTCCCTCTCCAATCATCATCTGAATGTAAATTTAGCAGGCTGTTGAAGAGGCGAGGATTCCCTGTGCAGTTTTAAGAACATTTGTTTGAAAACTGTGTTTGAAGGGATTTTCAAACATATTCTTTTAAAATTGCCCAGGGAATCTGTGCAGCAGCTTGTTGCTTTTGTATGCATTAATGGAGAGGCAGGTTCAAGTTTTAAGAAGAGGCGGGGGGCATTAGCAGCTAGCTTTTAATTTTTAGAAACAAAATGTGTTTTTCTTGTTGCACATGTTCATTATCACTTGGTTTTACCAAAACCAGGACCGTTTGCAGCATGATGTTGCTTATGGTTATGTTTTGTTTTTCTCCATAAGTTTTTTACGTTATTGGTAATACAAACGTGCATACCACACAGTATGTGAAACTGTTCATTGTCACCAGCAACATGACCTAAGAGACTCGAGGCAACACCTTATGACACACATGCGAGTCAAGTGATGCTGTCTAAACAGCGATTTGGAAAGCTTTCAAACTTTAATAAAAAAAATAACACACACACATCCTGTGGCTTAATGATGGACAAATAAACACAACACATATCACAGCAGAACATGACAAGGCATTTATGGCAGCTCACTGGACTGAGAATTCACAGATGGGGCTTTTTTATCTTTCTCTATCCACACAACTTAGACCAATAAATTTGAATAATAAAATTAAATGTTAATCAATGTTTAGAGGCAATTCCCATTGTGGTGTGTGGTATCCAATAGTAATTATTATCAATATACCATTAAAAAACATAGAGTAGATATGGGCTACAGACTGACATATTTTTTAATGATTAATTTTACACATTCTTTCATTGTCTCCACATTTTGTGAAGAATTATTTTTCCTCTCTTCCCTGTTTAGAACAACTGTAGCACAAATTAATAAAAAGCTGGCAAGCTGCCCCTACTGATTTCTGCCTTGGAAAGGTGTACATTTCCTACAGTTCGAATTGCCAAAACTGTTACTGAATGTGCCTGGAAACATGTGCAGTCACAGTTTTATAGACATCATCTACAGACGAGTTTTTAAAATTCCGTTTTGCATGTGAAAATGTAAAAATGTAGATTTTCACAAGTGAAAACATAGAACAAGTGTAAATGCTTTTGATGATCTTTGTCTTCTTTTCTTCACTGGAAAAACCTATCTTTCTCATGGAAAAAAATATTCTCTTACACCAAATTTTTAAAGTGTTCCTTTTCCTTACTCAGAAGAGGTTGGAAAATAGTCTATGAGCACCCAGAAATATTAACGTTTGTGGGTGTCACAATCTGACAGGCCCTCTTTAACAAAGTCATTTGTATGAGCAACTTTAACTTATACATGTGCAAATGGGTGGGTTTCTGAGAGCAAGGATTCACAAAATCTAACTTAACTTTTAGCACATGTATAATATTAGGGAAACAGCCTAAACAATGACTCCTGAACAACGAGGTGCGTTGTCCACGAAAGAGGGACAATGCTTTCATGAAGAACGACTCTGTTTTTCTCTGCCTTAACCCTGCATGTCCTGAACAACGAACATGCGTGGTTAAGGCAGAGGAAAACAGACTCAGGATCGGGAGAGGACGCGGTCAGGTAAGTGGGGCTGCGGGGAAGGTTGGGGGTAGTTTTAGGGACGGGGGTGGGGGTAGTTTTAGTTTTTAGGGCAGTGCTGGGGGATTGGGGTAGTTTTAGTTTTTTAGGGGCGGGGTTGGGGTGATTTCAGTTTTTAGGAGTGGGGGTGGGGGTCAGGGTAGTTTTAGTTTTTAGGGGTGTGGTGTTGGGGTAGTTTAAGTTTTAGGGGTGGGGGTTGCGGTAGTTTTAGTTTTGGGGTGGGGTGGGGGTAGTTTTAGTTTTTAGGGGTGCGGTGTCGCAGTAGTTTTAGGGGCAGGGGTGGAGGTCGGAGTAGTTTTAGTTTTTAGGGGCGGGAGTCGGGGTAGTTTAAGTTCTAGGGGCAGGGGTGGGGAGTTGGGATAGTATAAGTTTTAAGGGTGGGGGTGGGGGTTGTGTTAGTTTCAGTTTTTAGGTTGGGGTGGGGCTGTTTTAGGGGTGGGGTGGGGAGTCGGGGTAATTTTAGTTTTTAGGGGCGGGTGGGGTGTTGGGGTAGTTTTGGTTTTTAGGGGTAGGGTGGGGGGTTGGGTAGTTTAAGTTTTAGGGGGGGCTGGGGCTTCGTGGTCGTTTTTGGGGTGGGGTAGTTTTCATTTCTAGGAGCGAGAGTCGCTGTAGTTTTAGTTTTAGGGGCAGGGTGGGGATAGGTTTAGTTTTTTAGGGGCAGGGGTGGGGGGTCGGGGTAGTTTCAGTTTCTAGGGGCGGGGTGGGGGGTTGGCGTAGGATTGTTTATAGGGGCAGTGGGTCAGGTAGGATTGTTTTTAGAGGCAGGGGTAGGGGGTCGGTGTAGGATTGTTTTAAGGGCAGGTTGGGAGGTAGGGATAGGATTGGTTTTAGGGGCAGGGGTGCAAGGTCGGGGGGGTTGCATGCCTGAACCACGCATGCCATTCCACGCATGCCTTTAACAGGCATGCCTTTGCAACGAAAAATTGTACCAGGCATGCTTCGTTCCAGCATTCGCTGTTCTGTCGTATATTCATAATATTATCCTATTACGTTGTAATATAGTGAGGCAAATACCACACAAGGAATAGGAGTGGGTGTTTCAAGATGTGGCTTACCCTCAAACTTAGGGAACATTCATAAAACTTGTGAGTTTTTTAATGTCTCATTTCGACCTCTTCCTGGAGGGGGGATTGGAATGAGCGCCGCTCCAGGATTGGTGCAACTGGAACTGAAAGCCAGAGCCTTCTAGACTGAAGCTGGCAATGTTTTGAGAACAGCAGAAAGTCGTAAATCTGCGCTCTTGAGAGATCATAGACCTGTGGGTGTACCTTTGTGCATTTTGTTTCTGAACTGGGGCCCTGAGATATTAATGTTCTGAAATATCCACTCACCACTCCACTGAGGGAGATTTGTTCACACAGAAAAGTTAATATGGTAACATCTTTTTGCGATTACTGTCAAGCACAAATTTGTTTTGCATGTGTAATGGTTATTCACAGAATCTAAACCAGACTACATGCACACACATATTTGTGGAGTCCCAATATTGGCACATTTTACCCATATTATGTTCTTGCTCATAGTTGTGTGACAGTATGAATAAAAAAATACAGAATTTGATTAAAGGCTATTTTAACACACATAAAAGAACATACACAGCATGCAATAGTTATAGGAACAGAGATGGTGGTCAGAATCACGCTCACATCAGCCGAGCGTGGCTGATTATTGTAACGACACACCAGACTGTAGCGCAAGCACACACTTTGTTACGTGGCACATTTGTATTGCGCAGACTTGGCCCGCAGGTATTGAAGTACCTCACAAGAGAAGCGACTATTTTGTACATTTGTTTCTTCAGGCACAGGGAGATTAAGTGATTTGCCCAGAATCACTAGATGCTCCCCGACAACCTGCACAACTTTATGAACAGCAGCCTCATCTACGGGGAGGAGGGGTTGGATTGGGGGAAGTGTTGATGGCCCACACAATGTGGGTGTAAGTCTCCTGCTCCCTTCTCCCTCCCTGTCAGTCCTCTAATAAGGACCATGGATTATAAATGAAATGAAAACATTGTAAAACACACAAGGGACTTTGCTTGGTACCTATGCACACTTGACCTCATTGCCTGTTGCATTAATGTACCTTTTGTCTATGAAAAGTCAAAAAGAATGTATGTGCTTTATCATGGGCGAAAGAGGCAGGACATATGAACAGCAAACCAAGAGGTTCTTCATGTTCAATACCTTCTGCTAGAACGACACCCTAAACTACTTGAATGAATGAATAAATACATAAATGACAGCATTTATAAAGTGCCCATCCCCAAAAGGGCTTCTTGGCGCTGCACCAGCTGTAACAACTTTTACAAGTTGAATCAGATCCAGAGATACAGCTCGTGAGAAGAATGGATGGCACCACAAACGTTGTGAGTCACAGCTGGATCAGCATTTCACCCACATGTTTACACTGTGGCCGGACTACATACACCTTTTTGTCGTTGCTCATAAGAGGCGGTGTGCTGATTACTCTTCCCTTTGCCCTTACACAAACAAAGCAGGAGTTGTCTTCCTTAGTGCTCATTGGAATTTCTGGCACAAGTTTAGCTTCTGAGTGAACTTTTTGGGGTGATTAAGAGTATAACTGCAAAAGTAAGCCACGGCAAACATCCCCAACGCAAATTACAGTCATGTTTTTTCGGCACCATTCATAATTCTTAGAAAAACTATAAACAATGGGTGGAAATACATAATTAGTCTCAGTCACTTGTAATTACTCACGTCACATTCCAGGCCAGAGCACAAGCTATCACACACTACATCAGCTCCACCTCACTGAAGAGGCACAACAAAGCTAAAACTGGTACGAGGTTACTTTTGTTCGCTGTCAGAGGTTATGTGATTGGATGCTTCGGTTGGGCTGGTCTTGTTGGAGACTGGCCATGCCTGATTTACATATTATTGCTCCCTATCAGTGGTTACGATTAAATCAAGCATTTCACCAATGTTTTACTTCTGTCTGTGCGATTCCTGGTGTGCAACAGGTATGCCCCCAGGTGAGTCCCATAGCTAATTATTTCTAAGGGCCTGATTAGAACTTTTGTGGTCGGACTGTCAGACCACCAAAGCGCCGGTCCCAAAAAGGCCACAGAGTTGATGGCCTCTCGGCTGCCAAATTACAATGTTTTTGCTGGCCCAAGAATTGGCGTACTTGACAGCGGTGGCCCGGCAGGTAGTGCAGTTAGCAACATAGTGTACATTTTTACATTTGTGTTGATGAAGGTGTGTACATTTTCACCAAAAGGTACACATATGCGTGACACATGAAAAAATGCGTTGTGCATGTTTCCACTGCTGGTGACTGGGCCACATATACCCAGACCATTCAATAGCAGAAAATGCTAATTATACTCACCTGTATTTTTTTTTCCAGGGGTGAAGATGCTGCCGTGAATGGGGGGCCCGGGATCAAGGGGCACACATTGGAGACTGAAGGGAAAAGAAGGATATGGTGAAGCTAGCCGCCCATTGCTTTCGTTTCTGCCATCTCTTAGCAGGCGGCGGAACCGCACATAATGTGCACGGCGATACCCTTGCCTATACCACCCTGGGATGACTGCTTTTCCCCAGCCGCTGTCAAGGCAGTGGGCAGATGGCAGACATGTCAGTGGGACTCTGGCAGTCTCTAGTTCAGCACACTCCCAACAACATTGTAGTATGGCGGCTGGACCACCAACACAGCAGTAGTCGGATCGCTGCTGCCGCCGTGGTTGTCCTCGACCACCAAACTCGTAATCAGACATGTGCTTTATTGATGAGCTGTCAAAGGCTGGATGTAAAGGTCATCCTGGTAACTTTGATCTTGCATCTCCGAGGTAAGGGTAATGCCTCTTGGTTGCCACCATGATCCACATACAACATGTGAAAGACCAGAAGCCCTCAGAGAGGATATTCTGCCTTTGGAGGAAAAGTCAAGGGAAGAAAAACCTCCACTGATGAATGATGGATGCAATCTTGCTGAAGGACTTGGACCTGGATAACTAGGATCAATGATCACAAGTTGAACTAGAGTAGAGGCAAAGATCTGGAACAGGAGCAGCAAGGAATAGACAAAGAAACTTCGACTCACTTGAGATTCAAAGGTGAACACTGCTCGAATCTTTTAATAGTTATAAACAGCTAATTACTCACAGGAGCTGTCTCCACCATGACAAATTGGAAAAGGGCCACTTAGAGAAGAGGAATGATGGCCATCTTGGCTTGAGCTCAAACACAGGAAGTGACCTTAAGTAGTTGTTTCTGGCAAGTTTCAAGAATATTTCTGGATTTGACACTAAAATGGGCTACAGGCAGTGGCAGCTTGTGGGAGGGAAAAGGGGCGGTGTGGCGTGCGGGAGGGAAGGAAATAAAATAATAATAATTTAAAAAAAGCATACCCTATTTCTGTGCCGCACTGCTCTTCAGATCCTCTGTCGTCGCTTCAGGCAGCAAGCACAGGCTCCCAGCCTGCCCTGCGTCAATCCTGGCTGGGAGCTAGGCAGACTGGGAGCCTGTGTCGACTCTCTCCAGCCCAGCAACACAGTGCTGGGCTGGGGAGGGCCCTGTACGCATTTGTGTTTGGCGGGCCTGAGTCGGCTGGCCAAACATACATGCGCACTGAGGGGAGTGCTCGTCACCCCCAATGCACCACCCCTTTTAATAATACAAAATGATAATAAACATAGTTTATTATTGTTTTGTATTAAAACGGTTTGCAGCTGCTGCTGCCAGATTAGAGAGGCTCCTTTGCCCTAGCGGAGAAGCCGTGCCTAGCTACAGGTCCACTGTCCAATTACCTTGCTAAAATTTCACACAATGGTCCTGCCGAGACAGAGCCCTGCAACCCCAACAGCAGAAGAACCCGCTCGATCGAGCAGGCAAGTGCAGTAGCTCCAGCTACCCAAGAGCTGGCTGGACCATGCTTCCTATCATTCAGGAAAGATCCACTGTAGGGCAAGGGGTGCACAGGCTTGGAAACAACATTAACATCGGATGCAAGGTAACTACGGTCTTATTAAGCCAGCTCTCACCAGAGAAAATGTAACACGAGTCCCAACACTGAAAGTGGTCTGAGGTTGCTTGTGTTCCTTTTCTTTAAAGACACTGACTGCTAGCCTTTGGAAAAGAGGTTACCCTGACCACCTACAACTGCCCAAATAGACAGACCCTCAGAGATAAATGTTTTATGGGTTTTATGGAGAGAAGTCATGGCTCACTTTTGTTAAATGGGTCTGAGCTTCAACTCAAAAATGTCATCCCCAACCAAACAATAAAGCAGTATGAAATAAAGACCTTACAATGCCCCCAGTTAGTTTAGTTAAAATAGAGCAATTATTAGAAAAAATGAAGCAACATGAAGAATAACGGTTACAGGTTAAGGGGAAAAGGCGAAAAATAATCCTGTAAAATCACTAACCCACTTGACTGGAAATGGGTTAATTATAAAAATATATATTTTTAAAGCAATAGTAAAGATAGCTGTTCGGGTGTAAAGTCTCTAAGTGCATAATTATTGTGTGTCTGGAAAGGACAGAACAACAACTAAGAAAAAAACAGCCAGAAGATGACAGCAGTGTTCCAGTAAAATTCACTTGATAAACTCAGCTCATGGATATCCATAGAGGCTGGTAGGGCTGGGTAAAAATACATTTCCTAGGTGAAGGTTTTGCTAGCTTGCTAGTTTCACAAACTGAGAATCGGGACCCACTGGTGAGTGGTAAGCCAATTTTTGGTGGGTCACAAAAGTCCTGGTCTATGTGTAAGTAATATTTAAAATGATGAGATCTGTTTGTTCACCAGTGCAAAGGTGCTGAATGATCCCCCTAAGTCCAGTTTTAAATAAAACCGTTGCACGTTTTCCCATAGCAAGATCTTGGGTGAACCTTCCAGTATTTGTTGCTGCTGTCTTTTTATTTTATAAAGCCATTTCAACAGAGATTGCGCTGACTGTACACAATAATTTGCAACCATACCACTTGTGCATGGGTTTCACACATAAATTGAGATAGATGGATGTGGGCTAATCGCTGGAGCTGCTAACTTCAGATATGGGGAACCTGGTTCTAGTCCTGGCTTTGCCACAACATCCTTTGATTATGAGCGAATCACTAAATCGAATGTGCATATAATAAAATTAATCTGACCTTGTATATTGTAATCTGGAGGTCATGTAAAGTGCTCCAATACTCTTGGCCTGTTTGTGATCTATCTATCTATCACCTTACTTGATTCTCTGCAACAGGAAGGGTTTCTGAAATATGGTAAAATCATTGGTATCGACACCAAGGTTTTTTTGACTTCTTGTGCTTTTCTTGACTAGAAGCCAGCACCCCACCATGAAAAATCTTTCAGACTCAAGTGTAGTTCAACATCTGCCATTGTTATGGGCAGGTTAATATCTTGGTTGTAGTTTAATATCAAAGGGAGTGTTCAAGATTTTGACAGTTACAAACAATTGCAGTTAATACATTAAACAATCACACTCCTCATGTCCTTTGAATCTAGATGGGTTAAAAATGTCTGTTGTTCTGACATTTTGGTCATAATCCTAAAAAGTTTGGGAAACACTGGTGCAGACTGATATTCCATCAGGAGTACAAGCTTCCCAACAGTTGTTAGGTTCAGTTAGATCACTTTTGAAGAAGCTGGTGGGTGGTTCCCTCCATTGGAACAAAGGGCCAGACGGACAGAGCATTTTTCCGGTCACAAATGTCCCTCTGGGCTATTTGCGGCCGGAAAAGTGCTTTTATGCAATGTACCCAAGGCAAAATGAGACTCTGTAACTTGTTTCTGAATCACATTTTGCTTTTGTGATTCAGTATTAGGAAGAGTCATGTTTAGGGCCTCTCTTCCTAACACCAAATCACACTGGTATGTGCGAGTGTCTTGTGACTGGTCTTTCCTGGATTCAATAACAATTGATGACATTGGCTATTTCTTTAAAGGATCACGATTATTGTTGATCTTATGTCATTTGGTTGAAGTTTTTGTGAAATTCTAAACTGACCCTTAATAATTTGGCTCAACTTTGGTCTGTCCTGATTGTCAACATGGACATTTTGATCTCTTTTCTGTGTATTTTAGATTGCTTTTATTTGTAATGTAAGAATGGTATTTTTATTGTAGGCCTCTGCACCTTTGCACCCGCAATGGGGACGGTGTCATGGGGTTATTTTAGCATTAATTTGGGCACATTATTTTAACTCTGGGCCTGCTGCCTGTGCCCTTTTATCTTGTTACATTTCATTTTTGTCTCTTATTATTTTTTAGCACAGTATCATTTTAGTAGAGATGATTTTTTTATTTTATCAGCTGCCATTTCACGCAGAATTTATTCATTTCTTTGCATAACATTTTCTTCCTGTGCTCAACCCAAGACTGCACACAATAGTTTACCGGGTATTGCTGGTACATAGAGTACTATGTCTACCCTACACAGGCAAATACATGTTGTCACATCTGGCCAGTTCTTGGAACATCAGATGTTTTATTATAAAACACAACACTGCCCCTACCACTTTAGAGGGGACATTCAAGCCAGCTTGCCATCTCATGCTGCACTTTGTTGTCGCAGTTTCTGCTGAAACTCTACATCTTCTCTTAATCTATGTGGGAGGACTCCTAGCAGACCAACAGACCTCTTTACTACCTATAGTACAGGTATGGGTATTGGGTCTACTTCCTGGGACTAAATAGGCAGATTAGGGCTAAAACTGCTATTGCTCTCATGTAGAATCTTAATAGTTAGTGCAGTAGGGATTTTAGAATCACTATTATGACAGTGCAGTGGGACGTTTCCTCAGTTTCACTTTTCTAGTCACTGCCCTAATAGAGCTGTGTTTTATTATCCTAATAATTACAAATCATGCCTTTTTACATAAAATGCAGTTCAATAAATGTACTGAACCAAATTCTGCTTCTGTTTCTCTTTGCATGTATGAGACGTGTATAAATGAGAGAAAGGAGTATAATCTGTTCCACAACAACTTCCATGAGCAGTCTTCGAGTGTCAGCCAAAGGGCTGCCACAAATCACCTTTCCTCTTAGGTTCTGGTGAGGTGCTGCTAGCTGCCAAAAGGGTTAAACCAACAGATGTCATACGTTGTGGGATCAGACTCAGTCCCCCATGCTCAGTGGTGCAACCGCCCAAAATCCAGCAGTCTCGTTGGTACAATGAGAGTCCTATGACAAGGCACATTTTACTGACTCCTTGAAGGAGGTGGTAACCCATTCGCAAATATGAAGTGGTTCCCAAGGGACCCCTTCCTCTTTGTGAATGTGGGTACAAACATTTTTAAGAGTAGGCAGTGGACCACTGCCTACTCTTAAAAAATTAAAAGAAAACGTTTCAGTTTTCTTTTTTAAACGCATCCTATTTTTTAAGGAAAACAGACTGCATTTTTAAAAAGTGTTTTAATTAAGAAGCAATAGCAGACATGGTAGTCTGCTGACCCCAGCAGGCCACCATCCCTGTGGTTTTGGCCATTCCCAATGGGTCACATATTGTGACCTGCCTCGTGAACATTGATGAGGCAGGTTAATTTGCGATCCATTGGGAATCGTTAACAGTGTCAAGCACACTATTGTACATCACAGTTTGCGATTTCCTAATAGGAAATAGCTCAAATTTGCTATTAGGAAATTGCCAACACGCAATTTTGTTCATTTGACCAAAGTTCACAAAATTCCTCCAACTAATTAGGAGTTCTTAAAAGAAGTCACGGACGTCTACTTCTCTAGGGCTTCTCAATTCTCAGAAAAAATTACACATCAGGAAAAATGTTCCATGGGGGGACCCAGAAGCCCACATCAGCTCTAGGTCCTACGTAGCCAGTAAAAGTTAATTTGGTAATCTCATTAAGTCTAGTTAACTGAGAAAACTGAACAGTCCAGAAGCTGCCATTGATTCAACAGCACACACATTCCGGGAGTCTATTCTTAAGGAAAGCAGACCGTCTGCAGCCAATACAGGCCTCTTAATCCCTAGATAAGAAGTTTGAAAACTGTGTGCCACAGTTGAGATACGCGTCCTTGGAGAAGCAAGGAGTAGAAACACTCTTACATTATTCCTCTACCGGTAGATATCGATTCTTTCCAGTCACCAAAAGTGAATATTCTTTTTTGGTTCCGTTTCAAGTCTAGTTGTGAGTAAAAGTGACTATGAAAAGGGCCCTAAATCAAAATTTTGCAATACCATTGGTAAGTATATGGCAGCCTATGCCACACTAGTCCTTCCTATGCCTTCTTATACTTCCTACATTGTGATGCAGGGCATGTTCAAGGCCAATTCTGTGTAACATCTCCCTTGCATGAGGCAGACCGCTGTCCAAAGACTGAACCATCCCCTCATATCTTACAAGAAAACAAACTACCTTCCAACAAGTGCGTTCCACGCCTCCCTATGAATTAGCAGATATAACTGTCACAGAGCACTTAATCCAGAGTTGCCAGCAAAGGCTTCTGACTGAAAACAGGGAGGAGAGAAGACCCATTACAGGTGCAGGCAGAAACAAGTTAATCACTGACAGCTCTCTCCATCGTCCTGCCCTTTACGAATGGAATCCTTTGAACTCTGGACACATCCTGCTCACACCATGGCTTTTAACATAATCTAATTGGTTTCAACTTCAGCCCAAGGGATGCAGGAGAGGCAACTCTCGCTTTCAACTAAATTTCAACAGACATTCAGAACTTTCCATTTCGTAAAGATTTCGAGGCTGCTTCCTGCATTTAACTCCTGATTGTGAGTCACCCCGAACGCCATCTCCTTGCGGGACACTGTTCGGGCTGATGGCATTTGGCTCACCTAAAGTTCGGGCCGAAGCTGTGGGCACAAGAGCAGCTTAGCTTCCATACAACCTCCTTCTATGGCATGGGGTACCATGTACGTCCTCCAAACCAGCATACAACCTGCACCCCAAAAGCCTTGCCACCCAAAGCTCGACACTCACCTCATCTGTCCTAAGACTGATAAAAAAATTATTACATTCCCCCATTTCTTGTGTTCATGTTTACACCAGGAGTTATTCTGTAGGCACCACATTGAGGAATCAGCAGATAGTGCCACTTTTTTTCATTGGGGGATCACATTCAGCTTTACTGCTCAATCGCGTTCCACCCTTGTGCCACCAGTGGGAAAGAACTTCCCGGGGGTGCTGGAAAAGTAAATGAAACGAGAAGCTTGCATGTAGAGATCCACATTTTCATGACTTGCTATCCTGCTACGCTGTATGGAAGATGACTTGGCAGTCTTAACTGCGGTTTGCATGCAGCTAATCTAAGCATTCATCAAATATGTCTCATTATACTGTCAGACGTGTACTGTTCATTTCAGCCGTGGAATGTGCCTGGAGACTTTAATCCTGCCTGTTGCACCTTTGCTCACACCACAATGAATTGAAGTATGCAAGTCTGCGATTCGTCCAAACATTTAACTCTGTGATTCAATGCTTCCTCCAGTGGGTGGATACTCCTGGCTTTAGCCTGGTAAGCTTCCATTTTAAGCAAAGAGTGACATTTTACAAAGTGCACATATTTTTCCAGTGATTCACCCCACTTTACAAGCACCAAGACAAAAATTATCAAAATGTTGGAAGCATGATCGTCAGGAAAGTGGTGTTCAGAATACAGCGTACAAACTCATATTATAAGCAACTGGCTTGTTGAACCCACTCTTGAAAGAGAAGCTCATGGTTGGCCTTACTCTCTGTCTAATGTAATAGGAAGATGAGGGCCAGATCACATGCACTGCACCAGTGCTGGGCAATTTTGCGCCTATGTTGGGCTATGGGCATTAGCCCTGTACTGAGATTTGCACCAAAGATTGACACATCAAATAATTTTAATAATAATGACCATTCAGTGCAAGCATAGTAGTTGCACTGGTTTCGGTGCAAATGTCAATACAAAATTACCCACATCTTGCTTCAATGAAAAGAGTGGACTGTTTCCTGGTGGTTGCACGAAAAATCGGAGCCTGAGACCTTTTGCAAGGAAACACAAAACCAACACCTCACAGCATGAGTCTCCATCTAGTTGGATGAGTGGCTCTTGGGGTCCAATACGAAAGAGCTTCCCACAAAATACTCTAACACATCATGCGGGTGAGACTGGCATCTAAATGGCTTGCTGAAGCCAATGGTGGCTAACACAATCGCCTCTTTTGTATCAATGAAGGCAAGTGGGGAGCCAACTTGCAGGAGCCATTAATCAGACAATCCCCGTAATGGGACTGCCAGACTGAAAATTCTACAGCAGGAAGCTACAACATAACATTAAAAGGATCAACACCACAGCAGCCACCCCCACCCGAAAAGATTAGTGCAACTCCTGTAATTGACACAGAAAAGCTTCACATAAATTGCGTTACACCAGCCCAGAGGCCAACCTGCATTGTTTCTTTTTTGTCTTTTTTAGCTCCCCTCATCCCCTCATCTTCACTTCCATTTCCCTTTTTTAACTTTTCTTCTTCATTTTATTGTGTTTTTAATATGGATATAAAGGTTTTTTGGCTGAAAGCGTAACAAATTCCTTCCGAATCAAAATACAAGTAGCTGTAGCAAAAATACCTCGCATTAATTAGGCAGAGGTCAGAAAGAAGTAAATGGGCCCAAACCTTTGTATATTAACCTATGGGACTCACTTAGTAAATGTGGTAAGGCTAAAGCGAAAAGAGAACGAACAAGAACATATGAGAAACTCACGGATGAGCCAATACATGCGCACCAAGTAATTGTGGAATGTAATAGAAATAATGTTCTGCTGGCCTTGCTAAGGGGAAAGAACATTTGGAGAAGCGAGCAGATTAGGAGTGTACAGAGCTAATGACGTTACCCGGCTTTCATAACAAACAGAAAAATGTAAAGCAATCATTACAAGTATGCCGAGTTAACTTAAAGGCAAAAAAAAAGAGAAATGCTTTCTTTGGTTTCATCTCCATCAATCAGTGGTTCTTAGTTTTCGCTACAGGCTCATTTGCTGAATTTTTGCGCTGAAGCAGCATGTTGAAACCGGCCATTAAGTTCATTATACAACAAATTGCTGAACTGAGGAGAGCAGGCCAGTTCAACTCCAGATAAAGTGTGAGGTAAGGGTTGCGTCATTCGCGTGCTTTGCACAACTCAGGCAAGGAAGGGAAAAAGTACTGGTCAGTCTTTTCTATTTCAAAAGAGGGTCGGGTGCAACTTACAACTAAACAGTTCCACCAGGTAATGTATGGGCGGAGCGCGGTTTGCCCAACAATTTCTGACAAGTTCGCTAACTGAAGGCATCAGAGAAAAAACATATAGGGTGACACGAAACCGGTGTGCATAAAATATGTTATTTAAGTGTCTTTATACTGTTAGATATTGAAAGCGGCTAACCAGGTAGAATTGAAAACCTAAGTGTTGTTACAGGTTACCGGCTGCAGTGATACCACACTCCACAAGGATGAGTTTTTGAGTTTACTGGGTGGGGACTTATGCTGATTCGGGTTTGCTCACAAAGTCCACCTGCATGGAAAGTGATCTGGAATTTGGGGGAAGGTTGTAGGAAAGGACCTCATGTCTCCTGAGCCCGCATATTTTTCTCCATTTGGACCTGAAAAGGCACAATTACCTGATTAAGGGTCAGGCGTACCAGCGAGAAACTATATTTATGGACCTGGTATTTCCATGCCCCTATTCTGGCCAATTTCGAACCAACTTTTTGTGGATTTCTATTGATTTATGTAAAGTTTTCAAAATGAACACACTATTCTTTAACTTCAAAGCACAGATAATAGGGCGCACTATGCAATTTTTACCAATGTTTTAAAAATAACGAATTATTTCCTGAATAGTTTTTCTTCATCCTCTTTACAATTTGCTTAATTCCAGTCACTAATAACTAGCCATCAGCCTCTTGACAGCCACAACACAGTCATAATCCTAAAGCAATTGCTTGCTTGTTTACACATATCTTTTTCTTCTATTTCTTTTCTTCTTTCTTGTTTTGCATTTTCCAATTTGTTAATATTATTCGACATGAACTAAGTCCGCCAATGTGCCTCACAGACAATACATTTAGGGCCAGATGTATCAATTTACGATTTTGCGAATCGGAAATTGGGAGTCGGTGCGACTCGCAATTTCCGATTCGCAAAATCGGATGCAGTACGGTGTCTCAGACACCGACTGAGAGTCGCTATGGGGTCGCAAAGTCGCACCTCATTAATATTAATGAGGTGGGTCGCATTTTGCGATCCCATAGCGAGTCCCTGCACTCACAGGGATGGTGGCCTGCTGAAGTCAGCAGACCTCCATGTCTGTGACTGCTTTTCAAATAAAGCAGTTTTTTTTTTTATTCTGCAGCCCGTTTTCCTTTGCTTAGTATGTTAGACAATTGAAGATATTTCAAGTGACCTAATTGATGATGGTTGTCATAACTAAAGATTTTCTTCTGAGTTGCAGCATTTGACCACAAATGCTAGTTTTATTGCCAAAGTCCTGAACTGTTGGTGGCTTTGTGCTCTCTATATCAATTTGGATTACAGAAGAAGAAAAGTTATTCTTTTGGAAACAGTGAATTAGCTGGCACTGATAAGGCACCTACACATTCAAAGTCGGATATACCTAATTGCCATAAAGGCCCTTCCTATAAAAGTCAGTGAATTCCAATTAGCCCAGTACTGCTGCCTGTAAAGGAGCGAGCATTGGGCCAAGTCACCATTCACCTCAGGCATAGGATATTGACTAAAGCAAAAAGAACAGATAATTGACGGAATGATGAACAATGCAAACATGTACCCTACCCACAAAGATCGGGGTTTATCCATCATTTGTTTTGCCCACCACACCACCCCAGTTTGGATCCAGCCATATGCAAATCAGTCTTGACCCTGCTCCCCATGGGAACAGTCCACCTCAAACTGTCAAGGCAGGTCCTCCTTGGACTGGAAATAAGCCTCCTGGGACCAATTCGGGTTATCCCCTTTTTATCAGCCAGGCTAGCTTGAATCTAGTGGTGCAGTGAGCATGGGACCCACGTCTGGGCATACCCTTCCCATTAAGGGCAGCAAAAGCAAAAAGAACAGATGATGGACCGAATGCTGAACAATGCAAACATTCCCACCCAGTCACAACGATCTGGGTTTAGTATTGCCCACCACACCACCGCAGTTTGGACCCAGCCATATGCAAATCAGTTTTGACCCTGCTCCCAACGGGAACAGTCCAGCCCATACTGCCAAACCAGGATATTGACTAATTAGGACCGTTCAACTTGTGACCATCTATCCTAAGATTAGGTGGGAGAGTACATTCAGGACCACTGTATCCTACACACGTTCATTATGAAGGTGCAGTCACACATTGAGTCCTCAAATGACTGTTTCCTGCCACAATCCAAGCACAGATCCATATTTTGTATTAAACTAAAAAGGATAATGCTAAACCAGAAACTGCAAGGAATGTGTAGCTTTGGATACTGTCCAAAATTAACCCACTACACAAAAGCATTACTGTTGGCATCACCCTATCTCTGACATCTGTAACCTAATAGGAGAAATACAATGACAGAATACACCACAGTCATTATTGAATTTGCAACTTTCCATGGATACAATCACAAATAAATGAGGTAAACATGTCAAAACCAATTTTGACCATTAAAACCACTTGAACCTAAGAGTATCAGGGACTATAAATGGTGAAAGACGAATGGTGATGGGAGGAATGCTTGCAATTTGTATAACCACTGGCAATCGCTCAGTGTAGCCTCCAACCCATCATTCGTTTGCTCGCCATGCCACCTGTTTGGACTCAGCTTTATGCAAATCAGCCTTGACCCTGCTCCTCATGGGAACAGTCAAGCCTGAACTGCCTGGCCACGTCCTCACTGAAACACAACACAAAAAACCTATGGCCAGTTGTGTCCTGATAAGGGCTCATCAGGCAGGTATAGGTTTATTCTAATGGCACAGTGAGCATTGGACCCACATCTGGGCATCCACCAGTCTTCACAAAATTCTTAAAGCAGGGTTTCAGAACTGCTTTAAAGTTTTCTAACGTGGGCATATCTTTAACAGATAAAGGTGCAGAATTTAACTACACGTGGTCTGCAACTGAAAACATCCGATCATCCTTTGTAAAACATGTAATTAGAAGAAGGACTTTGTCTAAAATAGGCAGACCAACTGCCTTTGAGCTAAGGCAGTTGAGTTGTACAGAAGGTGACACATGTACATATACCAAGCTATTTAAAACTGTAGGTATTCCACACACTATACACATTTTCCACATCTTAAGTTATGCAAATTAGGAGACCGCATACAAGGTTGTGCCCAGGTGTATTTTCACAAATAACTGGAATGCCTTTGCAACACTAATCTACACTTATAAGTTACACTTTAAGATTTTCAAATGTTATAATGTTCACCATATGAAGGGAAAAAATGAATTATGAAAAGTCATTATTATCCATGTACCTGCATATATTTCACTATACTGATAACCTATACACACATCTTTAGGAAAAATAGATTATGTAGACTGAGAGCTATGAATATCCTACCCTTTCGTTTTGTATCCTTGGCAGTTTTGCTTGACCTATAACTCAGGGAGGTCACCTTTAAGACACCTTATAATACATGGAAGCCTTCAATCACTGCATAAAAGCCCATCTCTAATTTCCTTATGACAGGTGACTTGTGAAAGTTCTCACATAAAACGCCAGCTATCTGAGCCAGCAGTCAAGGTGAAAGGCAGCCCGTAGAGCATAGTCACCGCTAATTTTTAAACAACTATAAAAAAAAAACTGCATTTTCATTCTCATGATCTGTTTTTCAAAAACAAACAGCAATGAGCAGAAAGAAAAAAAATGTTGGCAATATATTTATTGTTTGCACACTAAGGGCCTCATTTCAACCCTCGTGGTGGCGTTTGGCCCTCCACCAATGCGGCAGTCCGACCACCACATTACGACCGCATTGCTAGTGTTGTGGTTGGACTGCCAGCACCACCAATTTTCATCATCACAACGGTCTGGCGGTGCTGGCATTCCTAAACCGCCACGGCAGCGCTGCAAGCAGCACCGCCCTGGCCTTTATGACCCCCTTCTCTGCCAGTGGTTTCATGCCAGTAACCCCGCCATAAAAAGGCTGGTGGAGACGGGGTGCATGGTGCCCCAGAGGGGGCCCTGCACTGCCCATGTACTTGGCATGGGCAGTGCAGGGGGCCACCTGGCCAGCACCGTAACAATGTTCACTGTGTGCTTAGATTATTATTATTATATTATATCCCAATATAATATGGGATATAATATAATAATAATAATTTTAAGTACTATAGCACAAGTTACTATTTCACTAATCTTGACCTAATATATATATACTAATACATTTTAATGATTTTATTAATTAATATAATTAATATAATTATTTCACTATCTTTATTCTCTCACTTCTAATCTGTAAATAAACAATCTTTTCGATTACTAGACTTTAAATTTGAACACGTTTCAATTTATATTCTAAACTGATAATGGGCACGTCTACTATATAATTTTATATGAAGACACATATATCTGCACACGGTATTAAAATGAAATAAAATAATTGATTGAAAGAAAGCAAACAAATCTATAAAAATATACTATTCTTTATCTTTCTCTCTTCCTTACTAGATGACATGACTACAAGATTCCAGCGTACCAAGTATTTAATGAAAAAATAATTAGAACATTGGTTGCTGAAATGAACTTTGTTGTTTGTTATTAAGGGGATTGGCCCTGAAGAAGGTGACCTATAACCAATAGGAACACCGAAACGCGCGTAGGCCTTTGGTTCCCTAAGAGTATCCCTTTCTCAACACCACTCTAATTTAATTTTTTCTAAACATCAATCTATATATATATATATATATTTATTTATCAGTATGATATCAATGTACATTTATGTATTGTTGGAAACAATCTTTACATGTTTGTATGTACTGTATTTCAGACACGTTAGTTTATTTATGTAGATTTATATGTTAATTGTTTTTTCATTTACCTCATATGTCTTTCTTATCCATTCTTTGTCGTCTAGTTTGACTGTGGTGTGCCTGATTTAGAATTTTAACGTTATATATATTTCTATACATGTATTATATTTCTTGATTCTTTGTGTTTCGTTATTTTACTTCATTAAAATGTGTTCAGTTGAGATTTAGTCCCCTGTTATCTTTTGTCATTCCTTTAATTCTTTCAGCAGCTGCATATTGTTTTCTCATACGACTTTGAATTATCAAAGGATATTTATCAGTCCTTATAAGGCTTTTTCTCTGAAGTGTATCTGTTACTTCAGATATTATATTATTTAGGTAGCTCACGTTGTAGTTTCTCTTAACTGTATTTTTCCCTGATTGAGCTACTGTTACTCTGTTAGGGCATCCCCATATAGTTTTTCTCTCACATGCACGTAAAATGCCTTACCTGTTCACTCACTATGTCTACGAATCAACAAAAACAAAGCAGGGGCATATCTGCTCATACCGATATTACATCACATGTAAAGTAATGCCCCCTGCCTTAGGGCTGTAAGGACTGCTGTAGGAGTGAGTTTCATATGTTGCCTGTAGTGTTAAGGGTACATGGCACAGAAGTTGTGTACCATGTCGTGTTTATACTTATAGGTGTACCAAGACACGCATCCTGTAATAGCAGTCTATATGAGCTAGGTGGGGGTTCCTTGAGGGGGCACAACAAGTGCTGCAGCCCTTGGGGAACCTCTTTCATACCCATGCCCTAGATACCAGGGGTACCATTTACTAGGGACTTACACAGGGGCCAAAGGTACTGGCAATTGGGTAACAAGTGCACAGTTTTAGGGAAAGAGATGTGGCACTGTGGACCTAGTTAGGCGGAACCCAGTGCACTTTCAGTCAAAATTGCATCAAATACCAGGCAAAAAACTGGGGTGGCCATGTCAAAAAGGGGTACTTTCCTACATGGTTTGCTAAGTCAGTTGCAAAGCACTGAAAGGTTATTGACTCTCATTCTTTATCATTTGCACAGTAGATGTTGCCCTTGATGGACAGCGTCTATGAGGGAAGATGGGAGTGTAGGAATTCCGTTCTAAGGGCCTCTGTCAGATTCTCCCTACATTTCCTAGGTATCCTCTTCGAAAAGTGATAATTTTCTGGCATTGCTACCCAGAGATTGAAAGCTGAAAGTTTGTGAATGTAAATACTTAAACGGAGTTACAGTATCGGCTGCAGTACTGGATGTCTGCATTCACTGATTGCTATAAGGAATCACAGGAAGAACCCTCTCTTCTAAATAGTGATCCAGCAAGAGTATGAGAATCCTTGTGAATCACCTCTTTCCACGTCATATTAATACATCTGGCACAGCACTAAGATGCATTCTGACCAATAAAATATTCTGCCCAGAGTCTTTCAAGGACAGGAAAAGAAAGTGTGCCATATGCATATTAATGCGTCGGTTTTAAGTATCAATATCCAGGGAAAAAGCTACTCTTATGCAACACTTGGTGTTTTATAAAACATATTTGTATTTTTAGGCTAATGCTTAGACAAAACTGACATTTACAATGTCTGATCAGCAATACATTCTTTGTCATTAGAAAATAACTGCACACCATGTGTTTTTAGTACTGGCATAGTGACGGCTTGGCATAGCTAATACAAGAATTGCATATGAAGCAGAAGTTAAACACATTTTCTTACTCTGGAAAAGAGTGTTTCCTAATCAGTGCAATGTGATGCAGTGTACATCATTGCAATCGTGGCCAAACAATCCTGTTTTATGCAAATTGAGGCACTGCTCTACCGGAACATAAGTTAAGTATTCTTGTCAGCAGGAGCTGAAGTGATTCTTCTAGCTTGTCTTTCTTCACTGCTCCTTGTAACCTTTGACACCAGTGGTGGTGCTATTGGCTTTTTGAGGGATGCCAGGTGTGGAGTAAGGCCCATTAAGGATCTTCAGGAGAAGTACAGGACCCTGCTCTCTTAGTTGTACACGCCTCTTATCAGCTGCAGTCATGTGTTGAGTTGGTGTGCCTCCATAGTGGTGGAGTGTGTCTGAGCAAGAAGGCATCTGGCATTGGTGTGTTTATGACACAATACAGATACTGGACTTTTCACTCACCATATATATTTCATCACTGTCACCCAATGAAAAGCCAGGGAGGTGGTACCCAAGTCTCCTTCACCCCTTTATCATTAATACGTATGGGAGGTGGCTGAGTAGAATCCATCTAAAGCTCCACCTTTGCTTACCCATGGTCAGAAGAGGGTGAGAAGATAGAGGAACGCTATCTTATTATTTCCTGTCCCTCCTCCACCGCACTGCAGTAATGATAGTGGACTGGTCCTGCTCTGAAAAGTGCCCCATTTTTCTCTTGCTCTAATACAGAGGTCTGTTTCCCTCTATCCTTTGCTGTATCTCATCGCCATCTTGGCAGATGCCTCAACACCTCAGCCTATCCCATTGGCCCTGAACTGTTGTCCTTGCAGATTCCTCCTCTGATGCGCTTCTCTTTCTTTGGCCACCTATCACACATCTTCTTGCATGTCAGCTGTCCTTTTAAAAGGCTTCTCTGCTCAGCTTGCCCTCTTTACTCCGCCATTTACCCCTTTCCACCCACCCAACCATCTATACCACCCATGCAACTGTGCCATAGTTTTAGGAAGTTTGTGGCTCTGCTATCTATCTTCGGTCACTGAAAAACCCTATCGAATAGAAAGACCAACCTGTATGGGCCACGTCACAAGTGGGCGCTGGGGACATGTGTGTCAGTGTGTGTCAGTATGCAGCATCTTTCTGTTGCAATATGACTGCATATTAATGTCGGCGCCTGTCTGTTAAAGTACGGGGATTATGCTAAACTCCCGCCTTTCTTAATCTATGCTGAGGATCTGCATAGTCTGTGGGTCTCAATGAAGATTATAAAAAGATCGGGAAACGTTTCTCTCATCCTGTCTCACTCACTGTGTGTGCTGGATATTTTTACTGACAGAGAGTATCCTATTAAAGTCCTTTTACTACTATTCTCTTCATTCCAGATGCCCACAGCACAACACCAAAGTTCACTCTAGCCACACAAAAGCCACAACTGCTGGCATTTAAATGTTTCAGGTCTTGTTGATTTTCAGGTCAGGCGCCGGTCTTATACACAATTTTGTTATTCTAAAGGAAGACTCTCACTGGGCTCCTTTTGATTCGTCCTTCTTTCGCCAGTCTATGTTGGAGAAGTAAAACATGTTTCCCCTAGCAAAGCTTTCCTGCAGGGATGTCATGTTAGGCTAGCACATGGGTGTCGAAAAGCAAGTTTTTGTAGCATAAGATGTTAAGTTAAACAGTATTCTTTGTGATGAGGTAATCCATTTAAATATATTCACTCCGTCCCCTCTTGTTTTCCTTGGGTGTTGTACAGTATTTCTGGTGGATTTGTATGTGAGCCCCAGAAACACACTGTTAAAGTAATCTAGCATGTATATTATAAGGGCGTGAACAATGATCATATGGTCAATGCCATGCAGCATTTATATACATTTACACAAACTGCCAAATGCCCTTGTGGATGATTTTACACATTTCAATCAGCTAAACTCCAGTATTTGCCCCTTTGTTAAATGGCTGGAATGTTGTCACCACCCACCAGACCAGAACACAGAGTTGTAGCGTTTGTTAGTGCCATCCACTAAAAGCATCTTATAGATTTCTCTAATGCGAAGGATTCAACTTTATTTACTAAACTTTGGGTGACTTTTTATCTATACCGTCAATCTGTCCATCAGATAATCTAGGCAGGGATCTAGATGCAGGCAAGGATCCAATCGTTGGCTGTATACTTGTAACATACTGCACAAAATTCCACAAGTGATTGGTGTTCCCTACGTTTGTGCAAATTTGAGATGCTTAGGATTTGCGTCTTCAGTATGCTCTGGAGTCTGCTAAAAGTGCTCTCTCTGAGTGTACCATTGCATTTCCTTTACTCTTCATGCAACAGCTGTTACAATGAGGCTGACAAGGTCACCTTGGTCCCCGGAGAGCCCCTCTAAAGTTACAGACCACTTTTCAGCAAAACAGAGTGCTAGAATGGAACAATCTATGCTCCAGGTCCAACAGTTAATTCAGGGTAAACTGAAACTTCATGATGGTTTCCAGGTACAGGGTTCTTCATTCAGTATTGATGCCGGTTGTCCTGTTTTATTACAATATCTTTCCTATATATGCATTAACCCGCATTTGGAAATATGTGTTTTCTATGTATTGTGATAAGGTGTAGGATTTTGGATTGTTTAATATGCAAAGAGGCAGTTTGAGCGTCGGCCAAAATAAATTTGGTTTACAATCCACCTTCCACACAGTTCTTAGTAACTTTACACATTTAGGCCCATAGCCTGGACCCCAGGAAGTGTGAAAAGCAACACATTCTGTTCAATGTTTTTCTGGACTCTTGCCTGACCAGCTCAGGTGGTGGCAGCAATTAAAGAACGCGCTCAATATACTATCCTTTTCCTCTTCCCTTCTTAACTAGAGTACTGGTTTTGCACATGGCTCCCAGATTAACAGGACCAGAAATATTTACCACTAGCAAAACGTAGGTTTCTGTGCACCTGTGTGCATGTGTGCTTGTGTTCATGGTCGTTTGGCAGGACATTTGACCACTCAAGGATGCATCTCAGTCCTTAGAAGGCCACTGTAGGGACTTCTTCCCTCCCTTTTAGTATTATCTTGATTAGGGTTAAGGTGGGAAGGAGGGTCTCTGTGTTTACCTGGTGGACTACTTTAGAAGTTCTGATCTGGCTCATGTTTCCAAGGAGATGCTGTTTGCATGGCCTTGAAGGGCAGCACCTAGGTCTCAACCTTCTTCACACAATATCCTAGGAAAGTGAAGACCCTAGATCTCTGTGTAAAAGCAAGAAATTTACTGAGACATATACAACATGCAGAAGTCTTGGACCCTGATGACGATCATGAACTAGAGAAGTGACTCTTCTTGCAAATGCCAAAGAGTCTTGAAAGAAATGGTTTATATTGTCAAGGAAATGTTTAGAACATCCTTCCATTGATTATAATTTGCTTAAGACACAGCTGGCTGCGTGGTAGAACTTTGTTACCAAAGCGTGTAAGTGTGAGGATCTTCTGAGTAATATGGCTAGAAGATCTACTTCTGTGAATAGGATTCCTAGCACAACCAGGTAATTGTATGTTAGCATAGACAAACAAGATAAGAATGGGGGTGCTGAAGTAAATTGACATGGATCCTGTCCCACTGACAAATCCATATTTCCATCTCTCATTTAGAGAGGGGAGGAAACACTGATAGATGCTGTTGGAGCCTTTAGCACTCAATCAATCAGACTCTTTAGGGTTTGTGTCTGAAAAAGAAAAAGAAATGCCAAGTGTGCCAAAAAAACATAGCATTCTGCTTTTCCGAAAGTGCACAGCTGCACTGGAGGATGGGGCAAAACTGCTTGCGGATGAACTACTGAATCATAACATATCCCAGATTTAAAAATCCCTGGAGAGCATGGGGGGCTGGTGCAGCTTCCTTTAGAGGACAAGTACTGGCGAGACGTGCCAGTGGCACCTAGTCCTACAGCCATTGCGCCACAATGCCACCTTCTCAAGCTCCAGTGCCTACATCTGACTCACTTACTAGATCTAGACTCTAGAAAAGAGGCTTTATAGTATCCCTATTGTGACTACACTGAGAGCTTGCAGAAGGGACATTACTTCACACAGTTTAGGACTGTGGGGTGCTTTGGCCTTTTTGGTATGGGGTCCTGTCAATCTCAGGGTGTTTTTTGGGTGGGAGCTCCTGAAGGATCCCAAGCTGGTGCTACTGCATATTTATGTTGACCTGGGAAGTAATCAGTAGAGTCCTGGAGTGAAGAGCTTGGGGTTACCCTCAGAAACAAGTTAAGGTGTGGGGGAGTGGGCGGCCTACAGCAGTATTACTCTCGCCCCTCAGACACACAATGGGTTGTCCATAGACAACAAAATCTGGTCCTTGATGTGCGCTCTATAATTCCCTCCCTGGCTTTTTGGAATTGGTCTTGTTGTTCCAAATGGCCCTGGGCGGCTTCCCCCCCTCGTCTTACACATCTACATTCCAATAAAGAAGCATTCACAGATAGAGGGTTAGCCCCATAACCAAATTTGTAATAGTTGAAATTGTTATGCTTTACTTGGAATTATGTGTTATCTACTCTTTCCTGGTGTCACGAGAGGAAAGCAACATTGAAGGGTCCTCACACTCTAAATCCTATGCACCTGACGCTGCTTCCTGAGTATTCATGTATGGTTTCTTTGTGCTGCACTGTATTGTGGATTAGGCTGATTCTTTTATTGGGCGCTGGAGGGTATATATGTGTTCTCCTTCAAGATGGCTGATGTACGGAAGTTGGTCCTGTAATTTTGTAATAATATACTTGTTTTTCTTTATTACAAAAAGCTGCATAAAACGTTTCCTAAAAAAAGCGACCTATGCATATTTCACTACAAACAAACTGTAAATCTGCAATTCCATGACTCCTGCCCAGGAGTGCTTCACTATATCTCCACACCTACAATTCATATTAATTTCATTCCAGCTACCGGGATGTTCTGGGGCCTTAAACCTAGCTCTGGAAATAAACACATCCAAAGTGCCCTACCACCTATGCTAGGCCACATGCCACATGCCTAAAACAACTGTCCCCGTTCCTTGTGATGGGCATAATTATCCTAATTAATGCCTCCAGCCAGGCACTCTATGTAGACCTCTGAAACATGCCCTCACCACTCCTCAATTGAAGAAACCAACCATTGACCCAAAAATACTGGCCCATTTTAAACCTCACTACTTTCATCTGCAAGTTCAGAATTACATAGAACTCAACCACCTTTCCCATGACTAACAATTTGGATTCTGACCAGTGATTGGCGGAACTAGACAAAAATATGGAAGAACTTCTCTTCTACCTGGATGAAGACAAGCTTCTTTATGATCTGTCCGTGGCCTATGACATTGGCAAATACATTACAGGTCAGTAAAGGCTCGAACTGTGGGTCATCTTTCGTCTGCTTTGCAATGTGTTCAAGGATTCCTCCCCAGTGATAGCCAAATATCAGAATTAGATTAATCAAATTCTCCACAAGCTCAGTAAAGCTCCACTCTAAGGATCTTCCCTCTGGTGTGTTCTCTTCAACATTTGCCTCTTGGAAGACCTCCTTGAATTGTACCTGAGGAACTGCCAAATATATGCTGAGTCCATTTTTACCTATAAAACTGCCCAGAAAAAAACACCAACTCCTACCTGAGCCTGAGCCATGGGTTCACTAGATGAAGAAGAGCAAAGACAGAGATTCTAGTACAGTTGACGCTAGTATTTACGGTCATTCTAAAATCGAATTAAATTATCATATATGGAGTTATAATCAAGTGATAATCTTTCTAATGGGTTAAAGTGACATGGCCTTTTACTTTATAAATTCTTGCCAACATGTGTTTAATCATGATTTTTAGTTGCCTCAAGTTACAAGTTAAAGTATTCCCATAATATCTTTAGAAACATATGTATGCAAACATTTCTCAGAATGTATCTTCTATTTTTGGCTATCTTTAGATAGCATGATAGGTTGCAATTAGTGAACCACTTATCAATGATTTTGATCAATTCAATGTTTAGTTTCTTTATTAGTAACTCCTTGTTGGTGTGTTCGCTCATAGCAATCCTAGTGTTGGAGAAATTAAGCCTGATGTGCCAAAATTTGTCTGGCCTAAAACCTTGGAACACATCCATCAATTCCTCAGAAGTGAAGAGCCTGGGAGTCCTCTTCAACACCAAATCATCACTGCCCCCCAAATCAATGCTGTGCAAAACTGTGTAAATATACAGCTCTCCCTTTTCTGAAGTATTCTCCTACTCCTTCAGAGGAAACGTAGTATCAAAGGGACCAAAGCTCTCTTTCTGTCACACTTGAACTGCTACTTCATCTACCCTGGTCTACCCAAGACACTCATTGCAAGGCTCCAAAGAATTCAGGACCAAGTGACCTGAGTCTGCCCTAACCCAAGAATGAGTGACCACATCAAACGTGAACCTGACATCTCACTAAATCCCCCAATTGATCTACACTCAATGCCTTCTAACAGAATCACCAGTGATCCTTCAAGAGAAGAAACCATGTTGACAGATTGCTTGGTGTACAGGTGTACAGAACCTAGGCTCTACATCCTTGAGCTTAACCTAAAACCTGAACCGAATTACACGAATTCAAAAAAACCACTTGAAAGCTTTACTTTTCAGAACTGCAATCAACTTAGATTGTCTATGAGCAAGGGTCATGCTGAAGAATATTGTTTATAGTTAAGCACTGAGCCTGATCGGACATTAACTTCTATTTCCAACAACCATGCTGTTCTACATACCTGATAGAACTCTGAAGTTACAGAAGAACATACCAGTATACAAGACCACTCAATAAATAAATAAATAAATGCATGGAAAACATTAACTGTAGAGGGGCGTATGTAGGGGGATGGGATGGAGCTTGATGATGCAAGGTAAAGTGTTATCCAACAAGGATATGTGGTGTCTCCTCCTTCAGTGAAGGGCTTTGCACCTTCCTGTCAAGGTGGTATCACAGCTGTGTACAGGTAAAAATTCATGATCTCATAAGGGGAGCACAAGGATAGAGTTTTCTGCATTCGGTCCTACTTGTCATCAGGTCTGTGTTACCTCCTACGCTCTCTGGATTGAGGCAGAAAGTTTAGTTAGGGGTTTGTTAATTATGGCAACTATAAGATGGGTAATCATACAACCAAAGTCCCTGATTACACAAATCTTGACATTCTAAGGGCAGGTCCATTTCAGAATTCTTAGAGTTAAATGTCAGACTAACTAAGGAAAAAACGCGTTAGACAAAAACATCATTGTCTAATTATCAACTTAAAAAATAGTGTAAAGGTATATATATATATATAGGAAAGTCGAGATTCGCTATTCTTAGTCCCACATTGATAGACCTTGAAATCAAATATATATATATATATATAAATGAGGGTACATGTACGTGGAATAAACGTGCTTACCTGTAAATACTACTTACCTTCGAAGTATTTTGTTGTCGATATCTGGGCTAAGATATCCCCACAATGTTGGGAATGTTGCGGCTGCTCATCTACAGACAAGAGTCTGGTAGTATTATGTCGTGAGAGGTGTTGTGTGTAGGGACAGAGCAAAACGGTAACACTCTTGAGAGTTGGACATCTTTTGAGCAGGTGTGGTTAGATGCTGGCTTATTTAATACCATATAACAAAGGAGGATATTTAATATGTTTTCTGAAATTGGTATGCATGTGTGTTGTTTATTTTTGTTAAAATTGTTTTTTACAAACATAACTTTCAAAAACAGGATGTTTGCTTCTCAAATTTTTCATCATCTGTTCCTCAGACTGAAAAAGGGCCGCTTCACACTGCCAGGGCGAACAATACATCTGTTCTGTTCCTGTTTACACGCTATCCCTCTAGCTGTCATCAATCAGTAGCTTTCATTTTAATCTCAGACGCTTAGGAAATCATGTTTCTAGATTAAATTTACATTGCTTGGCAAAAGAATTTGCAAATAAAGATGTCCTATTTTAAATGTCACTTCGGAAAAACAGCATAAGAGGAATTCCAAGTCTCAGTTTTTATCACCTCCTTCAGTGTGAAAACACATTCTGACTTGCCAGAAATCACTGTAAATCTCCTGGGGTATTGGCGTTTTGCTTGCAGGTGATGAGGCAGGCCTTAGGAATGTATGCTTGAGAAGGTAACCTATTCAACCCATGAAGGAAATTCTGTAACCCTTTCATGCTCACTTTCTACAAAACGTAAGGTGTCGAGAGCAACCCTCCATTCCATACCAAATTTAAAGACTTACAAATGTAGTGGAGTGGTAGGGGACAGGACAGGGCAGGCGTGCAGGTACCATAGATGAGGCCGGTGCAGTGACACCGGTTCCCATAACCCTGAGGTACCCACTGAATGCTGAAAAATGCCGTATTTTACTGCCCCAGCAGCAGTCAAAGAGGCATTTTCCTTGCTTTCACCATGGCCTATTGCATCCTTGCTACAACACTGGGACAGGAGGAAGCATTCGGCACTAGTGATTAGCTAAATGTGCAGGAACTGTTTGCAGTTTTCACATATTTATTTATTCATCTAAAGGTTGTGGACAGGGGCTTATTTGTGCACCAGGCACAGCGGCACAGAGACCCAGAGATCTAAGGGTCCAGCTCAAATCTGATTACTGCTGTATTTTATTACACAACCAGTGGTCAGAAGGTCCATTTTCCTCGTTTGCTCAAGGGATGCACTCTCGCCACGCCACTTACAGTGGCCTGCTCATGGGAGCATGCATAAATTTATCATCTGGGAATCTACCACACTATGGGATTTCAGAACAAAGTGGACATTTATTTTAAACTTGTGAATCACGTATTATAAACTTCACCATCACCTCATACCTGTCAATTTTTGTGGTACTGAATGAAGTCTATTTTCCAGGGGCTGCTCCTCCGCAATGGCGAAGGAGCATTGCCCCACTGGCTCAGAGCCAGCAGCTAAAAAAAAAAAAACAAAGAACAATATTTGACTAGAGTATTATTTTTCAGCTGCTGGCTTTGAGCAAGCATGTGCAGAGAGGGGCGGGGCTGGGCCATGGGAGCAGTGAGGAGGAGCGGAGTGAATGCACCTAAGTGCGCATGTCAGTTTGGCCGGCCGTCATAGACATGGCATGCACACTCAGGTTTCTCTAACCCGGCTGTGTTGCACAGCCAGGTTGGAGAAACTCCACTGCAATGTCTGAGCGGCAGACCAAGCTGCTTAGACCAATCCTGAGACTGCTCTCATGCTAGGTATAGCATGAGAGCAATGCTGGAATCGCATGGGGGAGCCTGTGCAAGTGTCCCAGGGACTGCTGGGACACCAACACTATCGGGAGAACAGTGAGACAGCCGGTGGTGGACAGGTAAGTTATTTGTAAATGTATTTTTTATTTTATTGTTCCTTCCCTCCCCATCGTCCCTGCCTATTCTCTTGAGATTTGGGGCAGCTGCCACTGTTATTGTCTGTGCCTTTTTGAATCATTTACATTCATGCTTTGTGCTCAATGTCGCTGTGCGTAGTTTTATTTTTGGCCTTTACATCTAACAAGCATAGACCAGATTCAAATCACAGCAAGGATGTGTCTATTCCAGACCAGTAATCACCAAGCATTGACAGACTCCGAAGTCTCTGATAAAACAAAAACCTTTGTTCCAGAAGGCAAAACGCAGTGTAGGCTTTGAGAAAGACCAGCACATCTACTTTCTTTCAGCCTTCATTCTGACAGAACTCCCACAAAACGCAGATTATCCATGTGTGGGTGCCATGCTAAAGCCTCGAACACAAACACAGGGGTTCAAGGAGTGGGCAAATGCCTAAAGGATTCTGCAGCTGTTTATGTACCAGACATTCAAAGACTGTAGAATCAAGAAATAGCAGAGCACACCATATTTATCTAAGAGCACATATAACATATGTAATGAAAGATAATCAAATCTATATGGGAAAAATAATGAATCCCTTTTTTAAGACAATTTAGCATGAGTGATTTGGTGTTCGTTCTCCTATCCAAATATAAATCACAATTGATATATACAAAGCTTGATATGCTAGAGCTATGGGCCGAAGTGGACATCTTTTGGCCCACTTTTCTCCAAATTGGATCATATGAGAATATTATAATACACTACGTTCTGTTTGTTTATGTAATTTGAATTTTTTGTTTCTGTGTATATGTATTGTTTGCTATTTATGTTTCTTGTTATATGTTTATGTTGGGTTGTACATTTATGTTTGTATATACCTATTAAAAAATCAAGTTTTGTGTATCTTAATTGTGAGTTATATTTGGTTAGAAGAACGAACACCCATATCACTCATGCTAAATTGTCGTAAAAAAGGGATTATTTTTCCCACATAGATTTGATTATCTTTCATTACATATGTTATATGTGCTTTAAGATAAATATTGTGTGCTCCGCTATTTCTTGATTCTATAGATTTACTGGTTTTTCTGTGGAGATTCCAACATGTACATTTGGGCAGTGTACTTTAGTGTATGAGCACCAGGTTTGTTTATTAGATGCATGAAAATTGAGGAATGTGCATTCATTTGTTGGTCAGTGTTGCCATTTTTGTTGTTCTGATTCAAAGACTGTAGGACTGATGGGGGGGCTTGGACATGTGTCTGTGGTTGGGGTGTGCCTCCTGAATATTGAAGCAACAACATCGATGAAACTGAATATCGCGGACAGGTTCTCAAAAATGTAACAGATAAATCTAGATATTCTATACCTAACTCCACATATATGTACCTACGCACTACATAAATCTTTAAGATATGTAGTTGTGGAGTTATGAATAGTAAATCTATACTTCCCTAGATGCACTTACCTTTTGATATCTTGTCCCTCGATATTCTGTCCTCGATATTAGTATGCCATGATATTGTTACTGTCAGTATTCAGTAGTACAATTTATAGTTGAGTGGACATCTATGATAAGAGGGATGAAAATGGCCAATTCAAGGCTGGTGGCATTTAACCTTCCCCTGTAAAGTCAGTCATTAGGACAACAGCAGGTGGAAATTTTAAAGATCACACACCTCAGAATGGACAAGGCATTGTTCTAGTGACAGCAAGGATCCCTGTGACATATATATTGGGGGACCTGGAACAATTTTACACAGATGCAATAGTACTGAAACATTTGTAGACCAAGTTCATAAATAATTAGGTAAATATTACATATTATCATTGCAGAGGGAAACAGGCAAGCCTTGACTGTCAAAAGTCTTGGAGGAAGAGGTTGGACAGTAATACCCTGCCCTTTCATTAACACCCATTGGGGTTCTGCAACTGTTTCTTTAAGTACACAGGCAGCCTCTTGGGCAGGAAGGAGACACATCTCTCAAGTGAAAGAGGATTAAGTACATACCCAAACGCCTAAAGGGAATTATAGCCCATACAATAGTGTCATCACAGCTTCAGAACTCACACCAGTGTAACACTTGTCTCATGAACTAAGCAGATTTCAGAACTACATTTCTATTGCAAGATTTGGGTCTAATGAGGAAACACAAAACAGGCACAGAACAAACTCAAGTTCAGTCGGGGTGTAGCTACCTTTGAAGCTGCAGGTACAATGGCACCAGGACCACGAGCCCTGTGGGGACCGCGGATGCCTGATAATTGCTGTATGTTACTACTCCAACAGTAGTCAAAGTGGTCACTTTCCGTGCTAACCAGGTCCCATGGCAGCTTTGCTACGCTGCTGTGTCCGGTTTCAGAGTTAAAAGCGCCATGAGAGGCAATATGGACATTATATGACTGAGCCTATCCTGGGAAGCAGCAGAGAAAAAAAGGACAGAATTTCAACCCAGGGTTGACATCTAACAGATATTAGAAGTTCCCGTCTTCGGTTCTGTACTGCAAACCACCAATATCGTGCTTCAGCTGCTAAACTTTCTGAGTTACTAAAAAGAGCAACAGTGTGGCGAGAATCCATTTTGTTTCCCTCCAGGAACCGTATCTTTGACAGATACATTTACATGCCTTAGGATACTGTCCTAGGAAATGTCTGGGTGGAGAAACTTTCCTCATTTCTATGTAAAGATGTGAGCAGAAAAGGAACATTTCACTTTCCCTTATTAAAGATTTTGGAATCAGCTGGTTCAGATAATATAAGACATCAAAATCATATCAAATATGGTAATTTTTGGTAATGGCGCGATACCAAAGAATAGTTGTTGCACAACTGAAATGTAAAGACTCTGGCTATGCATATAACAGTTAGATAAACAATTTTGTAAAATCTCATTTTGGTATGAGTCCTTGTTTTAAGTTGTTGGATACAATATATTCCAGGAATCTAAGAATAGTTCATAAGATAGTATTGCAGCGTAAAAATATAAATGTTCAAAGTAACTGCTGAGTAGGTGGGTATCCTCAAAATCCTTTGCTAACATTTTTTCGGAGGTATACATTACTTTTAAGGGAACAATCCTCTTTGAGATGGGAGGTGTGCAATAGCACACCTTGAAGCCTGTTCGTAAAGACATGTTCCAGTATGTGAAGTAGATCTCTTGTAGAACTCTTTTATGTACTCTTACGCATCTCTTGCAAATTGCCCTCAAAAATATAAAACACTAATACAATTGAAATATGTATGTACAATTTTCACAAATACAAAAGACTGTGCCATCTTTGCACTTTTACTAATAGTGAATTGGACGTTTGGGAACCAAGGGCCAGAAGTAGAAATTTCAGATTTTGCGAATCGGAAATTGTGAGTCGGGCGACTCGTAATTTCTGAGTTGCAAATTGAATGCAGAACGGTGTCTCAGACACCGTCCGCGAATCGCAATGGGATCGCAAAGACCCACCTCATTAATATTAATGAGGTGGGTCGCATTTTGTGACCCTATTGCGATTCCCTGAACTCACAGGGATGGTGGCCTGCTGGAGACAGCAGACCTCCATGTCTGTGACTGCTTTTTAAATAAAGCATTTTTTTTTTTGTATTGCAGCCCATTTTCCTTAAAGGAAAACGAGTTGCAATACAAAAAAATAACGAAACCATTTGGTTTCGTTTTTTTCAGAGTAGGCAGTGGTCCTTTGGACCACTGCCTGCTCTGAAAAAACATTTATGGCAACATTCACAAAGTGGAAGGGGTCCCATGGGGACCCCTTCCCTTTTGCGAATGGGTTACCACCAGTGTGACACTGGTGGTAACTGCTAATTGCTTTGCGACCGCGTTCGCGGTCACAAAGCAATTTAGCATCGAGGTGCGAGTCGCAAATAGGAAGGGGACACCCCTTCCTATTTGCGAGTCACATTCACATTTTGCGAGTCAGTACCGACTCGCAAAATATGAATGAGCATCGCGATGCTCGTTTTGCATGGCGCAAACTGCGATTTTCGCAGTTGGCGCCATGCAAAACGCTACCTACATCTGGCCCCAAATCACAAAGGCATGTAAAAGTACAAAGCAGAGTACTCCTGGAGGGTCACTTCACGTCCCTATAAATGCTTTTGCGAATTGCGCGCCTTATCTCCATATGTATGCAGGAAGCCAAACTTCCTCTTCTCATCAAGTTAAGGAAAACATCTTTGTCCATCTCCTAATGAGCTAAGGGTATCTTGTTTTGCTTCTGTCAACTCTTTGTATTCAGTAGTGGTTAATCAGGAAAGCACAAAAAGCCAGGCCTCAGTTATGGTGGCCTAGGTGTGGGAAGCTGGCTTTTGGAGCAGGGACACACTAATGTTTTGTCATGTCATTCCACACTTACCCAGTTCCACATCCTGGTCATCTGTCAAGACTAGGATGATGTTTGGGCGGATGTTGCGTCGGTCCCTTTGAACTCGTCCCTTCAGGCGCTGGCTCAGTGGGAGCGTGCCACTTCCATCCATGAGTGGCAACACGGCCATGATGAAAACCGCCACAATAACGCCCTGCCCCGCCATCTTGCGCGGATTCTGCAGACTTCCCACTCTTCAAGTGTGTGTGCACAACGCCTTCCTCTCCCGCTAGGTTTCAGGCCTGAATGGAAAACAAAATGAGGAAGTCAACACTCGAGCCTAAATGTCAGCTACGTTTGAGGGTGATAAAGTAAACATCTTTTTACGTAAGCAAAATTGATCTTATCTTTGCACGAAAGGATTTTGTGATTAGAAAAGCAGAATTCTTCTGTTTACACGCTGCATACCATCCAGCCCATCTGTTTATATTGCAGACAAACATTTCTGTGTTATTATAGCCTTGGAGTCATTGTTAACAGTATATTATGGGTTCTATAGTAACAAAAGTTCATGCTTGTTTTCACTCTCGCCTCAACTGTTATCATGCGTCTTGTTGCCAGTGCCAGGCGGCATTTGCAGAGTCAGATAGAAGCAACAACTTGAGACATTCACAGCATCAGGCAGAGGCAAGAGTATGCAGCACCCACCACGTCATGCTGAAGGCAATACGGGCAGCATTCACAGCACGAGGCCGAAGCCACAGTATCCGGCATTACCAACGCCAGGCAGAAGCAACAGGAACCAGCATTACAACTTCAGGCAGAAGCAACTGGAACCAGCATTACAACTTCAGACAGAGGCAACAGGAACCAGCATTGCAACTTAAGACGGAAGCAACAGGAACCGGCATTACAACTTCGGGCAGAGGCAACAGGAACCAGCATTACAACTTCAGGCAGAGGCAACAGGAGCCAGCATTACAACTTCAGACAGAGGCAACAGGAACCAGCATTACAACTTCAGACAGAAGCAACAGGAACCAGCATTACAACTTCAGGCAGAGGCAACAGGAACCAGCATTACCAACGCCAGGCAGAAGCAACAGGATCCAGCATTACAACTTCAGGCAGAGGCAACAGGAACCAGCATTACAACTTCAGGCAGAGGCAACAGGAACCAGCATTACAACTTCAGGCAGAAGCAACAGGAACCAGCATTACAACTTCAGGCACAGGCAACAGGAACCAGCATTACCAACGCCAGGCAGAAGCAACAGGATCCAGCATTACAACTTCAGGCAGAAGCAACAGGAACCAGCATTACAACTTCAGACAGAGGCAACAGGAACCAGCATTACAACTTCAGGCAGAGGCAACAGGAACCAGCATTACAACTTCAGACAGAGACAACAGGAACCAGCATTACAACTTTAGGCAGAAGCAACAGGAACCAGCATTACAACTTCAGGCAGAAGCAACAGGAACCAGCATTACAACTTCAGGCACAGGCAACAGGAACCAGCATTACCAACGCCAGGCAGAAGCAACAGGAACGAGCATTACAACTTCAGACAGAGACAACAGGAACCAGCATTACAACTTCAGGCAGAAGCAACAGGAACCAGCATTACAACTTCAGGCAGAAGCAACATCATTCACAGAGCGAAACAGAAGCAGCAGTTGGCAGCTTTAACACACTGAGGTGGCAGTGACTATGCAGCATTAGAAGCACCAGGCAGAAGCCACTGCGTACAGTGTTTCCCAGTGTGAGACAGAAGCGACAGTCTGCAGCATTAACAACTTCAAGCAGAAGCAACAACATTCAGCATTGACAGCATGAAACAGAAGCAGCAGTTTGCAGCAATAACACACTGAGGTGGAAGTGACTATGCAGCATTAGCAACACCAGGCAGAAGCCACTGTGTACAGTGTTTCCAAGCGTGAGACAGAAGCGACAGTCTGCAGCATTAACAACTTGACACGGAAGCAACCACATTCAGCATTTACAGCTTGAAACAGAAGCAATAGTATGCAGCATTACTAACATCAGGAAAAAGCGACAGTATGCAGCATTAGTGTTGTCAGTCAGAAGCTACAGTATGCAGCAATAGTAACATCAGACAAAGCAACTGCATACAGTATTCACAGCGTGAGACAGAAGCAACACTATGCAGCATTAACAACATCAGACAGGGGCAACTGCATTCAGCAATCCCAGCGTAAAACCGAAGTAACAATATGAACAGGCAGACGGAAGCAACAGCAATCAGCGTTAACAACATCGGGTGGAAGCGACAGTATGAACAGTCAAGCGGAAGCAACAACATTCTCAGTGCGAAACAGAATAGACAGTATAAAGCGTTAATAACATCAGGCAGAAGCAACAGTATGCTGCATTATAACCATCACGCAGAAGAATCTGCATACAGTATTCACAGAGTGTGACAGAAGCGACAGTATGCATCATTAACATGATGCAGGAGCAACTGCATTCAGCATTCACAGCGTGAAACACAAGCAAAATTATGAACAGTCAGATGGAAGCACCTGCTTTCAGCATTCAAAGCGTGAAACAGAAGCAACAGCATGCAGCATTAGTAACGTCAGGCAGAAGCAACAGTATGCAGCATTAACATCAGATAGAATCAACAGTATGCAGCATTAGTAACGTCAGGCAGAAGCAACAGTACGCAGCATTAACATCAGATAAAATCAACAGTATGCAGCATTAGCAACGTCAGGCAGAAGCAACTGCATACGGTATTTACAGCGTGAGACAGAAGCAACAGTATGCAACATCAACAGTGTAAGGTGGAAGCGACAGTTTGCAGCATTAACAACATCAGACAGAGGCAACTGCATTCAGCATTCACAGTATGAAACAGAAGCAACAGTATGAACAGTCAGGCGGAAGCAACTGCATTCAGCATTCACAGCGTCAAACAGAAGCAACACTACGCAGTACTAAGAACATCAGGCAGAAGCATCTGCAGTCAGAATTCACTCTATGAACCAAAAACAAGTGTTTGCAGCATTAACAAAGTCAGTCAGAAGTAACAGCAAGCACCAATCACAAGGTCAGGCAAAAGCACAGTATGCTGCATTAGCAAAGTCCAGCGGAAGCAATGGAACGGAATACAGCATTAAACAAGCATTTGCTATGCAACAGGTCTTGCATTTGCTTGAGTTAGAGCTATTAGCGGTGTAAATTTCTAAGCAGATTTTCTTGCCACATAAATTGAAAGAAAAAAACACAAGAGCGATCGCACTATGTAAAACTTTGAGTGGAAAATAAAAAGTTAAAGTAGTGCAGAAACCTGGCTGAAAACATTGTGCCTCGTATGTTTTCAGTAGTTGGCCGGTGCGCTCGAGGAGGGCTAAACTCAGGAAAAGGCATGACGTATGCATGCCTTTCATTAATGAAATCAAGCTGATTTTAAAAGGCAAGCCCACAAATCAATGAAAGTGACAGACGTGACATGGGGGTGGTTAAAAGCCCAAAGACAGATTACAACAGGGACGGAGCGTTTGTGCGCTCGACCCTAAAAAGACATGGAGAAGCGACCACATGCTTCATTCACAGACAGACAGAAACATCAATTTTGCACATACAGGATAGTCAATTTTCATGATTAGATCTAATGATTTATTAGTTGATTGAACCACTATTTCTGGAGGTAATCCTGACCCAGTGAATACCGATACTGGGGCTACATTACTTACTATGGTATTACCTCCACATTCCTAGTTTTGTACATCAGAATATGGTAACATCCCATGTTTTTCCCACTCTGGAGTGCAAAACTTGAGCTAGTTTGATAATTACCTACAAACATTCAGACAGGTTTTACCCAGCTATAATTTGTGCGGATTAAAAGACGCATCAGTTGTTAACTCAGCGTTTGCACTAAAATCGGGAAAACCGCCGCCGATGAGATGACGAGGTATGTAGGAAAAGGGCTGCAAAGTTAATCACTTAAACCTGAACATCCAGGAAGCCCCAGACGAGTTAAAGGAGGAACATGGTCAGACTTTTGCGGCTGGAAAGCATATTTCGAACCAAGGGCAGAGGTGAACTTCACAAACCAATATTCTAGACATGTTATATTAAAATACAAGTTGAAGTCATATGCATGAAATGTCGCACTTTCCTATCAGAAATCCCACAAATTATTTTGAAATCTGAATAATATTTCTGTTAAAATATTTTGAGATCCAAGAATGCTCCACTCAACGTCCCTGTCCAGGACTAGCAAAAATAGATTGCTTCAAACAATTTTCTTCGACCCTTCCACAAGCAGCATTCAAATTTCCAAACATTAGGTTTCACATGGTTCTTAGCCATGCAATGATTCCCACCTAATGAGCCACAAAGGCCCTCTTCACAACTGGTTAATTCAAGGCTTGATGTAATAAGTTAAATTAAGCCAGTGGTGCATGGTGAACAGTGTAGTACACAGAATTTGATGATGTCACTTAGGCAACCGGAGATGAACCGAGCAAATTGTGCCTGTGAGATAGTGGGTCTCACGGGTCTTACAAGAAGTCAGAGGGAGCCAGTGGAGCGGGCAAATCAGAAGAGCTGCTGGATTTTTGAATCCTTCACTGCTGGATTCAAACATAAGTGACCATATTTTACTTCTACTCCCAAAAAACATTAATACATTTTACACTGCAAACAGCACTTTGCATGCTGGGATTTTCAGTGTTATAATTATGGTGCTACAACAAAAAGTAAAATCTTCAACAATGAAAATCGCTTTTAGTTAAAACCTCTGACTGGCTGAAGGTGTCCATTGTGACGTGGGTCCAACAATTTGGGCATTTTGTGGGAAGCATGGTGGTGTGGCCATGTATTATAAGGAATAAAGTACCCACTACCGTACATTATAAGAATATCGCAAGTCACATTGGTCTTCCAAAACCTTATAATGAACTCTTCCTTCAGCCTCATTCCTCCATATGGTCACGGAACTCCTCGGTGACTTATAATGTACATCAGGCAATTCTTTATCCCATATATAGAAATATAGAACTCCTTTTGATTAAGTGCAATGATATCTGTTCCTAACTCTAGTATGAATTCCTTTCAAAAGAGTGCACAACTGACATTTTAACAGGGTGCAGTACACTTAAGGTTCTTGTCTCATTACCATAAGCCTACGCTTCTAACACCCTTTTGCTTTCTCACAGATAATGTGAATGCAACCAGGGTGCTAACTGCACCATGTGGAATAGTATTGAAATATACAAGGATTATATTACCATCATTAGCCTTAACATGTAGTGGGGAGTAGTAGAGGATTGCAGCTGGAGTTTGTGTTTCCATTTGGGGGGTGGAAGAGAGAGAGAGAGAGAGAAATATATATATATATATATATATTTTTTTTTTACAAATTCACCTTTGAGCAACTAACTTTCTTTTTTCAAGAACATGCACAGATAAACCTCAAGGTTCTCTTCATTGCCTGAGCACTTCAAGGTGACTGGCTGCATCATTTAAAGCATGGGGCTGAAGCCTCCTCAAATGTTTATTCGTTTATTCAATGTTAAGATCTCTGCAAACAGAGCATTTCCGTGTCATATGAAAGGTTTGATTTTTGCATGCTAATCTCTGCTTGGGTTCTTTGTGTTCCAGTTCAGAGAAGACCTCGGCTTGGCAATTCTGGTTGGACTGTCGCTATTGGAGAAGGCCCAAAAATCATTTGCATAAGTACATTTCCTAAAACGGGGAAGTTAGTGCAGGATCTGTGTTTAACTCTAAGGCACAATCTTAATAATGCAATCTACTAGACATTAGTATTTTTAAGTTTTGGTCTGGGGAAAGGTGAATTGACTCTTTAATTGTTGAAGGTCACCCCACTCAATTTCATGAGGGAGGCTGGTGGTAAGATACCACCAAACAATAAATTCCTACTTTCTATAATGCAACTGCTTGAAACAGAAAACACACTTTTTAAGCTACACTCATCCTTTGTCTGCGGCTCAAAACAAAATAACCTTCTCTGGAGACCACATGAGGAAAAGCGAGGTGGATTCAAGTTAGGAAAACGGATCTGATTGAAATTCCCTTTAATACAAATATGTAATTGATTTTTAAATAAGAAAAAAGGAAGAAAACGAAATATGGCAGTATGCAATCAGAGCCCATCAGCATTTTGGACACACTCACAGAGAAACTAGGCCTAAAGGGACCATCCGGTGTGGAGAAAAACATACAGCTCTCTTCTCTCAGTCCTGCACCTTAGAGAATCACACAAAATAGGCATTCTAGAATGTCCTTAGTTTCACGATTTCAGAAGAGGTTTTTGAGGGGCATTGTGTTATCATTGTTGAAAGGCCACATTAAAACATGCATCTTTAGAGGTCCAAGCACTGCCACCCTAGGAACAAAGGGGTCCAGGTGCAAGAGTATCAGGCACGTCTAGAGGTTCATGTACTACTGTGTGCTAATTTTCCAAATTTTCATTTGATTCAGGGTCACTCTTCGGTCTCTAATTAGGCATCTTCATCCACTGTCCATTCTAGCACATCCTTACTGTGCAGGCCAAATGGGGACATGGTGTCTGCAGCCAATTTTTAGAAATTCTAAGGGAAGCCAGCGGGAAGCACAGTGCCACAAATTTATGTTGCATGTTTCTTTTGTGTGGTTTAGAGCAAAGATCTAGTTGGCAGTGTGCAACATTACATTCAACAATCCACCAAGTCACAGCACTCAGCTGGTCCATTGGTGTAGCTTTCATTGGTGTGGCAGGTGCAGTGCCACTGGGGTCCAGAGCCCTAATGGGCCCACTAAACCCTGATAATTGCTGATATAAATAGCGTGCAGTATAGAGTGGGAAAATATTCAAATCAAATTGAAGCCAAAAAGCGAGCCTATGATTTGCGCACTGGAATATATTTGGAATTACTTTGTAGAAAAGCTTTAACTGGAGTTATCTTGTCACTGAATAACCCACATTCTCAGTCTCTTGGATTAAGAGATACTTGTATTTTAAAAAATGGTGCAAACGCATAACAATATGACTTGATTTGACAACATTACCACAATTATAGCAAAATGAGAATATAGCAAAAAAGCAAGAACAAAAAGATCCATTCAGATTCTTTTAATTATTTCAAAATAGCTGAGTTCTTAATATATCATTTAAGTACTTGCTGGAGATAGTCCTTTGGGACAGAATCACAGTAGGGGGCCAAACTGTCCTGTAATTGTTTCGAAAGTATGTCCTAAAAAGTTTCTTTCAACATAGTTTTTAGATTTAAGTCGACTCGTCCAAAATGTCTGTCGACACGTTTCGGCCATAAGATTCAAGGCCTCCTGAGAACAAAAAGGAAGGCAATAGCTGCCTAAAAAGGCAATATGCTTATAATCAGACCACACATGGGCTAGAATTATGAGCATTAAAACATTATGTTACATATATACATATGCACCACAACCCCTACATTGTGCAGCTACCCAGTAAAATCAAGTGAGAGGAAGACACTTCTCCGTTTCTCTGCCAAAGGTGTGAACGGCTCAAAGGAAGTATAAGAAAAAATAAGAAAAATCACACACCAGTACTTATCTAAGCTCTCACAGCAAAATGTACATACTTATAATGACAATTTGTGCATATAAAATAGCATGGACATGTGAAATCGGTGTCCCCATGCGAAATGCCATGCCTCATGCTAAGTGCCATGAACATGATGAAACATTCATGCTACATGAAAACTATCTCCCCTTACTGATGACTCGACATGTCTGGGACAACAACTATAGCTCAAGGAACACGGGCTCAGGCCGGTGTTGTTGGACTTGCAGCAGTTTGTCCAGCAAGTTTAAATATTCTCACTTTTCTAACACCACCCATCCTTTGCCTTAGTTTATAGATGGTCATTTATTTAAGATGGTCGACATCGCACCATAGCGGCTACAAGCACAATAATCGGTGCACGGTCTATTTATATGTATGTTGCCTTTTTAGGTGGCTATTGTCTTCCTTTGTGTCCTGAGGAGGCCTTGAATCTTATGGTCGGAACTCATCAACACACATTTTGGAGGAGTCCACCTAAATCTAAAAACAATGTTGAAAGCAACTTTTTGGAACACACTTTTGAAACGATTACAGGGCAGTTGTGCCTCCTATTGTGATTCTGTCCCAAAGGACAACCTCCAACAAGGACTACAGTGAAATATTAAGAATGCAGCTAATTTGAAATAATTGGAAGACTCTGAGTGGATCTTTTTGAACTTTGCCTTTTTGTTTTATTATGATTTTGCTATAATTGTGGTAATGTTACAAAATCAAGTTGTATTGTAATGTGTTTGCACCATTTTTTCATCTACAAGTACCTCTTAAACCAAAAGACTGAGAATGTGGATTATTCAGTGAAAGAGTTTGCTACAAAGTAATTTTAAATAGACGCCAGTGTGCAAATCATAAGCTCACTTTTGGCTTGTATTAGAGAATGAGATTTTATATATATATATATATATATATATATATATATATATATATATATATATATATATAATTATAATTATTTTTTGGCCTACGTATAGTGGGGTTCATGGGCATACCCCAAATATCGGACAGAATTTTACTACCCCAGCAGCAATCGAAGGGCCATTTTCTTTGACTGCACCAGGGCCCATGGCAACCTTGCTACGCTATTGTGTTGGTTCGCCATCTCTTTCCAACACTCACTGGTTACTGGTCATGACCCTATTTGAGGTATAAAACCTGCCACCACTTCTTGACATTTAAGACCAAAGTTCCCATTAGAAGGACATATTTTTGTGCCTGTCTAGTGTGCTTCTTTTCTATTTATATATATATATTTTTCTTACATGTTATGTCTTTGTTCGTAGTTTACTCAATGTCTTTGGTGAGGGTGGCTTTGTACATAAAAGAAACACTCATTGATTGCCTGAGGCAATTCTCCTGCTATCAAAGCCTACAAAGCCTCTAGAACAAGAGAGACATTAATTGTGGCCAGGGATCTGACTTGTGATACACTTGAGTGCTTTAATTTGGAAATGTTATAAGAACAAATTATTTAGAAGCACATTAGAGGCCTAGGTAGGAGGCTGTCATTGATTGATATTTGAATCAGCCATGCTTTCTGCAGCTCAGACCAGCTCTGCTGGGCATTTACTTTGCAGGTCTAATTTCCTGGTGCCAGAACAATCAATGCTAGTTCATCCATCAATGTAAATCTCTTATGATCCCTTCGGGGTGCCACGAGGTACTGTCCAGATTATCACAGGCTGAAGGACATGGACAAACACATACTCTAAAGGATTACCTAGCTGATTATCTTCCAAAATCCAAAGTCAAAGACATTATGAATGATGGAATTAAGGGGAATCATTTTGCTAATATATGATGACCTTAAAATCAGCTAAAGATCATGGACTACGTTCGCAAGGCCATTTGCATGCCTAAATTGTGCAAAAAGCATTACTTACAAACGGCAATTCACATTTGTATTAAATCATATCAAGGAACTTGCATGATAGAGAGAGATTGTACAAAACCTGCATCACCACTGCCTGTTATGTTCTTTTTCCTTTTCTGGTTTCACAGAATTTGATATAACCAACTTGGCAACTTTGATAAGTATTTTACTTACCAGTCAATTTATCATAAAATATCAGAAGGATAGCTTAGTGAACGGAATGCTTACCGTTGACTAATGGGGTGTTCTAAAGGTCATGAGCTTGAAACAGAGCAATGTAGTCTCAGCCTTCCACCCTTCTGAGAGTGGAAATTCACTACGGCACATTAAGTAATACTGACGATTGTTGTTAATAGCACTTAGAAATGGCAGACGTCGGGTATTTAGTGCTGTATATACAAACATGTTATTATTGTGGACTTTTATTCATTCATTACAAATCTTTATTCAGTTAATATAAAAACCATAAAAGCAAAAGATACACATATAAAAAAATAAAATGCAAATGCAAAACCGCTTAAAAATATAAATTAAAAACAGTCACAAGGGGGTGTGGCCATGATGGCGGCTTGAGCGGACGCGTTGGTCTGTGCTCCGCCGCCTAGGCCCTGAATAAGCATCCGACCCAGTCTTGAGAGGCCTGTGGGGTCCCGGCAGAAGGTGCGGTGCTGTCGGGCGCTGGGAGCTGGCACTTTGACGGCACTCCCGGTTCGCTTGCTGGCGTGCGCGGGCTGCGTCTCCCCGGTCGGCGCTGGTGGATGGTGGTGGCGGCGGCCCGCGGCCTCGCTCGGACGACGTGCTCTGAGCCGAAAAGGGTGCCAGAAGGCAGCAGAGGTACGGCGGGGCCCCGGGGGGGACTCTGACCTTCAGAAGGGTGGGCCGGTGGCGGGGCCCGCTGGTGGGCTTGACGCTGGTGAGGAGGGGTTGGGCCTGCCGGCTGGGCCCGGAGTGCTGGCTCTCAAGTGAAGACGGCGTGGGGTGAGGATCCCCCCTGGGTGACTGCGCCTTGCGGCAGTGCGGACTCTGAAACGCCGACTGGAGGTGCAGACGGCCTGTGGTGACATAGCCTGGTGTAGAGGTGAGCTGCAGTGTGGAGTGACTCCGTGGAGCGCACTACGGAGCAGTGACTGGCGGCTACTGGTGCGGAGCCCATCTTGGGGGTATAGCGTCTGGTGTGGGTGCGTAGAGGGCTGGCTGAACTCCTGAGCAGCGGCTGTTAGAGGTCATAGATATGGCGACCTCTAAACCTAAACGAGATCGGACGGTGCGCGACATGCTGACCGGGGGGTGCCCGGTGCTGGGGGGGGGGCGGCCCTGAAAATCCACTGACCGCAAGATCACCGGAAGCAAGCAAGGAGACATCGGAGGAGGCGCGGCCCCGGTTACGAAGGGTTTCCTCACCTCCCTGTTTGATTCGCTCCGTGGGGACTTGCAGGAGCTCCGTAAAGATATATCTCAGGAGGTGAAGGAGCTGCAGGCGGAGATCTCGTCCCTGGGTGAGCGAGTAACCCAGGCTGAGGATTGGGAGGTGGCCCGTGGTGAGGAGGTCGCAGGACCTCCTTCAGGTGACAGTTGAGGACCTGGAAAACCGTTCGCGAAGACACAGCATTCGCATTAGAGGAGTGCCGATTGGGGCGGAGAAGGATGACATTAGAGACTTTGTGGTGGCGTTGTTGCGTTCAGTGCTGGACCTGGAGGCGTCGCAGTTGGGGCCGAGCTGGGGGTGTTGGGGATCGCCCGCCGGATATCCTGGAGTCTGTCCATAATTATGGACTGAAAGAAAACATTTTGCAGCGGTCACGCAATACCCCGCTGGCCCACTTTAGAGGTCATCAATTGCTTTTATTCCAGGACCTGTCGGTTCGGACCTTGCAGCGGAGGCGGGAATTTAAGTCCATCACAGAGCACCTACGGGCTCATGCTGTATCCTACACATGGGGACATCCATTTCGACTTGTTTTCCGCTGGGAGGACCAGCTTCGTCAGGTGAAGACGGTACCGGAGGCTTGCCAGATCCTGGGCCTGGAAGGTGGCGCATAGGGCTCTGACACGAGTCTAGGTCCGACAGGAGGGGACCGGCCGCGCTGGAGGTGGAAGGAGAGAAGGAGGGGGCAGCAGCGCCCTACAGAGTCGAAGCAGATACTGGAACGACAGTTGGCTTTGAGCAGTGTAGCGGCTGGGTCAAGTGCCTAGGGGGGATGGCCGAATGCCATTGCTCAATAAGGGGTCGCTTATAGTGGGCTTGTGCCCTTGTGGGTGGGCCTAGGTGGCAGAGGCGGTGGACTCAACGGGCGATCCGGAGTGGTTCTACGGCCCTATGGAGACTTTCCTCTCGGGGATGGGTGCGAGAGGACTTTTTTGTTATGAGCACCTGTTGTGCGCTTTCGATATAGGTTTATATGCCTCCCTGCGGGATAGGCCATCTTGGGCTTTATGGGGTCGGTTACGTTATTTGGAGGGGTGGAGAGGCGTCTTGAGGTCCCGCCCCTTGGTGGTTTTTCTCCCCTTCCGAGTGATTCTCTTCCCTTGATGGTATGACAATTAAGTGCTTAAGTTTGAATGTCCGGGGGCTTAACAACCCAACTAAGCGGGTAGCAATACTGTCCGCTCTGGAGAAATCGGGGAGCCATATTTGTCTATTACAAGAGACCCATTTGTTATGTAGAGATACGTTTTGCATGCGATCCAGATGGTTGCCCAGGCAGCTTTGGTCCTCAACAACTATGAAACATGCGTGGGTGGCAATATTGCTTTCAAGGTCATTTGCTGGGGAGATAGTGGGGAAGGTACATGAAGTTCCAGGCAGGTTCCTGGCTATTAGAATTTGGCTTGGGGCCTTTTCTTTCACCGTTGCTTCTCTCTACGCTCCGAATTCCCAGCAGGAGACCTTCTTGAGACAGTCAGTTTCCCCTATACTTAGTTCGCCTGATAGTGCCATATTGGTAGGGGGAGATTTTAATCTGGTGATGGACAACGAGCTCGACCGCTCGGGCCAGCGCTTTTGGCAGACTGGGGCCTTGTCGGAGATGGGGCGTCAGTGGCTTGCGGAGTGTGGGCTGGAGGATGTATGGAGGATATCGCATCCCACGCTCCGGGATTACTCCTTTTATTCCACCGCGACCAAGACAAATGCTCGGCTTGATTTCTTTCTGGCCTCACATGAGTTTATGTCCCGGGTTCGGGAGGCTACGATTGAGCCTAGGGCTCTGACAGATCACGCTCCAATCACGGTCGAGCTGGCCATGGAGATTGGTCGCGTTGGCATGCGGAGCTGGCGCTTTAGAGACTCCCTGCTTCAGAGCGAGATAGCGGTAGATTCGCTTTGTCGTGCTATAAAGGATTATATCAGCTTCAACGATGAGGGCAGTACCTCTGTGGAGACTATGTGGGAGGCGCTGAAGGCAGTAGTGCGGGGCGAGGTGATAGCATTGTCGGCGAGGGATAATAGAGTGAGGAGGGAGGTGAGGGAGAGGCTGGAGCAGAGGGTTGCTGTGCTGGAGCGTTCCCATAAATCTACAGGTGCGCCTAGAATCTGGCGCGAACTAGAGAAGGTACGGCAGCAGTTGAAACGATTGGACTGGAATAGGGCAGAGTACGCGGTAGCACGACTTAAGCACAAATACTATATCGGGAGCAATAGATGTGGGAAGCTATTAGCGTATCGGATACGAGCGCAGCGAGTGGCGTCGGCGATCAAGCTGATTCGTTCTTCCTCGGGCAAAGAGGTTTGCGTGAGCGATCAGATTGCAGAGGTTTTTGCGTGTTTCTACCGGAGGCTATATACGGCGGATATGCGGGATGATGCGGCCCTGGATTCTTACTTAGAGGGCATAGCAATTACTTCTCTTGGGGAGCGGGAGGCGTCTCTGCTGGATCAACAGATAAGGCTGGAGGAGGTTATTTCGGCTATCTCCCGCTTAAAGAGTGGGAAGTCCCCCGGACCTGATGGGTTCATGGCACTGTTTTATAAAACCTTTTGTGCTGAACTCGCCCCGCTTCTTGTGAGGCTTTTTCATTCCTTTCGGACGACGGGATCCCTGACGCCGAGTATGCTAGACGCTACCATAACTGTTATACATAAACCGGGCAAATATCCGGAGGAGTGCGCTTCTTATAGGCCGATCTCGCTCCTGAATATTGACGCCAAGTTATTTACGGTTATCCTTGCTTACCGCCTTAATCCTTATATGCCGGGTCTTATTGATCCGGATCAGTCTGGTTTTATTCCGAACCGACAGTGCGGCGATAATAAGAAGCTCCTTCTGCATTTGTTAGATAAAATTGATAGATCCCGTAGAGAGGCGCTTTTTCTCTCTATTGACGCCGAAAAGGCATTCAATAGGGTCCATTGGCCATACTTATTCCGGGTTCTGGAGCGTATTGGTTTGAGCCCGGGCTTTAGATCCTGATCCAGTGTGTCTATCGGTCCCCTAGAGCTGCGGTTAGAGTTAATGGCGTGCTTTCTAAGCCGTTCTCGGTGTGGCGGAGGACTAGACAGGGATGCCTGCTTTCCCCCCTTTTGTTTGCGTTATATATGGAGCCCCTGGCACAGCACTTGCGGGACAGTCCCTCGGTTTCTGGAGTGAAATTTGGCGGAGATCTCCATCTTATTATTTTATACACCGACGATGTTATTCTTACACTCACGGAGCCTGCGACCTCTTTGCCTGCGCTTATGGGGAATACAAGATGACTTCAGCCAGGTTTTGGGATTTAAAGTGAACACGCAGAAATCTCAGGTTCTTGGTTTGTTTCTGAGCGCTGATCATGAGAAGCATCTGAAGGCTCGATATCCCTTTTCCTGGTCGTCCTTACACCTTTCCTATCTCAGGATTGAGCTGGCGACGTCTGCCGTTAAAACGACGAGTGTGAACTATGCGAAGCTTGTTCGTGATGTAGGACGGGATTTGGAGTTGTGGGGGAGCCATAAACTGTCGTGGTTGGGCAGGGTGGCTGTGGTCAAGATGACAATCTTGCCGCGAATACTGTATATGTTTCAGGCTCTTCCACTAGCCCCACCTCCTCGGACGATTGCCACTCTGCAGTCGGCAGTCTTGAGATTCATTTGGGAGGGTCGCCCGGCGCGCCTTCCACGGCAGGTTTTATATCGCCCTAAGGGCAGCGGGGCTTTGGCGATACCATGTCTTCTGAGATATTTTCAGGCTACACAGCTGCGGTTTCTGGTGGAGTGGAGTCACGCTCTAACGGAGAAACATTGGTGTTTTATGGACCAAGCAGTGGCGGGCTCCCATATATGGAAGGAGCCTTGGCTCCGGCGCCGACATAGGGCGGGTGGCCTTTATTCTTCCCCGATTACTGGTACAACGTTACGAGTGTGGGACGCGGTTGCTTGCCGTTTAGGGCTGACTTCCTTTCCGTCCCCTATGACACCCATAGGTGCGAACCCTGACTTCGAGCCGGGTCTTCGGGTGGAAGGCTTGAGACGCTGGTATGAAGGGGGTTGCAGGAGAGTAGGGAGTCTTTTTGACGAGCGAGGGGTGCTGTCCTTCGATCAGATGCAAGAGGCTTATGGGCTAGTGGAGGCGGACAGATTGATGTATTATCAGGTTCGACACTGGGCTCTCCTACCGGCGAGTAGAGATCTGATAGATAGGCCTCTTACGCCATTTGAGAAATGGCTGTTCCTAAAGAAGGATGATAAGAGAATCATCTCGGAGCTGTATCGGCTTTTGCAAGGGGAAGGCCGTCCGCCTAAGTCAAAAGGGCAGTTGGGAGAGGGAGTTGGAGAGAGAACTTTCAGATGAAGAACGGGACAGGATATTCTATAGAATACACCACACAGCATATAATGCAGCTGGGACAGAGACATCATATAAAGTCGCTTCATATTGGTATTATACTCCAGCGCGGTGCATGCATGGAACCGTGATAAGGCGGATCTTTGCTGGAGGGGGTATGGAGCGACCGGTACGCTTACGCATTTGCTTTGGCACTGCCCCAAGCTGCATCGTTATTGGGAAAGCATATTAGATGATATTGACGCAGCGTTCCATGTCAAGATCCCGAGAATCCCATTGTATATTTTATTGGGGTTGCCCAACTCCCTTACCTTTCCGGTCCCTAAAAGGGAGGCAGATGGCTTTAGCTCTTAACGCAGCGTTGCAATTGATCCTGGCTCTTTGGGGTACGGACAGAGTGCCGATGCGTATTTCATGGTTCCAGAAACTGTGGTTTATCTTGGCCATGGAGAAAATTACGCTGGTCGAGGGCTTGGGCGAGTTGTGGAGGCCGTTCCTTTGGATTCCCTCAGCAGAATTTGCAGAGCTGACATGCCCGTTATACCTGAGAGTCTTGAGACTGATTTGAATTTTTGCTCGGAGGGCAGGAAGGGAGGTTAAAGAGGGAGATGAGCTTGGTTGATGCAAAGGGGGGAGGTGAGGAGAAATAGGAAGATGGCATGGTTCGTGGAGGGAGGCATAGTTGAAGTATTCATGTTTTTATGTTTATGTGTTTTAGTTTTCGGACTGGGACTTCGAGGAACATTGGGTATTATCGGTGGGCACATGATTTCTCAATGAGAGAACAGGTTGGGGGCCACCGCCGGGTGTGGTCTTCCGACCTCGAAAGAGACTGTGGCTTGAAGAAGTGAGACTGCTCGTGTGCTGATATTAGCATTACGTCCCTTGACGAGCTGTGTTTGTATGATTTTGTCTTAAATAGAATAAACAGATTTGATCCTAAAAACAGTTAAAAACAGCAGTAACCAACTTAACAGAGCACTTAATCGGGGTCGATCGATTTTCTTGATCGGACAGCTGCCTGAAGAAATAAAAAACACCTGATTACAGATTTCATCACCTGCCAGTGCCATCAGCAATTTATAGCCAATGAAGTAACTGAAAATATTCATAGCCTTCAACAGGGGTTTAATTTTAATATAGGACTTTTTTAACATCAAATAGAAATCGTAGAAAAAAAAAGAAAATGAGTCATAGTCTGTGATTGCTGATTGTGACATGTGCACAGTCTAAAATCGAGACTTGGCTGATAGCCAAGGGGATAACAAAGTGAATACTTCACTATACTGGTGCGAAACCTAAACAATAATCTTCTACGCCAGTTTACATTATTGTCCCACAAATAATTTGTGGAGAAGCCCCCCTCATTTAGATGTAAGGAATTCTTCACACTTGGTTTTTGCTTTTCTGATCCCAGTCTTTCAACTATAGCCCAGTTATGCATCAGTCCCCTTGCTTTCCCTCGACTGACAGTCTTTGCCTGACTTCCACCTTGAATGCAATGGCCTAACCCAGCTCCCTCCAAAGCACATTTAACATAAGACAGCCATGATATGAGATAGCCCCTTTCGCATGCCAAGCAGTCTGAAATTATCGCCTTGATTAGCACTGTTTGCTCAGACCTCCAGTTTGACATCCATAACAATCCCGTCATGCTACGAATGAGATCACCCATAATATTTACTCCCAATTAGCTGTGACATATGAAGCTAGAAGTTGACGGGGAGGTGAAAGTATTCTCCGGAAGAACCGATTCTCTTCCCTTTGTAAATGTAGCGAATCCACCTGTCCCCAAACTCCATCCTCTAGGTTGCTATTGGAGCACACTGTGTGGAATACATTTTTTATAAGGGATCGTAGGGGGACTTCCCCTCTTAAGTGGGAGAGAGACAACAGGGAGCCAAGCACCCTCGAAAACCTAGCCCTACTGTGTGCAATCTGCTGGGCCCAGGAGTCTGAAGAACTAAAAGTCACACCCAGATATGAAAAAATGCTAGTGGTTGAGAGTACACTGTTACTCACATGGAAGGCCAGGGGGTTCTTATAGTCACATCCACATGTCATTAAAAAGACTTAGTAAAATTGGTGAGCAAGTCAAGTTTACCCATGAAATCAACAAACTTTTGTACTAGAAGACTCAGGGCATTCGGGGTGCGGGCAATTAAAACTGCGTAATAGGCATACAGTAGTACAGGTAGGAGGGCGCCTTTTACTCGGGGTACGTCTGGAATACCTGACTGAGGGCTGTAGTTAAATCATTAATATACAAAATAAAAAGAAGTGGAGTGAGGATGGCTCACCCCGTTAAATACTAAAGTCATCTGTGAGTTTGCCTTTCCTCCCGAACCTCACCCTGGGCGTGGTACTTGTGTGCAGTGAGATCAACAAGTGAATAAGAGGAGGATCCAATTTCAGATTCACCAATATTTGCCACAGCTTACCACGATTCACACAATCAAATGCCATGGACAAATCCATGAATGCTAAATAAAGGCTGGACTTTATTGCCACTGTATGCTTACCAATAATCAAATTTAAATTGAGGCATTGTTCAGTGGTTCCAAGGCCACTTCTAAAACCATATTGGCACTTATTAGTCACGCTATTATCAGTGGCCCATTCAACTATCTGATTATATAAGACTCTGCCCAGGGTTTTTGCTGAAGTATCAATTAATGAAATGGGTCTGCAGCACTTGGGGTCAGATCTCTTACCCTTCTTAAATATCGGCATGATTGTTGAACTTAACCAGAAGCCAGGGATCATCTGCAAATCTAAAGAACTGTACACATTGGTCAACAGCAGAGCCCAAAGATCAGTACTACATTTGATAACATCTAAGGGGACACCGTCGGGACCAGGAACTTTCCCAAATGTAGACTCCTGGATTGCAAATTCCACTTCCTGTAAAGGCAATAACAGTGGGATACTGATAACTCCCAGGCCTGCTTGTACACAGCTCTCATTTTCTGCATAATATATTTGTGTGAAATGTACCACCCACTCTTCCCCCTGCATATGGCTATCGGTGGGTGATTCCCTAATATCCAGGGTACGCAAATGGGAAACCTCCCTCCAAATGATTTACTATTCTCCGTACTGGCTGCAGTTGATAATGAATCCCCCTGATTAGTGATAACTTCCCTTCTCCTTCTACCAATAACAGTTTAGTACAATTTATGCTGAGTTGCCACTAAAGAATGATCTTGTGGCCTAGTTGTTAGAGCTCGGCACAAAGCACAGTTGGCTTGTGAACACTCCGATCAAACCAACTGAGACATCCAGAAACAGTTTTAATAGATCTGAACAGCCAAAGCCGAATCTTCACACACAGACTAACAAATGTCCCGACAATTGCTTCACTATTACTCGCACATGATTAAAGGCACTCCATGACCATTTCAAGATTCCCTTCAACTATGACTTTGAGGAACTTTGATGGATCATGCAGCTTCCAGCAAAACCTAATACTATCAGGTGAAGGGTACACATTCACCAAACCAGTGGCCTCCTGCTTTGATTTCCTAATTGGTACCTTCAAAATGTTCTCAATCGCATTGTGGTCCCCATACTCAGTGGCAAGAAATTTCCCATGTGATAACAGACCCTTCAAATTACGTGATATAAAAATATAATTGATAATTGAACAGCCCCTGCTGCCTTTATAAGTTGGAAGAACCTGCGTGTTAGCCCCCACTACTTCCATAACAGTAAGCAAATCAGCTGCAACCACAAAGGCCTCTAATTCTTTTCCCAGCACACTGCTTCTGCTAGTCACTAATCCCGCTCCCACGCCCACTAAATAAGAGAGACTATCACTGAAGTCTCCCCCAACCCACAAATAAGTTAGTTGGCCTTGCTGAATTCTAATATACACTGGGGTAGAAATATAAGAAAAGGGGCAGGACATTTCTGGTTGGGGGCATTCGCAAAATCATTATTATAAAAATTAATAAAAATAATTGTGACCTCCCCTGTAAGCATAACAGCCTGGAAATAAGATCCTGGAGTATTTACAGCCTTCGTGGTTCCCCCAGGGAGAGACTGACACAAATAGACAAACCTCCAATAGCTCTCTCGGCCCGAGAAGGTAGTGCTGGAACATTAAAACATTTATATCCACTTTACAGGCTAGTATATATTCAGCTGTGCCTAGCTAGCAGCAGTAACTCAACATTTACCCTATTTGCAATATGACTTGTGTCTTGACCCTGCATTAGCGGATCCTGTTGAAGACCGTGAGCACTTTATCTTGTGACAATTGATTTGAAACGCTGTTGTGTATGATTGCAGCACTCAAGAGTTTACATTTCTGTGTAAATTACCAATAGACGCCATATTACCAAAACACATTCCAGTTCATTATTCCTTCCTACAGTCCACTATAATGAATTACTTTAGTCTCAATGGTCTAATTCTGGGGAACAAGACATACAGTTCCCAGAATTCACCGCGTTCTTCTATGAATACCTAGGACAGGAACATGAAGACCTTGATTATACAGGCAGATAGCAAAACTAAATATATGGATTTAGAAAGCATAACTACAATCCGAATTTAGATTGACGGCCTCCATTTTATCATATTGCATATTTGAAGATTAAGCGGTTAGCACGTGCTGATGATGCACACTCATTTCACACAAAACAAGGATGACATTATTTGGAGGGGTCTGCGTTTCACTTGTAGGAAACGATGCAGTCATGCTTTCCCATACTGACTAGAGCCATAAATTATGCAGCCAGGTGGCGTGTGAAACATACTGTTAGGGGTGTCAGCACCACTGATTCCCTTTAGTAGTTTCAGATTTCTCAGGCCTTCCCTCCAGATTTCACTGTAACCAGCATTATTCAGAAGCTCTACAGAGCATGAACTGTTGCCAGCAGTAATATAGCCACAAGGTTAAGCGTGCCCGGTAATGTAGCCTAGAGTGTTAGGAGTGCAAATTACATGTCAGGCTTTTTCAAGCCAGTGTTTTAAAGATGTTTATGTCTGCTCCAAGGGAACTATGCAGCTGACAGAACTCTGACCTCCTGTTAAATTTGACTTGAAAACATGCCACACGGGAAATGCCTCTGGAGCTTTTGTCTTTAGGGTTTTTCACTAGAGTGACTGTGTGCCCCGCGGATTGCATTACACATCAGAGCACTGCAAAGAAGTGTTTTTAAAGGTGTATGATCGTTTAAACACTAAAGCTCATATCGCATGGCGTGCATTGCATGATTAATGTCCCTTGCACATGGCTGCTTGCTGTAATGCGCCTTACCTCATCAGTGATGTCACGCAGAAATGGAAGTGTGCGTTGAAGTGGACCCCAATGACTTTCGCCAGGGGTACTTGTGATGCAGTCAGACATAGGTATGTCATGTGTAATCTTGGGGTACCCTGGAGCTGTCTGCAGCATTCGCCAAGGTTCTGATTGCAGCCTTGCTGGATGGCATCTGCAGTGTTCATGTGTAGGAGAACCCCCAATAAACTGGAGGTCGCAACCATGTAGATTTATAAAGCTCTTAAAGGAAACCTTGATAATTGCATAAAAAGGGAAACAGGTGTTTCTCACTCATTTCTCTATGCGGTGCTTACTACATATACCAATAGCTGACTTTGAAATCAGATGCTCCTGTCAGGGGACCTCTTGCTCTTGAGGTGAAAAGGAGCGGCATTACCTGAACCCACAAAATGTGTGCATGCATAAGGGCTGCTATTTTGTTAAGAATAGTATTTTGTGACTGTTCTAAAAAATATTTGAATAAGGGTTAACACAGGAACACCTCAGCGACTAAAACTAGTACGAGTGAATACAAAATAAATCCTTCATATATTACATAATTTATTTTTCTCTATATTTGCAAAACCATTTAATGCCTTCGGCATGCCTAACGAGCCTGAAGGACTTCTAAGTCCTACCCCAAAAGCATGGCCTTGTTATAGCTTATTCACCATCAGACGACCATGGATCAGGTGGGACCAACGCACTCAGAACCTCTGTTTGCAACATATAGCAGAAATCAAGGCTTCTTTGTAACGTTTACGATTCACCAACATAGGGTAGTAGAAGGCTAATCTGAAGACACATCTCTTAACTATAACCACCAGGAACATTCAGCAGAAAAGGGAAATTATTTTCTAGGTAAAGTTTTCTCCTTCTCTCTCTATCTTCGCCTCCCCCCCCGCAGGACAAATCTAGCCGAAAATGCATGTTTGCATGTTGACTTTGAGGCTTGAAATTCAGCCCTGCTAACAGAAACAGGCAGTACCACGCAATGCAGGAACGTGGGCTGTATTAGCATGCAGTAAGGACTATTCTACATGCTAACATACTCAAACACATAGTAAAGTGTCCCTGCACACAGCACATGAAACAATTGAGTCTGTACCTAAGGTGTGCAGTTTGTTGCCCATGAGAAGCAGTACCGGAGGGCAGAACACAGTCACTGGAACATGTTCTGTGATAGGACCTTTGCTCAGTCGGGCCCCTGTATTCTTTGCATTGTGAAACCCCACTGCAAGTTACATAGCACCCCTTATAAATGCACTGAAGATCAAACACACGCAGGAACGCAGAAGTGATGTAGGCATCTATTAGAGTAGCCCACATACTGTTTTGACTTGGAGGCAGATAGAGTATACACAAAAGTACAGTGGTGCTGCTAAAAATACATTTACATACAACGAAAATGTTTGGTAATTGTATCAGTCAGTTTATTTTCTTCTAATTAACCAGTGATGGTATATGTTTTAGGGATGTAGGGTAGGCAATGTATGCCAAGTCTTTAAAAAATGTGCTGAACCAACTATTTATAAGTTCCTCCCTAACCCAAACAAATGTAATGAATTAACAATCTCTGGCTGTGCTTTCTTTACCAGTCACAATAATCACTTTTGCCGTGAACGCCTTGGCATTCATCCATACTGTTATTTTAATGATTGTTTAAACATTGTTTGTGGCCCATGTAATTCACAGACCAACCACTGGCAGTGTGGAAAACACTTGTTCATCTGACAAAGTGTTATTGTCTCCCTTGCTGTTTTATTTGCTGCTATGAAAACAAATAGACTCCCTGCAGCTTCCTTATAATGTCTAGTCATATAAATGAGGCAATTGCTTGCTAGTCTACCTCCTCAACCAGATCATTTCTTCTGTTTGACTACATTCAACTTCAAAAGCTTATTGGTCACTTAACCTGTGACTGGTTTAAGATATTTACGAAGTTTAACAGAAAAGTCAGTTATTACTATTTTTTTGTACCAGGAATCGACAATGTAGCTTAAAACAAAAGGTTGTATGAGGGAACAACGCATTCTATTGGAATGCACGCTGTTACCACGCATGCATTATAATGAGAATGCCATTACCACGCATAACTTTTACCACGCATGGCTTTACAATGAATTACGTTGTAAAAGCACGCACGTTAAAGGCATATGTGTGGTAAAGCTATTTCCATGGCCCCAGACCTGAGCCCTAAAATCGTCTTCCACTTCCCCGCCCCAAGCCTGAAAACCACCCCCAAAACTGTCCTGGTACACAGAGGGCATACCTACTCTGCCACACAGAAATTAAGTAATTGGCAGTCCCAGAAGGTTCTGGCACAGTGAGGCTGCAATGTCTGGCAAACAATGAGGCCGCCGTGCCAGAGTTTGCGGCTGCCCTAGTTTTGCACCGAGCTTTGGTTTTCTCTGAGACATTTTGGGTGACACTCTGATCTCTCCCCCAAGTCGGAAAACCATCCCCACCTAAAACCTAACGCCCCGGCCCACTCCCTAAATCAGTATACCCCTTACCTTACCCTTATGAGAGTCAGCTCCTCTCATGCCATCTATACAGACTTCTACAACTCCTCTGAACATTCAAGGCTGACATTGTGGTGAACATCTGGTGCGCTGACCACCGCTACCCCAACTCACAGCAGGAGTCACTCAGCAGCCGATTCGCACCACTGAGCTCTGTGGTGTTGCCAGCCACGGTTGAGCTTGAGGAAACTGAAGTATCTCTCCTTTTCTCTAACAACGCAGATAGGCTTCACCAGCATTACCACGAATGGCCTCTACCATGCATACCATTACAAGATAATTTGTTGTAATGGTATGCGTGGTAAAGACCATTCGAATTAATGATGCATACGTTGTAGTGCATGCGTGGTAAACGCTAGTCATGGAAAAAGCTGCGTTGTAATGGCTGTTTCCCAAAACAAAAAGGTGAAAAAACAAATCAAAATAACGACAAAGGTTAATTAAATGTTAAAGACACCCACAAGTGCATGATAATTCTTACTAAATCAATGACTGGTGTTTTGCCTTTCAAAAAGAAAAATTACATTAATTCACACACAATTAAATACCAAATATAACATTACAAATGTATAGGATTAAAATCAGACCTCTCTAGCACCACCTGAATTAGAGATCTGTCAGAAGGTCGCTTGGTCTTAAACATTGTATAGCTCTCCCTGTGTTGTTCATCAAGACATTTTCACAATACAATATCTTCCATGGAAGTTGTCACAGACTTCTCAAGGTAAAACTCTTTCCTTTTGCATTGGTCATAGTCAGGCCCACTGGAATTATGCCATTGGGTTGCCACTGCAATTTTTCACATAATTATAGATTTGCAGCATTTGCCGCATAATCCATCATCTGCCGCTTAATCTGCAGAATTTAACAAAAACAATTTTGAATCTAGCTCAAACAGTTCAAACATAGCTAAAAATACAGCAACGCATGTTACAACGCTGTGGAAAGCCCTCTGCAGAGCAGGACTGGTCACATGTCTGTTGCTAATTGCTATATTTGGATGTTAAACTGGTACTAATTACGTGCAATTTATGCCCAATCAGTGTTGCCAAGGTTAAAAATGACGAAATAATGAAGTAATACTGTTACAAAATTTGCCCTATTAAGCCTCATAATTTGCCTTTTTTTGCTACATAACTTACTCAACCCTGTTGCATAATTTAGCCCTCTCCTGCCACAAAATTCGAGTGGCCCTAGCCATAGAGTTCACAACGCAAAAGCCCTTTCTAAAATCATTCACAGTGCACAACATAACTCTTCTGATACTGAGGCAGAGAAGTCCAAGGCTGCCTCAGGGAGGTGCTGTGGGTTAGAAAGTCAGAACTTAGTGATACACAAACAAAACACACAATAACTCAATGCACAACTAATGCATTGTCCTTTAAATAGGAAAAGTACTTTAATACAAGATTTCAGGTGAAGTAACAAATTGAAACTCATCAATTGTCATTGATAATCATGTACCCAAGAGAAATATCACAAGGGGCAATTAATCTTGTAAATGTACTTTGCGCCCTTATTTGTGATAATTTGCACACAAGCAGGATCTAAACATGAACACCAGCAATGCTTCTGTAAAGAACTACTGTAAAACACAAGGTTTTCACAATCCAAAAGTTACGTCTACAGGTTTTGTCATGTCATTCATAACATAAAATGAGAAGTCTACTGCCGATGCCAGCACATTTACAAATTAATGAACTAAGCCTATTGACTCTAACATGAAGATAAACATGGTCATATGTTTTTGCCTACAGAGACCAATGAAGAACTTTAGGCAGATCAAAAATATAGTCAGACATGAACAAACAACTTTTTCTGTCAAGAAACTAAGCATTTTCTGTGACCAGACATAAAAAGGACTCTGAACTAAAAATGTTCCTATCACAATGTAAAATACTATTGTGCAATAATAAAAATGTAAGCACTGTTCCTTCTGTGTTTATCTTGGAATTTACAATATAAAACTCCTTCCGACTGTATGTGACAGAGGGTTACAATGAAAAACCTCTTGCTATTGTACTTGGCACAGAGTTCACAATGGAAAACTCCTTTCTATTTCATTTGTCAGGGGATTCACAATGTAAAGCCCATTCCTACGGTGCTTGGCAACGTCACCACTATGTAAAACATCTTCATAGTGTATTTGTTATGGAGTTTACAATGTGAAACCCTTTCCTATTGTATTTGAGATATCCAGTTCAAGATGTCACTAGGTAGCTTGAAGTTACTAGCCCCAACTTTGTCAGTGGGAATCACTCCCCTCTGGTGCCCTGGGACTGAATAGCCCAGGGCACCTAACTGTAGGCTAGGTGCCCCTCTTGGCATTGGCCATTAAGGGTATCTGGGCAGGACAGCCCAGGGCTGACTCACGGAGAAGAAATAAGCTAGAATCTCACATTGCAACAATGCACAGAACTAAAACCTAACAAATTTGGTCTTAATAGAACATCATGTGAGTTAAACTGCAAAACCTGTTCTGCTATCCTGAAACATTTTCCAAACAGCTGCGATTCCTTTCTAGTTTTTATGCATTTCAATCAGCACATAAAGAACGAAAACGCTGCGACATTCTGCCAAAGAAAAATCTTTGCTCACGTTGCTTTTGATGCACTTCTTTCATCGGCAAAACAGTTCCCGCACAATTGCCTGTCAAAAGGAGAGAGAGACTTGGATCCTAATCTGAGAGCACAGTAACATTTTTGCCAAAGTGTAATTTATGCAACAATGCTCTGTTTGTGTGTGGCTTGCAAGCTCTTCTACTTGTAGCCAGTTACCTATGCTTCTGTGTCACTTCAAGATCTCGCTTCCATTGCTACCATGAGCCCTCGGGGTCACTTTCATTCCTCTCATACCTCTGGCTTTGCTTTCTTTTCCAGTATAGTGCTTTGAAAAAGCCTTAGGGCTTTCGAAGTGCTATCAATACAACCAGTGCTTTATTTGTGAACAAATAAGTGCTGGGGCCCAAAAATGCTGCTTCGACACCTGCGGGTGGCGCAATAAAATGTCGGAGCGCGAATAGCAAGGGTGTGTTGTACCAACCCACCTCAGACCTCTTTAATTCACTGCCAGGCACTCCCTGCTCCGTTAGCTCACTCTTACAGGTGTCTGCTTTCTCCCTTGGTGACAGAGTTTCTGCATTTCTTTTCTTCTATATTTTCGTTTTGATTGTATTTCTCTCTGTTGGCCTCGGAAAATGTCTGATATGGAGAGATAAGTGCCGGTCCCCAAAAATAAGTGCTGGTTCTCCCCTCCCGGAACCACCGCTCAAATTAAGCACGGAATACAACCACCATGACAACACAAGCACATCGAATCTGTGACATAGTACTGAGGCAGCAACAAAGACATAGGGCAGGGACACAGGACACTGACTTCACAGCATTTGGACGTAGGTATTAACAAGATTGGGAAAGTGACATGAGGCTATTGACTGTCACACTACTAGAAAATCACTGGCAGATGGGCAACTCTACTGACATAGGGGTAATATCCCACACATTGAAAGACTAGGACACTGAAACTGCTGCATTGACAGGGGCACACTGACACAGAGACATTGGTGCATGGCACTCATACTGGGACCCGTACATGGAAATGGGAGTTTGCCAGACAGTGACTCTGTGACACTGTCATAAGCACACCTGGAGGTGGGATAGGTTACTGACACGGGGAAACTGACACAAGAATATTAACACAGGTACAGGGTCACAGGGTCGGGCACTAAAACATTAATGTAAGGACACTTACTTTGGCACAGGAGCTTATTGTAGATAAGGGTGCATTGGAATACGGTCACTTACATGAGGATTGTAACAATTGGTACAGTGACCTGGGTAAGTAACCCAAGCAACAACCTATTCAGTTGCATGAAGAGTCCCATTAAGGTCCATAACCCAACTCCTAACTAGAATTTCTGGCAAATGAAAAAAATGATCACATTGGAAACTTCAGCTGCATGTCAAACAGTTTATCCATAAACTCAATCACAGGGGCTATTTTGCAAGAAACTGCGAAACTGACTCAGTGACAAGGTATGGCCAGGGATCCTCTGACTTAGCAAAGTAAGGAAAAAGGAAAAACTATACATTATGTGAATCATCATTGGATAATATAGTTGCCCACTTTGGCCAGGTAAAATATGATGGGAGGAGCAAAGAACTGGCAAGCAAGAGATCGCGCTGAGACTTGTTCTTAACTAAAGCAATAACACACCTTCTTTCTTATCCCTTAACCCTTCCCTGCTATCTGTCAGTAGACCCATTCTTTTATCAATCTACTACACTGGAGAGGATAACAAGACAACTGGATCTCAGCACTCTAGCGTTAACCTGTTTCTAATTGTATTGACTCATTTTTCCAATCTATACGTATTCTCAATATGTACGTTATCCCTTTTAGTTTTTATTTTAGCTAGCATTTTTTTATTGTTTTTTGTGTGATGTATTTGTATGTTCTTCTGAGATGCATGAAAGGCGTTTGGCACAGTCGTGTTTTTAGTTAACTTGAAAATCTCAGTTTTGTGGCGGAAGCAAGGGAACCATCTTTCATTTCCTCTCCGGACGGAAGTAGTTTTGCTAAGCTGTCATCGTCACTGCTGAACAGACGTTGGCACTCGGAGACCGCCAATGAATGGCTGGCACAAGGCCTTGCAGAGATTACCGTGAATGGACACAGAGGCGCAGGCAGAAGACATGGATACGGACCATCACGGGGACATGGAGAAACTGACATTGGGTAAATGACAGTGGGGTGTAGGGAAAAAAAGACAGCAGGCTCGATTGTAAGCAGGGCCAATCACTGTAGGAGGGTACACTCACAGTGATGTCATTGGCACGAGAGCATGGAAATCACTACACACTATTTTATGGCAGCAGCAACACAACATTGTCCTACAACGCCCCCCGGCATCAACAGGCTATCCCACCTTATTCTCGTGGAAATTAAACCTGAAGCTACCGGTTCTGCAAATACCTATGGGTGAGCACCACCTCCCACTCCTGACACTCTTGCACAGCCTGCACTCTCGCTCTAACAAATCATATGTATGTCACAACTCAAGAGAAAAGTGTTTGTGTAGGGGGTATGTAATGAGCTATGGCCCTCTCGTTTACTGAGCAAATTAGGTTGTAGTGCTCTTCTGCCACCCTAGGAATACCGTGGAAATGGATGTCAATAAGGCTTTGCTGCACACTGCGCTAAAGTCTGCATGGCATGTTAAATACCATACACTGTTCCCCGGTTACATTTCACCAGGTTTGACCTGCTGACATTGAACAAAGCGTAGTAATTATAGGCTGCGGTAAATACCGCCCACCTCGGAATTCTGAATCCCTGCAAGAGGGGTTAGCATGTTGGGAAACTCTGGGCCAGAGTTCTGGTTAGGCGGCTGCATCTGCATTTTTCCTTTCAAATTTGCCACTGCTCTGGGATATTCCAGGGTGTTCAGTTACTTTGTAAAGCCTTCTCTTTATCACGCGTATCTATGAAATATGTCCTTCTGTCACAACCCTACGCTATGCAAGTAGCTCCGTATAGAGAGCAGCAGGCGGGCGAGAGATCTCACACAATGTTCATCCCGCTTTAGGGTTCTCCAGAGAACGCCATCAGCCTGCGAGCGAACATATTTCATCTTGATTTTCAGATAACATAAAAATTACTCAACCTTCAAAATGTTGACCTGGCGTCTCGAGGAAATACTTTCTTATTTTTGGCGGAGAACACATTTGCTCGAGAGGTAATGTATTCGATCGTGGATTTTTCTGGATGTCTATGGTTTGTGAGCAGTGACCGGGAGCTGAGTGGGATCCTGACCTCAGGCTGTCATGTCGGGCGAGGCATGGCTCGTGCGGACCTGTTTTTTGAGGCTTTTGAGCTACTGGGCAGAGCAAGACCCGTGAATACCATGAAAGGCAGTAACAACGTCAGTGCTTGATTTCAGGGACGTAAGGCGCACCCCCTGCGGTCTCTACGGCCACACATGGGGTCCCCAACCCGACAGGGCGGCCCGGTTGAGCCCCGCACCAATGGATAGCTGTAAAATATGGGAGACCCTTGATCCCCTCATCACATTCTGCGGGGCGTTGAAGGTTTCTGCTCAAATTGTACTGTTAGTTATAGGTGGTGGGCGCCAACACACACTTCTGGGGACTAGTACTTACTTTTTGTCATCAGACTTGCCCGGGGCAAGAAGAAGAAAGACAAAAAAGTGGGGGAAATGACAAAGGGAGAAGAAAGCAGGGATACATAATCACCCACAGAGCGAGATAACCGGCAGAATGTGAAAGATGGTGTGAGAAAGATGCATGCGGTGGGCAATTAAGATCGGGTGTCCTAGGTACTCAGTAACCCAGGCATCCGGAAGCACCGGCGGTGGGCTTTCAATGAAAACATGGACTTTCAAACGTAGTTTTTATTAATTAAATACCGAATAACTCCTCACTGACAACCAAAGGTACCTGTAAGTGTATGGTGGCATGTTGAGATCAGACCTTGATTGCTTATAAGGGCCACGATTATTAAGTAGACATACTTTGTGTCTTGTGATCGAGAAAGACTAATGGCTTTGAGTTTTAATAATTATTTAAGTAATAATAAAACATTTAAACAGTAAGGCTGAGTCCTAGTTTATACAAATGTTATCTCTATTGTTCCTGGGAAAGCTCTTTGCAGCACAGGAAGAGTAAGGCCACATGTGAGGTAATATAAGCTGATGGAGCCGCCTGCAGAATGTGAAGAGAGGCCCCTGCGTCAGGGACGACTGGGGCCCCTCTGAAGGGTTTGTGGCCACGGAGAGGATGGGCCCCACTGTGACTCAAGGGCTCGTGTACACCTTTGCAGGCAACTATTAATGTGCCTAGAGTTAAATCGCTACTAAAGCTTCTGGTACATCCCAGCCCCCTGGCCCCATAAATGGGGTCAAGATAACCCCCCTGGCTTTGTCTAGTTGGACTTGGATATCACTGTGATCTACAAACAGTAATTGCAATGTTTCTAATATATGGGCTACACCACATACTACCCAGTATAACGTGCCTCTAAGTGCAGTTTTAAATTTGACATATCACCTTTTTTCACAAAGACCACAAAAACCAGCCATTTGTGCCAATCTCCTTTGTTGTAAAATCAATGTTGTGGGTGTCATCTGCCAAAAATAGGATAAAATAAAGGGATCTTTGGAAGGAAATTTAGTTCATCCAGACCCATAACTATTTGTTGCTCTCACTTATACTCGTTTGAGGAAACGTTCATCCTCACTTAGGGACTCATTACGAGTTTGGCGGTTAGAGAAGCCGACCGCCTAACTCGCGGGGATGAGGTGGCTGCCAACCCGGATGCCTCACCCCTACTATATTACAATGTTCCCACTGGGCTGACTGGCAGGAACATCACATTACGACATTTCCACCAGCCAGCCCGGCATGAACAGTGCTATGGTATTGCTTGCGGCTCCTGGTGCAGACAATGTGCATTACGAGGGGGGCCCTCCATGGTGTGTTTGCTAGCCTTTTCATGGTGGAGTCCCGCAGTGAAAAGACTGGCAGAAACTGGACTCGTGATCAACATTGGACTGAGTTCAGCACAACGGCGGCTAACCAAGACTCTGACTGCCGTCAGCCAATCAGGAACCATGTTCCTGGTGGGGATGGCAGTCCCCTGGTGGTCTGACCTCCAGGGTCGTAATGTGGAGGTCGGACCACCTGGAGTGTGGTGGTCTGACTGCCACAGCAGCATTGGTGGTCTTAGGACCACCAATGTCATAATGAGGCCCTTATTCCTTATAGGTCAGCATGGATGAGATCCAGTGTATAACTCATGCTGGGACCTCTTGCTTTTCCCAATATCGACCCAGTGACTTCCCTATCCTAGGGGCTCAACTACTAGACAGGGGAAATGGAAAAAATCTTTGGGAGAGGCAGTGGAGGCCTTGAAGTCACATTGAAAGAATAAACAAACCATACAAGGATTCAACTTTTACCTACACTTTCTCAGTACTATTGGTCCAATGCCTTTTTTATTCCGGATCATTTTGAATTAATGTAATTTGCTTTTTCTACAGTTCCTGCTAGAAGGAGCTAATATACATGCTACATCCTTTCCTTGAAAGCAAGCTTCAAAGTTACTCCTGAGCTTCCCTACACCACTTCATATTGTGTTGTTTAGTTCTAGGAGTACATGCCAAGTGTAGCCAAGTCTTTCACACTGTGCAAATCGTTCAGTTATGTTGTTCAGCATGTTTTGTGGAGTCTGTGCTGTCACTCAGCAGTACTCAGGGCCTGTACCTATTGGTAGATAATCACTTAGGAATTCTTGCAGCATGCTAACATTTTCTAAACATCAATTTGCACTTCCCAACAAATGCTCAGATCTATTACCTATCAAAGTACTGCTGAAAGCATTCTCATACTAAACACCAATCACTTCATATTGCTGAGGACATGTTCAGACTTCCCATCAATTACTTAGTACTGCTGAGGGCATGTTCAACTTTTCCATGCTTAGTTGTTAATCGGTCCGGACAGGACAGAAAATCTCTACTAAGAACCAACTAGGTTTAAGCAACACACAATAAAATTACAATAACATTCAGCCACGGAATTTTCCATTAACCTTAACCCAAGAGTCCAAAGACTCACCACGTGATTACGAGTAGGTCAGTTGCTTACAACCCTGTTTATGCATGCGTTGGAATTACAAGTTTGAAAGTATTTAACTCATCCAATAAAATGATCTGCTGCTTTACATACTCAAACTTTGTTAAATTTTGACAGGTTAAATCTGCCATAATTTTACACTCCTGAAAGCATACAGTATATACAGTATTGCCCACCAAACTCTTTGGGCCGGAAAACCGCCACTCTGGTTTTTCACCTCTGGCCCTATTACAAGTTTCCCGCTGACCCAGCGGCAAACTCACCATAACATTGACGCCAGCACATAATCGAGCCGGCGGCAATGTTGTGGTGCGTCGGGTGCAACAGCACCCATCGTGCTTTTCACTGAAAAGCGCAACAGGGTGTCCATGGGGGCCCCTATACTGCCCATGCCAAGTGCATGAGCAGTTCAGGGCCCCCCCGCACCCCGTCTCCGCCAGCCTTTGCACGGCGGTGGAAAGGCCATACAAATCCTGGCGGACAAGGGGGTCGTAATCCCTAGGGCAGCGGTGCTAGCACCGCCAGGCCATCGGCCGATCCAAAAGTGGGGTGTGCCAGCGGTCTGACCATGGTGCTTTCGCCACAGTCATAATGTGGAAGTCAGACCGCCACTTAGGTGGTGGTCCGACCGCCACCATGACTGTGGAAGTCTTAAGACCACCACACTCATAATCAGGGACTAAATGTTATTTCCAACAAACTTTTAAGAGGTATAATTTATTGCACCAATACATAAAACACCTCATGGAATCATTAATTATGAGGAGTTTTAAATAACACCTAAATTCATAATCGGGCCCTAAGTGTACATGAAACATGCACAAAATGTGCATCCATCAGCCCAACCACTGATCTGTACATCCTTCTGTTTCAATGTCCATTAGTAACGTATACAAATATGTAAGTCTGAGTGTGTGCTGACTTAGTACTTGTGTGTTATGTGGGACTTCATGTGCTTTTGTAGTTGCAATCTCAATGTGTGGGCGTTTCGGTAGGTATGCCTTTGTTCATTGATACTTGGAAGTCTTTTAATCAGTGTGCATTGAGAACTATGTCTTGTGGGCTATGTGCAAAAGTAACTACATTCAGGTGGTCTGTGTGCCTGTAAATCTGTGTGGAAGTGTATTTTGGACTGATGAACTGTGTGTGCCAGTGTCTGTGTGTTTCTCTGTAGTGCATTGAGATATATGTGCCTGTTCTGTCCCCCTATTCACATTTATGTGTGTAGACCTGGATGTTGTGTGACTGTGCATGTGAAATACATAAAATTCAAATCTACAGTATTGGTTTTGTAAATCCTCCCTTGATGTTGCATTGCAATATCATATCTATTTGGAACATAAGGTTATTCTCTACTTGCAAATGGAGGCATGTAACATAAACAAATTCCTTTCCATCCCGAGATGCTCCATCTTCATTTTTATTATTTAAATATGTCAACTGGAGTTGTATCAAACTTTTTGTGAGAAAATGAAGGCCCATATTTAAGAAAAAGTGGTGTATAAGCTATGATGCGCCACTTATCATGCGCCACCCTACCGGCACCTAGTGACACCATGGTTGCGCCATCTTTATAGTATGGTGCACCATGGCGGTTGTTAGCACAATAGTGTCAAACTTTTTGACGCCATTGTGGCACTTTGCTCCACTAGCATGAAAAAGTTTGAAGCTAGTGCAGCAAAGTGCAAGGAGGCCCATGAGTTACTATGGGAGCGTCATTTTAATGCCTGCTCTGAGAAGGCATTAAAATTATGCCGAAAATGGTGCAGTGAAATCTTTTAAATTTCACTGCACCATTTTTGCAGGCCTCCTAGCGCTGTCACAGGCATAATGTGGCACAATGGGTTACAAAGTAAAAATGGCGTGCAGAAAAGCCACTTTAGTGCCACCAAGTGTAAAAAAATGACACTATGGCAGCGCTAAGGTGGGCCTAGGGGCTCTTAAATATGCCAGTAAGTGTTTTGTACTGGACACGAATTGCAGCGTAGTCATCTGTATCTTAGTTATACTCTTAGGATTTATATCCATTTTTAATCAAGATGTAGTTAGAGGTTCATCTATTCGGAATCTTCTTCCAAAACAACAGAAAGTTTCTGTAAAAAAAAATAATGCAAATGTTCTCACTTTTGGGAAAAGATTTTGGTGCTCAAGCGAGAAGGTTATCAACAGTGTTTTTTGCGGATTTTTTGATGGTTTTATGATTTATTTTCAAAATATAGTTTTATTTTCCAAATATGTTTTAGTTTTTGCAATTAATTTAAAGTATGTATTTTATTTAATGTTTTAAGTAATATTTTTGTTATTATATATTTTCATATAATTACACTTTTTTTTTAAATGTAATATTTTTATAGTTAATATATGTATTGAAGTTAATTTCGTTTATATAGATTAAACAAGTTTAAATGTAATTCACATAAAAGTTATCTGGTGCTCAGCATGACTATTGTTTGTATTTAAAAGAAAATCTCTTGTGAAGACGTATTTAAAAAAAAGTTACTGTAGAGTATAGTAGTAAATATTCAATATACTTGTCTATTTTTGATGATATCATGGTCTTCTACATTTGAGCTGTTGCTATTTTTGACTTAAATTAGAAAAGTATGTAAAATTGATATTTGGGCCCTCAATATTTTTTGGGTGATATTTTTTGGCTGATATTTTTGTTGCTGATATTTTCTCATACAACCATAGAGCGTGTCACCAATGGATCATCAATGCTACAATATAGAATGCTAGATTTTTCAGGTTAGTCACCCGAGTCTCATTTAGGACTCTAAATTAGGGATGGGAAGACATTTCTGTTACGCTGGTGTAAGTTTGTGTAATTTTGTGTTATGCTTGGTTTGTGCATTCCCAAAATATGCTATAAAGCCACATTGTGTAATTATGTGCTGTTTGCATCAAAGATATGGCCAGGGTGCACATGAAGAATATGAGTGGCCAGGATGAAACTGGCTTTTGTTTGTGGCCCCTGTATTTCCTGCACTATTTCCTTTGCCCAAAATGCATCCTCGAGTGCAAAATGAATCTGAGAATGGATTTCACACTCAAATAAAGCACTAAATGTTGGTTTTGCATTTTGTTTAATTAATAGTAATAACTCTCAATTTTCACCAAATTATGTGAATTTTGCACACTTCTAAATAAATAAAGCTTGTCTAACCTGTCAATGGGGATCCTGAAAACATGGCATTTATATGGCACTTTTGGACTTACATTCAACACCCCTTGTCCACATCTTCATAGTGAATTGCTTACCATCAATAACTTTTTACATGTTTTTTCATTGCTTTAGGAATTGTACAGTTGGCTCACAGCAGTCCTATACACTACTCACTTGATTCTCAATCTTTCAGTGATACTTCCTGAATATTGAGTCTTAAATAATATGGGTAGGCAGAGCTTGCAGAATTTCACTCTGCAGAATTTCCACGGTCCAGAGTTCTACAAATTGGCAAAATAAATGCATATCGGGCTGCGATTTAGCGTACATGGCATTTTCCGCACTGAAAAGTCAGCATGAACAGCAACACAGGAAGCCTGTAAGAGGTTGAGGTCATTCAAGCTGATTTTGCTGCTGCTTGAGTAGAAAATCTGCTCGATTAGCAGCCCTCTGACCATGACCGATCTCATTATTAAATCGTATTTGGAGGCTTCTTAGAGACCTGGGACATCAGATCTTACTCATGCTCACTAGCTTACTTGCTGTAGTCTCGCATTGTTCTCATACTCATCACGATGCTCAAACAGGAAAAAAATTCTGCCATGCGGTATATGGCAAAATTGGTGGGAACTCCATCCTAAGAGAGTGAAGTGTAGTTCCAAATTCCTCTAATTCTGCAAGTGGAAATTAAATTTCCACCCAGGCCTCTTAAATACCACATAGATTAGATGGTAAGTTGATGTGTAGTTAAGGATAGTAAATCTGCACTTATATACACATATTTACCTTCACAGTATTTTGGGGTTTGGTTTTTTGTCTTTTTTCTTTGGTAGCATCAAATTTTAATGCTCAATTTTCTGACTGTTATACCTGTTCCCCTCTGCAAGGCCACTCCCAAATCTTTTGCATTTAGCCTGCATATTTTTGTGAATTCATTGTCTTGGCCATAGGACTTCGTGCACTTTACCACCACTAACCATGGCTAAAGTGCATATACTTTCTCCTCTGAACATGCACCCAGTTGGCATATTTAATTTACTTGTAAGTCCCTAGTAAAGTGATACTACATAGGGTAAGGATAAACCCCTTGGCTCTATCTAGTTACACCTGGATATCACTGGATATCACTGTGATCTACAATCAGTAATTGCAATGTATCCCATGTATGGGGTACACTTCATACCACCTATGAAATTAAATACTACTAGTGGGCCTGCAGCACTTGTGCCAGTCACTTGAGTAGACTTGCAAACCTGTCTCGGGCTTGCCATTGCAGCCTGCGTCTGCAGTTTTAAACTGCTGTTTGGACTTGGCAAAATAAACATTTTTCCAGACCCAAACCTTCCTTTTTAAATATATATATATTATCCCTTATTCCTTGGGTAGTCTCTGGAGAGCCCAGAGGACAGAGTGCACTATATTGAAAAAGTATGAGATGCACGTGTAAGGTTTACATGTCCTGGTATTTAAAGCGCTTGATTTTATTTTTCACTACTGCAAGGCCTGCCTCTCTCACAGGATAACTTTGGAGCTACCTTATTACATTTAATAGGTGATAACTTCCAAATGGAAACAGGTGAACAGTTCATGTTTGGTGTCTTTGGAATTGCAATGAAAAATCCTATTTTATGGTGAAGTCGGATTTTTGGTTTAAAATGTATAAAAGACACTTTTAGAAGGTTGGCATTTTCCTGCCTTAGTCATGTCTCAAGTCTGTTTCTGAGTTACATGACTGGGTGTAGTTGGCAGTTGTTTTTCTGTGTATTTGTGCTAGACAGTCACACACATTAGAGACTTAGGGGTGGCTGGATGGGCTATTACTGGCAAGATGGGAGGTCAAAGTTAGGCACTGCCCCACTTATACATGAACAGGTTATGTCCTGCCTGCACACAAAAGACTGTATGCCCCTTGTACGGAGTCTGAGGCCATAGCAGAAAATCTATGCACTCCAAAAGGAAAGCTCTAGAAGCTTCCCCCCACTGTAAAACAGGCACCAGGTATAAATATTGGAATTCAGACACCATCTCTTCAATACACTCCTGAACCTGTGATACAACAGAAGAAGGACAGCTATGATGCTTTGCTGCCAGAAGCACTGCAGCTCTGCTGCTCTGTTACTCTGCTGCCTTGATTTCTGAGAAGGAAGATTGGATCTTCGCTCTTCATCCTTGGCAGAAGTGACTCCAAGGGTTAGCCAGCTGACCTCCTATTCTGAGCTACAGGGACATAACAAGCTCCAGAGGCTCCCTGCAACTGCCCAGCGGACCTGCTGCCTGAACCTGCAATTGGATCTCCCTCTGATCTGCTAGCCTATGCTGGAGTGCATTCCTGCAGCTCATGTCTTAATACTGTGGATTCAGCTATCACCAGACCTGAAAGCACTTGCCAGTATCCTAGTCTTTAAGGGGAATTTACAAAGTCACTTATTTTGCTGCCATAAAAAGGGCAATCCCAAGCAGCGTCCGCTCCATGAAATCAAATACCCTACAATACGTCTTATGGAAATTAGCTGGCTCAATATTGGTCTGAAACGATCTCAATTTCACCTCGTCTCACTGAGAAACATTCCAGTTCCCCAAAACACCAAAAAACAAATTAAGAGGACTCAGACCTCTTTATATTATATATACATATTTTGCTTTCCAAGAATGCCATCGTGAGATTAATGTGAATTTATAATGCAAACATTGTACGCATTATACACCAATATCACACATCATGATGGATTAAGTGTGTTAAACATGTTTTACATTGTTGACCAATTAACAAGTATAAGCACACACAGATGTTGTTACATGTAATGGAATTTTGTGTAACCAATAAAAAAATGTATTCGATGATGTGTTATACAAACAGCCATAGGGAACTGCAATGGGTACCTGCTACAATCACACGTGTGTCAATTGGTTCATATGTTGGTCAGAGGAGCATAGTCTGGTCTAGTTACCCAACAGAAAATACTATGAGCAGAATATTGTGGAAAGTGTACATCAACATACCTTTACGGATATGGCAAGGCAATAATGAAAAGGTACAGGATTATGTAAATATACCTAATGACAATGAGTTGAAAGTAAAACATGTTGGTGCTACAAATAGATCAGGTATTTAGCTTTTGGAATCTAAAGCATCTATTTAGACACGATTTACTGAATAGAATACCCAGTTGAGGTAAAATCACGATATATGTGGCTATTTTCCATTGCAGACTTTTGAAACTAAGCCACCATTTAATGAGTAATTACAAATATGGAGTATCTGCAGTACGGATGATACATATTAATTTGCAAATTTTCTAACGCTTCAGAGCTAAAGTATATAAAGAGGATAATCTAAATACGAAGTAAGTTTTAAAAAGAGGGACAAATTATTATTCACCTCAGAATTATAACCTAAGATCAACCAGTGTAGTAGGTTTGTAAACACAATTCAGAACATATCAAAATATATAACATTTTGAAAAGGCACCTCGATATTTGTAATTGTGATCCAATGGTTGGCACTACAACCACAAACAAACCATCTATAACAAATTAGAAAGGCAAATCACTCAGGGATGATTTGGTTTCTGGTCGTATACAAAACATGATAACTAAAGATGGGTTACAATGATGATTAGGTTTTACAAAATATTCTAGAGTAAGGCATATAAAAATGGCATAAGCTGTAAATCATATGTCTCTCACTTTTTCTGGAAGCCTATGAACATACTCAAGAGGTTCACTTGTAAAACAGAGGTTGCAGTATATGTGCTGTGCTGCCAATGTCCTTAGAAATATGTAAGGAGTTAGAGTATTTTCCACATGTGAGAGAATTCATGAACACCTAAAGGGGGTATAAAATGTAGATGCCAACTACCCAGTTGCTAGACATTTTGTGAAAGAACATAATGGGAATGCAAAGCTCTTCGTGTTTATTTAATCATCAGTGATCCCAAAACATTTTAGAGGTGGTAACAGAACATTACAATTACATAAATTAGTGTCTGTATGAATTGTTTGAAGCTGGCACGAGTAAAGGAATGTCAGTATTTTCATAATACAGTGAGATACGGTTTTGATAACTTCACCCATTGTTAAGTCATGTTATGTTTAACCATCTATAGAGCACAATTCCCCAATGGGTATCCTGGTGCTAATACCAAATATTCACAGACAAGAGAAAGAAACCCATTATCCAAATGGCATAAGGTGATAGCAAGCCCTAGTTTCTAAAAAGACAGGTCTTTGAGGCCTTTCTTAAAGTATGACTGGTCTGATTGAAAAATCGTACCCACACTCCCTTAGAGTTTTTAGAACGTGTCTCTTTTTATGATTTTAATCTGAGTTACAATATTCGAGGTATTGACTGTCATACCTATAAAGAGGATCGTGTTTCTTCCTCATTACTACTTAACAAAAAGATCATGCCAGACGACTAACTCTTTAATATTGATGAATTTAAATAGAACCAGGACCACCTGGAGTAAATGAACATTTTTATTTTGCATTTATGAGTAGAGTTGCCCTGACGTTTATTTCTGAGCCCACTAGAGTATGATGATGTATGAAATGTTTTGCAATTATTTGTTTGGCAGGACATTTTTCAACTCTCTATCAAATATAATGTTTCAAAAAAATTGAACTTTGTATGTGAAAGTCTGTTTTCCATGCTCATTGCACTGTGGTACGATATAAGGTGACATTTTCACACAGTTCATATATTAAAATGAAGAGGCTATCAATACATAGCTGTTTATATGAAAAAAGAAGCAAGGCATTCACACACAAATGGAGAAGACCAAAAAATTATACTTCTAACATTCTTTTTAGGTTGAGCATAGGAGCTGCTTTTCTGATGTGTTGGTAAGTATCTGGGCTTTTAACCATGCCCACCGGTCGCCCATAACTATCACTCGTTCATGGGCTTGCCTTTCAAAAATCCTTTGTTTTCATTGGTAAATGCTTTAAATTTGTCCCTCCTTGGGGCAGTTTTGTTACCGCCTTGGCCATCGACCCTGTTACATGGATAACTGCACTTGTGTTGATAACTTTGACTACCAACGAACTTCTTTTTCCTTTTGTGTCTCCTTGCTCACGTTGGCAGTGACGCCGCTTTGAATCGGCTCGCTTATGTCAACTGTTTTACTTTTTATTTTCCGTTTGTCTGGCAAGAAAAGTCCAGTTAGGAATTTACAACACTAATAGCTCTCACTCGAGCAAATACGACACCCATTGCATTTCATTGCAAATGCTTGTTAAAATTTTAATCGGTTTGTTTTTAGTCACAAAATATCTTATTAACATTAAAATTCACGGAAGAATTTGAATTAATATTTGCATTTACAGAAGAATTCATGCCTCATTAATCACAGACTTTTTAGAATAGAAATGTGTTTAGTTAAATGACAAACAATTCATTGTCTTTAGAATTTGCTTACATATCCAGAGTTGGAAATCAAACTTGTGACCTTCAGAGCAAGTGTTTTATATCATCATTAAGCGAGTACACTTTTAGACTCTCTTCTCTGGGGCTGTAATGTTCACCTGTGGGGGCGATCTGGTATCTCCTACTAGTTCCGCTCTAGGGTAGGTCCTAGAATTACCCTGCTATACAACCAGCCTTGAACAAAAGTTATAATTTCAACCAACACACAGTTGGTTTCTGCATCTCTCGACACTGGCACGCAATGGATTGTTAATGGATGCAGGAAATAAATCCACCTCTACGTCTTCTCACGCGGGAACATAACCCATGCTTTTCACCTACTTAGCTAATAATTTTACTGCATCAGCAATGTCTGCAGCTCAGCTATCAAATATGGCGACCAAGAAAATCTACACATCCTCAAAATCAATAGCAGTTCTACAAAAGATCTAGACGGTGCAAACAGATTGTTGTCACAGTGGCAAAAACACACCAGTCTCTTCCTATATGTGTAGATTTGTATTAAATATTTTAAAAAGGTACATATCTACAGCAGCCAAGGAGTCCCCAGAATAAGGGCCACATGTACGAAGATCCGGTTTTGCGACTTGCAAACTGCGAGTCTTAGCAACTCGCAATTTGCGAGTAGCAAAACCGTATGTACAACAGTGTCAATGACACTGTCTGCGATTCGCAATGGGGTTGCAAATGACCCACCTCATGAATATTCATGAGATAGGTCGCAATTTGCAATCCCATTGTGAATGGCGGCACTCACAGGGATGGTGGCCTGCTGATGTCAGCAGACCTCCATGTCTGTGACTGCTTTTAAATAAAGCAATATTTGTTTTTTTAATGCAGCCTGTTTTCCGTAAAGAAAAACGGAAAGCATTTCGGAAAAAAAAAATTAAAAGTTTTCTTTTCATCTTTTCTTTTCATCTTTTCAGAGCAGGCAGTGGTCCGTAGGACCACTGCCTGCTCTGAAAAAATGTTTTTGCATGCATTCACAAAGGGGAAGGGGTCCCATGGTGACCCTTTCGATTCTGCAAATGGGTTAGCAACAATTTGAAATTGGTGCTAACTGCGATTGTTCTGCGACAGCATTTGCGGTCACAAAACAGTCATACATACCATTTAGATTCGGTAATAGGAAGGGATGCCCTTGACCCGCCTCTTCCTAATACAGAATCGCAAAACCCAAACTGCGATTCGGTAACAAGTTACCGAAACGCAGTTTGGGCTTTGTACATCCCAAAAAGCATTTTTCTAGTCACAAACGGGCCAATTCTGCGAATCGGCCCCTTAGTGACTAGAAAAATGCTTCATACATCTGGCCCTAAGATCCTTTCAAATGTGATCCAGTGGCCATGTGGTGATTCTCAAAGCTTTGTGTGTCCTTAAGTGAAATTTAGGAATACAGAAAGCCTCAGCTGAGCAATGCTTAAAAAGTAGAGGTCCAAAGTGTTGGTCTGCTGAGTACCACATATGCTTACTTTTGCTTAAAAAACATGTCTCTTTCTTTCTTTATTCTACCTAGCCAGTGTGTCACACAGGTCCCATTCTGTAGGAGGGGGCTCACAGAAAGGAAACCTTGAATCTTCCTGCATAGGTAGCATAGGCAGTGTGTCATGGGCCCTAGCGCATAGAAGGAAACAAGCCCCCTAGCTGCTGTTTGGTTTATAAAATGCACTATAAGCAGGGGTCAGCGAGCCCCACAGCCATTGTGGTGTTAGGTACCCTAGGCCCTCATGCTAAGAATGTGACACAGACACAGTAGCTTGGTTCTAGGAACTGGCCCTGGGCACGTGCGCCCAGCCCTTTTTATTGGCACGGTCACCTGACTGGTGACGCCTGTGTTAGATGGGTGTGGGGTGTGAGTGTAAGGCCAGCCCTCAGCCGAGGGGCTGGTGAAACACTAGAACGTGTCCAGCAGGACACTATGAGTGCCACAGCCCCCGCTGTGCAAATAAAAGATGCACCTCTAACTCTACACTTTTTATCTAAATCTCAGTTCTCCTTCATACATACTTTCTTTGTCACACTTTCTTTATCTTTCCCTTCCACCGCCAACGCTCTCCCTTTTCTGTCTTTCTCAGGGTCAGAGTGATTATGAAAAATAAACCCCGATCGCCAGTCATCAGTGCTGGCGCTCACCACTTGCAAACACCAGAACAAAATAATCACTGCACGTGTGCCCGGAAATGCCAGATGCTAATTCCCTTTTATGGGTGTAGACGCCACTCCCAGGGAACCGAACATTCCACAGTTGTGAATGAGGGTGTGGGGATACCATGGAGGGGGCTAACCGCAAATGTGCGAACACCCACAATCACGGCTCACAGTATAGACAAATAAATACGTGACGTGCACCTTACAACTAAAAATGTAGTCGTAGTGGTTAAGTTAGAATGTCAAAACCCATAAATACCTGCATACTTACTAAGGCCATAGGAAACGGATTTAATCCGCATCGAAAAATGTTTTTCGAGTGAGGGAGAAAGAGAAAATAGTGTACCAGTGCATAGTTCTCTTAAGCACACGCTCCTTACACGTGTCAATGACACCGCACGGTGTAAGGTTAGAGAGTTCCCCTGAATAGGCCTGGGGCTTTCAACATTTAGGAATATGTGAAAACCCAAGCAAGGTGAAGGCGCAAATCTAGAATTCCACATTTTTAAAGAGGCCATAAGTGGCGAGATGTTTTCTGGTGGCTAAATTGTTAGCACTGAAACCGCTAGCCCTTGAACATTTAGCCAGGGATGAAATCTCCTTCTTGGATCTGATCAAAAATGCTTGTATGATTACAGGCAGTATACGTCATCTCGCTGTGACATATTCTTTAAATGTGTGCAATCAAAAAGCATAAAATACAAAAGTACTCTGTGAGATAAAGCAAATGCTTGGATTATCTGTTCTTCCTATACCTTATCATTTATATAATCCATTCTCAGCTAGACCACTAAACAACCTGTCGTTCAGTTCACAACAACATATATTTGATATATGAGATGTGCCTAGCGCAATAAAAATGTTTCCACTAAAGAGCTCACCTGCCTCATGGAGCTAGACCTGCGCTCTCTCAAATATCTGAAATAAAATACGTTCACCGCTCCACCCGCTTACCATGGACTTATTTTATTGTATATATTCATTTGGTGATTGATAAACTTGCAAATTTGTTCATATTGTGAATAAGTATGGAGATGCCTCACAGATGCTGTACGGTAGTTGGAAAAATATAGTATTGGCAAAGATTCATAAAACACTTTCCAACTACTCTCAAAAATTACATCCTTGGAAAGATGTGTCAGGGGCGAATTGTTCAAGCTATGCATGAAATCTGGTGTGACAGTAACCACCAATCCCAAGAAGTGATCCAAGACTGTGTAGATTAGTAAAGTCAAAGCTGACTGCTGCCACAAATTAGGAGCTGCATGAGGCAAGAAAGAAAGAACAAGAGAGTGGTAAATTGTATTTTCTGGACTAGGAGTTTGAGGCCACCTTCACTCCTCTTTCAGACTGAATGAGACCTTGAGCCTTGGGTGTAAATTACAGTTGACCAGTTGCAAATGGATTCAACTGGATCCAGCTGTGGCTTATGGGACTGATTCACAAAAGCATAAATGAGTGCAGGAGGGAGTACTAAAGGAGTACTCTGTTACAGACTCTTACATGCCTATGTGAATTGGACCGAAACGTCCAACTCCTTATTAAGAACAGTGCAAAGAGGGCACAGTAGTTTCTGTTTGTACTAAGTGTGCATGAATATTCCATGATTATGCCCCTTTAGTTCCAATTTACAAAAATGGTGTATAAGAATACATAAACGTGTACTACTGGATTACTGATATACTTTCTCCAGAATGCATTTGTGAATATGTCTTAGGAGTCGTAGGACATTTGACTATGTATCTCCAACGGAAAAATGGAAGTTAGAATAGTTTGATTAAAAATGCCAACTGAAGCCGGCACATACCATAGTTTCAGCACCAATTCTATGGCCAAAGAGAACTAACCTCAATTTTGCCTCAGATGTCTAAAAACCAATTTATGTACAACTCAAAGAAGTAAAACACTGCCCTGTCTACCTTTAAACCATGAAGTGCTCAATAGCACACTCCATACTGCAAAACTTCAAAGCTTGATGTTACACATAAAGATCCACATATTGGTTCAGTTAGGTCAAGTGCTAAAAAACAACAGCATAAAAATGCTGGATCTTCCACCAAATTAAGTCAAGACTGGTCTAGGTTTTACCCCAACTGTCCTCCTGGGAAGATCATTTTGTCTATATGTTTCATCAGTGGAATCGTTGCCAATACAGCCAAGCAGGGTGTTCATCCATGTTCGTTATGTCTGGTGGTTGGGAGTCTGGGCATCTGCTACTAGGAGCTGAAAAGAGGCCAGGCGCTATTATCAGATAAATTACTGAATAGACATCTGGGAGGATCTTCAGCCACCACCAGACTAGTTCTGATGTCAAAAAATGGCCAGGAGGTTAAAGGTCACTTGACCCCCTGTCAACCCGCTGTGGCGTCCAGTCACCCAGCCTTCTGGAGCAGAACTGCCAGCATGGCTGTCTGAAAGATGCAGCTGGCATCATGAATACACTTGGCATCTGCTCCTTGAATGGTGGCAGGAGCCGTGTGAGAAGTTCAGCGGTTGTCCACAAAAGCAGACCCGCCACTCAGTCTAAAGTCTCTCCCAAACTGCTATTGTGTGCTGCAGACCCCACCACTGCATCCACGCACGCTCGTTGTGTGTTGTGGCACCCTCAAGTGTACAGTTCACTTTTTCTTTGAAGCTTAATTTATTGCCACAGAAGTGCACGCATCGAGAGAAAAAAAACACGAAAGGTAATGCAGCATACCCATACGCACACTTAAAGCACCAGCGAGGTGTGCCAAGCTCCAAATCACCTTAATTTCTAATTTGCATACCATTTTGCAACCAGACACAAATCCACCTCACCCAACCAAACGCCAACAAACAAAATACTCTATCAAAAAGTGGCTCTTCCAATACCGCAAGAAAGTGCACCTGGGTGAAGACCGAGCTAGCCTGCCATAAAAATGGAAGAAAACACATTGAAATTGCCAATAGAATACCATAATATAACTTAAAATAAATGAATTATAAACATGTTCAAATTCCTCATATTTGGACAACAGGGGTGGACAACTGGAAATTCAAATGGGCAACACTTAGGCTTTGCATCGCCTTATTATGGGACACTTGGCAGAATGCGCTATAAAATGGCGGTAGCAAGAAGCAGAGGGTGAAACAAAGCCTACAGCTAAAAAGGAGCAGTATGAAGAGGGCCACTGGAATTATGTGATTCTGCACACACAGCATTTCTATATAGGTATGCATTTGCCACACAATTCACCATCTGCTACACAACTTGCAGATTTCACCAAAATACATTTCTAGCTTAAATAGATCAAAAGTTACTAAAAAGCCTGAATATATGGTTGTGCACGGTGCCATACCCTTTGAAAAGGTTAAAAGATGTAATTTTAGTTTCCGATTGCTGTATTCAGATTTCCAGTTCATATTAATAAGGTTCAACTTCGACAGCATTCCTTTGCGTTGAAACGACTAAATAAAGAAATAATTATGACCATAGATTATTACGACCATAGATTGTGCTGGATTGTGCTATTTAATGTGGCCCTCCTTGCCATATAATTGTGTAAAACCTGCTGCATACTTTGCCCTCCACTGCCACATAATTCCGGTGGCACAGAATAAGAGCTGTAAACAGCCAGGGCAAAACTGGAGACCTGGCAAAAAAGCTAACGATGCCATGAGACCCAACGCAGGTAAGGAAAATGGATGGTAACCACCCTCTCACCCCCCCCCCCCCCCTCCCTCGCCCTCCTTCCCCCTATACCGAATGACAACTATATCTGGGTGCGATGAGCCTCTCACACGCATAGGTACCGGTGCCACTGCACCTGCTGCACTAATGGTAGCTACAGCGCTAAAAGTGACAGAAGTGACAAAGCTAGAAGGCTCCACTCTCCTAAGGCAGGAGTGCACCTATACATATATGTACCGTGCTTTAGAGTGCCCAGAAGTACCAAAAAAGCAGCATGTCTGTACTCTATTAAGCATCTGAATAAAAGCGCTACGTAGGGGCAGCGAGGAAACAGAAACCGCGACAAAAAGACACCTCAAGTAGATAAAGTAAGTAAACAGTGTCTGCATGGAAGCACGATGCGGGCCTTGCAGAGGAGAGATGTAACCATAACGCATAATGTAATGAACAACAGTGAAGGCTGGGCTGAGCAATGATGCCTGAACCGCATGAGCGGAGAACCCCTGCCAAAGCGAGGCTGCCCTGTGACCATTTCCCACAAACTGCCACTGAGCTGGAATTGTTTCCGCAGACAGGCTTGTACTGTAAAATGTCAGATGCAAGAAAAAATACCCAATGAAATGGCAAACAGTCAAGAGGACACAGGCAGGGCTACTCGAACCTGGTCGTGAGTCTGGCCCCTGGGTGGCAGTGGGGGCTTCCAGTCCTTCAAGTTCTCCCAACTCATCAGGGGCCCCACCACTTCCAGGGGCCCCATTCAGCTCAACTGCAATCAGTATCTTTGAGATATTGGAGACTCACATTCTGCATGGGGGTCCCATAATCTTGCATTACCACAGTGACGTGAACTATTCAATTCTGAATCAGCAGCGTTTTCCATTTGATTATTAATTTAACGCACTTGTCACGCATCTACAACCTGCTGGGATTTGCAGAGTCCACAAAATAATATTTCTGTCTCAAACAGATCAAAAATTACTAATATGTCAAACGTTTAGCAAACGAGTACTGGTATCTTTCATTTGCTTATTGCTGCATTCAGGGTGCAACAGCCCCCAGAGAGGGGAATCTTTGGCCAAACAGTATTAATGTGTGGTAAAACGAAAGAAAAATGCGAAGCAGGCCTGAATGCATTATGCCATATACTTGTAAAATGCCACGTAATTTGCCTTTTCATATCGCAAAACATGGTCAACATTTCCACTCAACTTGGTTCCTCATTTCCGCATAATTCAAGAGGTTGTGGCCATACGGCGGAGTTGAGCCAGAGCACCCCTTTGGGGGTCTCACACCCTATTTGAGTGCTCCTAATGAAGTGTACTTTGGAACGCGGAAAACGCAGGCATAATTTCTGCCGATAACTAGAAGTAGAGGGCACCGGCACTCAATTTTGGGGGTTGCGAGTTGTTTATCATCAAACTTGGATCCAGTGCAACAGAGAGAAAGGAAGAAAAGTGAGAACGAAGATGAATCAGAACAATAGGAAGACGGGGACAAAAAAAGGACAAAGCATAAATGATAAAGAACCTTCGGGAATGAGGTACAGAAAGCGGTTAGGGGGCTTTTGAAGAAAGAGCAAGAGGTGGCCTCAAAGCTAGACCTCGGCATTGGGCCAAACCAGCATCCTGCATCGGGCACCCGAGAAAACCTTTGCAATTATTGCTTTTACAAATTATGCAGTGGGAACATCCGTGTGAGAAGATGTGGTCTGTTGGCTAAGTCGTGTGCCTTAAAGTCAGGAGACCAGGGTTGGAATCTGGGCTTCCCCGCTCAACCAAGCTGTGTGGTGACATACAACTCCGTGCCCCTGGTTGTCCAACGGTGGGATTTATAAACATCGCCTCTTTCAGGTAGAGCACGCTTCTCATTAAAATAAGGGTGGCCTAGTGTATGGAGAAGAGAGACAGGTTGTGATTGTGTGCACATTTTGAGGTGGTGGGTTCCTGTTGGATGGTCGTGTGAGGGGGGGTGGGGGGTCATGTCTATTACATCATCAAGACCCAGTCCTCATTCAAGATTACAAGCGCCTAGATGCAGTCCAGTTTCCAGTTGTGCCCTACACAAGAATGTCCATTCTTAAGGCACGTTGAGCAGGATATTGAATACACTCAGAAAAAAATACGTGGAACCGAACGTAGCTCTTGGCACCTGGCTTGGTAATTCCGTTTCTCGAAGCACTCGGGACTCCTCGTCGGGAGGAACCACTTTTCAAATTAAATCTTCTTATTAGCGCACCCGAGGCGGCGGAAAGCAGCGCTCACTTCCTCGCTGCCGCCTAGCGCGGGAAGTACGTGTGTTCTGGGGTTGCCGGGCGCCCGCTGTGGGACCCCTCCGACACCCGAAATATTATCTGATTTCAGATCAAGGCGGGGAGCGGGCAGGTGGGTATCCCGTGATGCATCCTGCATTCACAGTAACTCAAACCCAGTTCTTGTATTTTTAGAAACTTGGCAGGCTTAGCTATCAATAGGTGCAGGTGCAGTGGCACCGGGCACTGGCCATCTGGGTCGCTTACTGCACCTCAATTATATCATTTTTTTCCAATATTCAAGCCAGGTGGTAATGTTGGTTCATTCTTCTTTTTATTAAGATTCATTAGCTGACTTTGCAAATTTTTTAAATAAAAAAATCAAGACCTTCTCTTAGGGGCAGATTTATTATTTTGGGTACAAGACAGCGACGGGCCATATCTATAAAAAAATAAAAGAAACACACGTGTGCAGCTGCTGCCATCCCCTGCCCCGGTGCACAACCTTTGCGCCATGGTGCAGAGGTGCCCGGGTGCTCTGTAGCATAGGGTTTGTACTGAATACACAACCTTCCAGAACAAAATCCTACGTCTAGGCAAATATATAGTTGCAGTACAGTGCAGATCGCGTTCGAACTGCGCAATGTTTGGAGAAATAAAAACAGTTCTCATTGTTACCACCTACTCAAAGAAGGCATTTTACGCAAAGCCCAGCCCAGTTTATTTTGGCAGATTGGGCTTTGTGTCAAAAACTATGGGAACATGTGTTGTAACGCCCAACTTGCCCCCCAAAAATGCCCCTTTTAGGCAAAGCGGTAGAACATAGTACAAAGGAAGGCAAAGCACTATTTACGGCAATAAAAGGGCATTTGTCAAGTGCGAAATACCTCTGGGGCAGGAAAGTAAATACCCTAGTAAGAGTGTGCGCCACTCTGCGTGAAGCGATTGTGCAAACCTTCAATGCATCTGTCCCTGTCTGCCTTCTGCATTAGAAACAGCGGATGATGAGCTCAGCTATGTCATCTGATGAAGGCGCTTGTGGGGAGGGTGCAAGCCGAAACACGGGGGCATCTCAGCATCTTTTTGTGAGATCGGGCACTTAGAGGTTTCATGACCTAGAGTCGTTGCATCATAGCGAGTAAGACAGAGCCGTGGGTTAGGGCAGCTCCTGTAAACATGCGTGCATCAGCTGTTAACAGCGAGACTGACTTCTGCTTTTATCTGTCAGAAGCAGACAACAAGTGGACCATTTAGTTAATTTAATTCAGAAAAGGCAACGCCCGTTGTCTCCAGTGCTACGAAGCTGCACCACTATGTTAAGCTCACCCTATTACAATGTAATGTTATATGATGATGAGGTAGCTCAGTGAGTCAAAGCACTTGCTGCTGACGTGGGTGTGATCCGTATTTCATGAGTGTAAATCCGGACAGGACCAAGTCAGACTTTCATCTTAGGAGCTCGAAACCTCAAGCCTCGTTAAACTGGCTAATGGTAACATCTTTTATTTACAACTTTTGAAGCTGCACTACAATGTGCTGTAAAGGACATTTTATGACCCATGTGTGGGATTGAATCCAGTTATGAGGAATAGTCGAAGATCATATATCATATCCTGAATGCGGGTGTTGGGGAGTGTCTGCCCTCCTCTCGTGCCAGTCCTACGGTCATGCCACCGTGAGCAACGACTTGCCTAATAAGGGAAGCTCATAGAAGGCTGGCAGATCACAATGTAAACGCACCCTCGATACAACCTCGGCCTCTGGTATCGCCTCCTTCATCTTGGATCGCATCGCCCTTCTTGTTTGCACTCACTAGGTTTCTTGGCACGTTTTCCTGCACCTACGTTTAATAAGTCATCCATGTATCTGTGTGTGGTTGGCGCTACGCTGGGAAGTTTAGTTAACAAGTAAGTGCTCAGGCCCTCTGTGGTGTGAAAACAGCGCACCAGACAACACTAGCAACGAAGAACACTCGGCCCGATGAAATACACAGCAGAGAGTATTTTTTAAACTAGACAAACTCGGTCTGCCTATCTGTCCCAAGACATCCATCCGTCTGTCTGTCTGTCTATCTATCTATCTAGGGATGCACCTAGCTAGTTAGTTCTGTCTCCATATAAGTAATAACAATTGAACCGATAACGCTCGCTAGAAAGTATTCCCATACATAAGCCTGACGGAAAGAGCCGGTGCTGTGACACTCCTGCCAGCTGCCGCCGCAGGCTTCCTTACCCCGTCGGTGAAGGCAGAGCCAGGCGCTGCCGGCATGGTCCTGTCCCCAAAAGTGGCTTCGATCACATCCAGTCCCAAAGCCGGTCCTGTAATGGGATGCGCTGAAGATGCTGATCACGGAGCCCAGCTCCCCTGGTCTCAGATGAGGGTGCTGGGTTGCTTCACTCGTGATTCGGCTCCCTCAGCCCAGTCCTCGGGAGATGGTGCTGTGGGGGTGTTGCCACACTGGGGGGACTCAGCCTCTGCCCGGTCCTCAGAGGTGTGTACTGTGGCGACGGTGCAGCGGTTGGAGCCCGGCTTTTCAGCCTCAGCCCGGTCCTGCGATGAGGATACTGCTTCGACAGTGCAGTACTGGGGTCCCTCCCTCCACACTCTCAATCCGGTCCTCGGACGAGGGTGCTGTGGTCCCCGCTCCCCCAGTTCAGCCGGCTCCGCTGATGGTACTGTGGTCTCATTCAGCTCCCTTCTTCCCGGCTCGTCAGCGCCTGATGTGGTGCCCAGATCCCGGCTCCCCCTCTTAGTCCGGACCAGTGATGCTGTCCCTCCTGCTCCTCAGGTCACGGGGGTGGACCACTGGACCGTGCCCCTGTCCGCGGCGCTCTTCGCCGGACCCTGGAGAGCCTGCTGTGCGCCTAACCTTCCGCGCTGCCCTTCTAGTTCAGCATCCTAGCGCGCCTCTCCTCTCTGCACACAAACTCAGAGCGCCTAGCGCAGGCACTGCCTCCTCCGCTCTCTAGCGCCTGCAATGCTCGCCGCCCCCCGGAGGAGGGACCTAAGGCACTCACTGCCTGCAGAGCCCGGGCGAGCCGCGGCGCGGCAGCTGCGCGCTGGAGGGGGAGCTTACCAGTGATGCTGCTTGCACTGGGGAGCTTTTTAACCCCTGTCTGAGTGCGGTTTCCCATTTCAAAACAAATGATTGCGGAGCTGTTGGTTTAAAAGTTCGTGCGTCCCCTGGAGCGCCCGCCCTCTGCCCTTCCCGGCGTTGCTGACGCACGGCAGGCGGACCGGGAGGGGGGAGCTGCCCGGCGGCCTCTCCTGCACTTGTTCAAAGTGCAGACTTACCGTGCGAGCCTGGCGCGTGCTTCCCTCTGCCTGAGAGCCCATGAAATATGTAGGGGCATCCTTCAGTAGCCATGACGAAGCGCCTACTGACACCCCCCCCTGCAGCCTCAGGTGCAAGGCAGGCGCATTCACTGGACGGCATGTTCTCTATGCTGCGTACCAAGGGCGAGCAGCGTTTCTTTCACCACCACACGCTCAGAGTTCCTTTAGATAGCTCCTACAGGTGCCGTTGCACCCCTTTCTTGCCCCTCTGTCGTTGTTTCCGCTGTTTTTCTTTCTCCCACTGCTACACTTCTTCCTCTTACTTCGGATCAAATTGTGATGCAGCTGATGCTGAAAAATAAATTCTAGTTCCCAAACACGTGGAGGTACCTGGTACTGGCAACCGCCGGCAGATTAATTACTGTTTGCACCTAATCATAGCTCACTGTTACTTTGTTTTGAGGATTTGCATGGTAATAATAATACCTTCCGCTGGCAGTCTTAAAAAAAACAAAATAACCTGGAAATAAGAAGTACCAAGCAATATTATCTACGTAAAAGTAAGTTTTTATTCGGTTTTGTGTAACAACATCACGTCCCCTTGCAACGTCCGTAGAGCACAAAGTAGTTGGTGCAAATGAGACCGTTTTGTAGCAGTTCAAAGTATTGGCTTCACAGACACATTCACAATATGGCTAAACTCCAGCTCGCAGTTGGATTGTGGGCAGTAGCGATCCGTCAGAGTTTAAGCCACATAGGCATGTCGCTAGGTCCGCGTTGCACACATATAATAAATAAATAATAGTAGGCAGGGTTTTTCGAAAGGCCTCTTTTGCAGAAGTGTCTGGAGTACTTTGTATGTGGCGAGAAGGAACAGAAACATATCAGACGAAGCTTCGGAGAGAAGTGAGAAAGCCAAATCTTTGGTTGGTTTTCCTGGTTTCTCTCCAGTGAAAATTTAGAAATAATTGAACGAACTGTACATTTTTCTGCACATTGTTTCCAATCAGTTGTCAAGAAAGCAAACGTTCTCAGAGAGGCAGTGATTAAATATTCTTCCAATTTGTTGGTGAGACATGCAAACCCTTCACACCCAATTGGTGTTGGTGCTTGCTCTCCCTCAATTGTCTTTGAAAAAATAAGGCCGAAACAATACGTGGTCACACCATCACCCTTCTCTTAATCCACTTTCATTCCTTGGTGCATAACCCTTTCATATAAAAGAGAGAGCATGTTTTGAATCACGAAGATTAAAGTTGAATCACTAGTGCAAAAAGAAGCACATCAAAAAAGCTGTTAGCTAATTGCTGAAAAAAGATATAAGAAGTAGTTGAATAGAAGTCAATATAAAAAAAGAGGCAACAAATACATGCAGAAAGATGGTACATTTTCTTCCGTTTCTCAAGGAATTCAAAAAATAAACATATTGACATAAATATCTCCTTTCTGCTTGGCACTATAAAGTAAAAAAAAAAATACAGCGCAGAAGAAAGGAAAACAACCTTTCCTTTTGTTGCTTTCAACAGCTGCTCTGTGACCTGACCTGTCTTTCACCTCGGCTGCTGGCTCCAACAGCATGCATTGTGATATCAGAACTCAACTGTAATAAGTTATTGCAGTTGGCTTCGGACATCTTTCTTTATAATCAGCAACTGAGTGAATCAGAAGTCGCTGATTATGAAGAAATTCGAGATAAGCGTTAATCCATGGAATGCAGAATCCCATGTATTATGGACAAGCATTGGTCCATGGATTGCAAAATCCCATGTATCATGATACTTCACCACTAGGGCTATCATTATGAACCTGTTAGCCACAACCATGGCAGGAACAACAGCAGCATCTCAAAGACAGGAACCAAATGCTAAGAACTCTTACATTTATGCTTGGGATAGCCAGAATGTTGCCCAGAGTGTCCACAATGTGATAGTATGAGCCATTTATATGCCATGGAAGGCCAGAATGTCAAGATGAACACCCATCGTATGTCTGATTTAGGCACTAAAAGGAACAGTCAGTATTTTTCCAAGAGTACCCACAATATGAAGAAGTATAGGTCACTATTCTTAAGAGCATTGTCACTGCAAGATTGTGTTAATAATGTATATAGATGTCTATGTGTTAGAAATGGGGGTCTTTGTTTGGCAGTCAGGATACCCCCTGTCCAAGCAAGGACCCTCACTCTAGTCAGGGAAAGTCACACACAATCTAAATTATCCTGTGCCCACCCTCTGGTAGCTTGGCACTAAACAGTCAGGCTTAACTTTAGAAGGTGATGTGTGAAGTATTTGTGCAATAAATCATACAATAACACAATATAGCACCACAAAAATACACCACACAGTGTTTAGAAAAATATATAATATTTATCTGAATATTTGCAGGTCAAAACAATCAAAGATGCAATAAATAAATGTAGAGATAGTACTGAAAAGTGATATAAAGTGTCTTAAGTATTTATAAAGCAAACAAAGGGGGTCATTCTAACTCTGGCGGGCGGCGGAGGCCGCCCGCCAGAGTTCCCCCCTCCGAAATACCGCACCGCGGTCGGTAGACCACGGAGGGTATTCTAAGTTTTTCCCTGGGCTGGCGGGCGGTCGCCAAAAGACCGCCCGCCAGCCCAGGGAAAAACTCCCTTCCCACGAGGATGCCGGCTCGTAATCGAGCCGGCGGAGTGGGAAGGTGCGACGGGTGCTGTTGCACCCGTCGCGTATTTCACTGTCTGCCAAGCAGACAGTGAAATACTTGTAGGGGCCCTCTTACGGGGGCCCCTGCAGTGCCCATGCCAGTGGCATGGGCACTGCAGGGGCCCCCAGGGGCCCCGCGACCCCCCCTACCGCCATCCGGTTCCCGGCGGGCGGACCGCCGGGAACTGGATGGCGGTAGGGGGGGTCGGAATCCCCTCGGCGGCGCAGCTAGCTGCGCCACCTTGGAGGATTCCAAAGGGCGGCGGTACACTGGTGGGAGACCGCCAGTGTTGCCGGTCCGAATGCCCTTGGGAGCACCGCCGGCCTGTCGGCGGTGCTCCCGCCGACCCTGGCCCCGGCGGTCTTAGACCGCCGGGGTCAGAATGACCCCCAAAGTCTCTTTTAGCACAAAGTACCTGGTTCGCGTGAAAAACCTCTGCAATGGGCCGCAGAGGAGGAGAAACGTGGAAACAAAGGAGGTGTGCGTCAATTTCTCGGGCCGCACACGGTGATGCGTAGTTTAGTTTCCACGCAGGGACGCTGTGCGTTGATTTCCGTCGCTCGGTCGTGGATCCTCTTCGGGTTGTGGGGTTTTCCGATGCCCCGGGGTCTGTGCGTGGAATCCTAGGCTTGTGGAGCGAAGTCACAAGGGCTGCGTCATTCCGGTTCAGCATGCAGTGAATTTTTCACCGCGGGGCAGGCTGCGCATCGTTTCTAGCAAGCTGTGCGTCAAATTTTTGCCGCACAAGGAGTCCAGTTGCAAGAGAGAAGTCTTTTTGGTCCTGAGACTTCAGGGAACAGGAGGCAGGCTCTATTTAAGCCCTTGGAGAGCACTTCTTCACCACAGCCAGGGAGCAGCAAGGCAGCAGGGCAAAAGCAAGGCAGCAGTCCTTCAGAGAAAGCAGTCAGGTGAGTCCTTTGGGCAGACAGGCATTTCTTCTTGGCAGGATGCAGGTTCTGGTTACAAGTTTCTTCTCCAGGAAGTGTCTGAGGTGGAAGGGGCAGAGGCTCTGTTTATATATGCAAATGTGCCTTTGAAGTGGGGGAGACTTCAAAGAGTGGCTTAGAAGTGCACCAGGTCCCCTTTCAGTTCAATCCTGTCTGCCAGGACCCCAGTAGGTGTGTGGCAGTCGTTTGTGTGAGAGCAGGTCATCCACCCTCCCAGCCCAGGAAGACCCATTCAAAATTCAGATGTATGCAAGTGAGGCTGGGTATCCTGTGTTTGGGGTGTGTCTGAGTGAATGCAGAAGGAGCTGTCAACTAAACCCAGCCAGTGTGGATTGTAAGGCACAGAAAGATTTAAGTGCAGAGAAATGCTCACTTTCTAAAACTGACATTTCTAAAAGAGTAATATTAAATCCAATTTCACCAGTCAGCAGGATTTTATATCACCATTCTGGCCATACTAAATATGACCTTCCTACTCCTTTCAGATCAGCAGCTACCACTCAAACAATATATGAGGACAGCCCCAATGTTAGCCTATGAAGGGAGCAGGCCTCAGAGCAGTGGAAAAACGAATTTGGGAGATTGACACTACCAGGACATGTAAACTACATAGATACATGTCCTGCCTTTTGCCTACACAGCACTCTGCCCTATGGGTTACCTAGGGCATACCTTAGGGGTGTCTTATATGAAGAAAAAAGGGAGTTTTAGACTTGGCAATACTTTTAAATGCCAAGTCAAATTGGCAGTGAAACAGCGCACACAGGCCTTGCAATGGCAGGCCTGAGACAAGGTTGAGGGGCTACTTAAGTGGGTGGCACAACCAGTGCTGCAGACCCACTAGTAACATTTAATTTACAGGCCCAGGGCACATATAATGCACACTACTAGGAACTTATAAGTAAATTAAATAGTCCAATTAAATAGTCCAACCTCGGCCCTCATCCTCCTCGACCTATCAGCCGCTTTTGACACAGTCTACCACCGCACCCTACTGACCCGCCTCCATGAAGCCGGCATCCAAGATAAAGCCCTCAACTGGATCTCATCCTTCCTCTCCGACAGAACCCAGAGAGTCCGACTCTCCCCTTTCCG